>NC_142490.1:19370713-19692380 GCF_965113065.1 Corylus avellana | reverse complement strand
TTATTAGTAACTGAAACTGCTGTAATGTTCTTAATGACTGCTCTGTCAACCCCTTTTGCTTCTTTTTCAATATCAAAATCCTTTAGCTTTAGTTCCCCCTGCAACATATTAAGCAATTGAATCAAATCATCTTCAAAAAACATGGAATGCATAACTTATGTGATTTAGTACCTGAATATAAACATCAAATATCCGTCTTCCAAGACTATACGAAGATTTATTGCCTCTCAATACAATCTCCGCAAAGTGAAGTTGCACAGTATATTTTCCATTTGCTAAGCACCTCACATAATATGTGAGAGAAAGGGGAGACACACGTGCATTCATGTACAATTCATAGTCATCCATTTTAAGAACAGATACGTTATTTGTTATGTAATTTTGGTCATTTTTTTTAGCATTTTGGAAGTGTCCAGTGGTACTAAATCCCCATTTATCTCCTGCTTCATAAAATTTTGATGGACCTCCAGGGTCTATATCCCGTTCATAAATTATGGGTCCAATAGTTGTATTGCTTCCACCGCAATTAATATGCAATGAATTGTAATCTACACAAAACAACAGCATGTTAATGGTATTCTGATACAAACTAACATAATGGAACAAAAATAATGTTACATATTTTATTAAAATTTATAATTTGAATATTAAATGGGCTTTGTCTCCCATTTGAAATTATCGAAAAGAAGGTCCAACAAAATTGAAGCATCAAATCATAATTAGATTCAAAGAGATGTGTAAATTTATATTACCTTCTAAACATTGGTTGTCGTCTGGGCACTCACCGAGTGTTCTTGATTAGTGTAGGGAAAGAAAGAAGAGTTGGCTTTTGTAAAATAAGAGTATGGAAATAAATTGACATTTAAAAGTAAAATAAATCAGAAGCTTACGAGTTTTCCCGTCCATGAAAGCTTTTAAACAAATTCCTGAAGAAATGACAAACAAGTTTTTCCAAAGATTAGAGGGTAAAATAGAGCTAAATGTTCAAAGCTAAAGTAAAAGAAAAGAATATTCTTACAGAATTGTTCCTGTGCAAGTATTTGCGAGGCTTCGAGTGAGATTATTGTAAGAAAGATCTATGTTCCTACAAACAAACACATTCCTCTAATGTAATTTCCCCTGCAGCCTAAAGAAACTACAGAAGTGAAAATAAACCTCTTGGAAAATTTTGAAAAATTTTAGTACAAAAATCATACTGATTACTGTGCAAGATCCAGTTTGGAATGTCCCCAGTAAGCAAGTTGCTTGTTAGATACCTATTCAGTAAGCAACATAATCACATTTTGATCAAACTCTTACTTTATATCATTAGACTACTCTTATGGTTCAACAACTAAGCTGCACAATACATAGAATCACAAAATCTGCAAGGTCTCCTATGCATTGCAATGTACGTTAGTTTCTCTCATAAGTATTCAAAGCTTACATGTTCGTCAAATTTTTTAGACCTTCGAATTCTGGAATTTCCTTTTCCAATCTGTTGAAACTGAGATCCCTGCAAGTATATAGCAAGATGGATGTCATGGGAGGAAGTTGTTTAATAACAACTAAACTGTATATAATAAACAAGATAAAAATGGCCACTACCATTAAGAATGTGGTCATATATATAAACTGCAGGCATAAGTTATTCATAAAGAACACCTTGATTTAAGATTTTAATATCTTAACAAGACAAGATGTAGCATTGAATTTCAAGGGAGTTCCCTGTTTTATGCCTAATCACAAGAGGATAAAATATATTTTTCCCTACATTTTAAAACTTTGATACCTAAATATATACATATGCAACGAAAAAGATGAAGGAAAACTCATATTTAATTATGTGTCTATGAATGTGTTGACAGTATAATAATCTCATAATAATGATAACCACAAAGATATATTCCCCTGAGCAGAACACATTTACAGTTTTCCAAGATGTCATATTTGGTATATATGCAGGGATTTCTCCAGAGATGTTACAGCTGCTCAATTTTCTGCAAAACAAACTCGGTTTCTATTATCACAATTCTGAACAGTTCATTTCAATTATTCTAATTCCATTGCATTTTATGATCAAAATAATTACTCACAATTCCTTCATGTTTCTCATGTTCATTAAAGGTGGAAAGTCTGAACCTTCTCCATGCAGGTCACTGATCCTTCTGCATAGAATTGCACAATTAAGGAATTATTGCAAATACGAATTTATAGCGATAATGAAACTCAAGAAATATGAACTTTGAAAGCTTAACTCACAGTTCAATTAAATCTTTCAAGACAGATATGCTAGAAGGGATTGGCCCATTGAGACCGCTACCTTGGATCTCTCTGTCAATAACAATACAACCTAAAACTTTTACATGAAGGAGATTTAGAATGGACAACAGGAACACAGACTTACAATTTCTCAAGTTGCTTCCAACTTTGGAAAAAATCTGGTAACTTTCCTGTGAAGTTGTTACTGCTAATCCTACTGCCCATAGCCGAAAATGAAGAAATAAAATTACACAAACATTGAGGATTTTTCAAGTAGAAATCTAATGTTATCATAAGTACGGTAGTTTAAAAGGTTATAAACACTTACAATTCTCTTAATTTGTTTAGGCGGGTGAGAGTCGCGGGCAACTCTCCTGTTAGATTGTTAGCACTAAGAATCCTGCAGTCACAAATAGTAAAGTTCATAGCAATTCAAATGTAAAGTGATTAAGTAAATCATTGAGAATTTAGAAATGACTAAACAACTGTGATATGACAAGTCAAACAAAAGAGGAGAAAGAAATACTGACAGAGTCTCCAAGTTAACCAAATTTCCAAGCTCAGGTGGAACAGTTCCAGAAAACAGATTGTTTTCTATGCTCCTGAGTAATGCATTAAAAATTAAAGCAAGCCCAGGCCAAGCAAAACTATGACATGATTTTACAGTGTAAATGATTAGTGTGAAAGAAAGGCATAATAAGAGCATACAAATATTCAAGAGTGGTTATGTTTCCCAAGTACGTTGGAATTGGTCCTGACAAGTTGTTCCCAGTGAAGGACCTGCAGTGAGTTCATCTTATTCAATAAGAATGATCATTTATTGGATAACCTTGGAAATGAACCGAGAAGTCACTTACATCAAGAGGAATTTTTGCAATCAGAAGCATAAATCAATTTCTGGGCGCTAATAAGTAAAACAAATAATGGTTACTCATCTTACATATGCTTCAGGTATGGTAGCTGCACCAGAGCTGATGGAAGTATACCAGCAAGATCCTCCCCACTAAGTTTTCTGTATGGAAATGATATTAACAAGTAAACCATAATCCAATCAAATGTTCAACTTTTGAAATTATGAGCTTGGAGCAAGGGTGACTGAGCATAGATTAGAAATATCAAAAGGGTCTAGCACTCTAGTTTGAGAACTTTCATGATGCCACTATATACTATAAGTAGAACCTACATCTTGGTATCAACCACATCATTCCTTTCTCACCTGTATCATAATCAATATATCACAAGACATCATATTTCTCACTGCCTTGACCAAAATTTGTTCACCTTCTTGACCTTATGTTGCTTTAACTAAAATTATAATTCTTCTGAATCCTTAAGTATTCATTGATTATCACTGCACATGATCAAATGTTTGTTAACAGCTACTGCTCATCTTCTCCTCCACAGCTCTAACTTCCCACAAACAACAAATGTGTTGATGCATCCGACAACTCCAGGAACCTGCCATGATTGTTTTCCCGTTGCGGCATGATATACGTCGGATTGCCCCCTCGAAATGTCCTACAAAATTCATTTGGGTCTTCTCCTTTGATCAACTCCTCCAACAATTTCATCAGCCAAACTACGCTTACCCAACTCTCGGAAAGTACGTCGACTCCTCTCTACTATACAGACACCACCAATCCCAATCTCATAATGAATCTCTAACGATTTAGCTTTCACATAGAAATATCCTAAGTAACCCATCTCTCTAATCTGAAGAACACACACGAATAAAATTCCGTTTACTATTTTTATCACCCATATTTTGGTTGCTCTGGATCTTTATTTAAATTAAGATATCAATCGAATAAATTGATACTTCAATAAAAACAATATTATAAATAGAATAATAGCATAAGATGTTAAGATATTATCTACTACCAATGATTCCAAGTCAGCAGCTGGTATAACTGATAAGAGATTTTCAGTTCAAATATCAGATGATGATTATCACTTGGATAAGTCATCCTCTAATATTCAAACTTCTCCGTTGATAAGATAGATATCTGTATTATTTAAATGTATTATTTGAATTTTGTAATTTAGTTACATGTTATCTTTATCTTCATTTGTAAAGCTACGAACTCTTCTATAAATGAAAGAATGGTCAGCAACATCAAGTAAGCTGCCATTTCCAAATATTCTCTGTTTTCCAAATATTCTCTGTTTCCGCACATAAGATAGTAACTACAGTTTCTCCAAAAACGTTCGATATCACATTTCGAAGAATTAATTATAAAGAACTAAATCCTAAAACCTAAAAATCCAAAACAGAAATAAATCATAAAAAATTAAGCCAACCATAGAAAACCCTATATCAAGAAAATTATTGAAGGATTTTGTGGAAGAGAGCTTACATGAGTTCTATGTGACAAACACCTCCAGGGTAGTGGCAATTGCAGCTGACACTATTATTGTACGAGCTTGTACTGTCATTAAGGCATGGATCTATGCTGAACTTCCAGTCCTTTTTCCCTAATTTTCTAGCTATTTCACCAAGGGCTTCCACTGCACACATCAATCTTATCGAAGTTAATTTTTTTTATTGGAAGTGTAGTGTCTCAACTTTTTTGTTGTTGATTTAGTAAATTCCATGACAAAATTATTTGAGACTTCAACGAATTCTGGTTAATTCTTCCACATTTGAAAGCTGACCAAATTACAGCAGTAAAGTCACCATTGTGTATCCACAGATAACTGTCTACTAGATGGCAGTATTGCCCTTCTACATACCACAGTGTATATGGCATGCTGCCACTAAAAGCGTCATTGGGGTGAGGCCTGAATTTATAGATTTTGATTTCCAAAGTTCACCCACATAAATTAATAGACAGAAAGAAGAAGAAAAACCCATGATCATCACCTTCCTCATCAGGAGTAGGCCATAGCAGGCCAGCTTGTGCTTCCATGCAAATACGCAACAAGCTGAGTAGTACAATAAAACAAACATATAGAAGACATCTTGCAGCCATCTCCTCTCCACTGACAAGAGTTTTCCACCAGCTCCACTTGCAAAGCTGCGTAGATATATATAATATAGACATGGGATTAAAACCAAAAAAAAAAAAAACCAAAAAACCAAAAAACCAAAAAACACGTTAGAAATATTGTAAAAATTATTGTACTCCTCCCTTCTACATTTAATGGGTCGGCACGAGTACGCCGGAGTTGGTTTGTTGAGCTGAGTGGACAAGCAAAGTAGAAAATAATGGCTATGTTTGAGAATGGAATGGAGAAAAGAAGTGAAACTGTAGTAAATTTGATTGACATAAGAAAAAAAGAAATAATAATATTTTGTATAAAAAAATAAAAATATTTGTCTGTAGTAATTTTTTTATTTGAATAATAATAAAAAATAATTAATGTAATGTAAAAAGTAAGAATGTTAGAATTGGTTTTGAATTTTTTTTTATTTTTGGGTCCAGACCCTTTAACACGGCCAATAAAATGAAAGACTGGAAAATAGGGTCAACTGCTTGTGTGCATGGAGGCCCCACACGCTATAGACTTTTGGACTTGGAAGGCCTAAACAAATCAATTGCCGTGTGAATTGACCATGTTTGCTGTAATCTTTTTCACTATAAAGTGATTTCTTTTGCATTGTTTAAGGTAGTCTCCATTATTCTTTACATTCTAATGCCAGTTTCACGCATACAAGAAGAGTAAGAGACATCATAGGAATCCCAACGAAATTGCATTTCTCATTTTGTCAAATGCAGTCTAAATGCATCAATTTTCTCCAACACAACAGGATGTGCAGAGAGAACTAGAAGGTATTATTCATGGGATATATGCACTATGGTGTTTAACTCCTATAATGTAACAAAGTCTATGATCAAGAGGTGAGTTTGATAGTGATAAGGAATGGAAATGGAAGGAGATTTTAAGCCTCATGCGTGATTTTTATTTTCCTGCCCCTTCTACATGAAACATCCGTACATAACAAGTCACATACACTTAATCTTGCTTCTTGAATGCACAGGATGCAGCCACAACACCTATTGCAATACCTACTTTGCAAGTTGCACATTGCCCCTTTTGAGGAAAATCAAGCATAAACAATAATTAGAAAAAATCAATGTGACTTTGAGGTGTGTATAAACATTATCTTTAAGGTGATAATTGCCCCCACTCAAAAGAGTTTGCTGTCGGGTTGCAAGCAATTCACCTCTAGGATACAACAAAGTCAACAACTGCAGACAACAATTCTGAAGTACCTTCACAAAATAACTCCTATATTCTCCCCTGTTTCATGCACGTGAAACAGATCGCACATATCATGCGTTTCCTGGGTTCGGCTTTCACACTTTTCAGATCCATTAGAATTTCTATAGCTTATAACAATCTTCAGCTTCATGTTACAGCATATTGTTTTATACAGAATTCAACAATGGGAAAAACAACAAAGGTATGTATTGTTTCCTATGGTAATCCCACAGCCCCAACCAAATTACACAAGTACAGTGGACTAAAACCACACAATTGTTTATTTAACCCTTTGAGCTAATAAAGCAATGCAGCTTTATTAATTTGAAAAATCATTTAGCATTGTTTGGGGCAATATTATGCTGAAATTACTGAGAAGCAAGATTATCTAGGTAAAGATCCTGGGCAGATGCAGAAGCAGATCCACTCCATGTGGCATCTGATGAATGCATAAGGCTCTCAGCTTCAGTTGAGATCATTAATTAGTACTGTTTCGATATGATCAAACTGGTCTCTCGAGGCATTAAACCTCAGCTCATCACCATATCTACTTGGATCTATGACAAAATCATCAACAATGGTGCGGCCTTCAAGCATGCTTACTACTTCAGACATGGTGGGTCTAAGTGCTGGTGATGGACTTGTGCATAAGAGAGCTACTTTGATCATTCTAATAGCCTCTTCCTTGTTTAACTCAGACTCCAGCTTTGCATCCACCATTTCCATTAGATTACCCTTTTGTTGTAGAATAGTTGCCTTCAATAGGAATAGAAAAGAGAATGAAAAAGAAAAGTAGCAAGTCAGAAAAGGAGAATAAAGTAGCCATACGCACATATGGAAAGGAAATAAGCTGAACTCAAGTGTGAAGTGAACAAGTCAAACAATTTCACTTTTGTTTAGTTTATTTTGCTGGTTGAATCTAGAATAACATACTAGAGTGACGAAGTTGAGTGGAATGGGACCAAAAAGGCAACCAGGCCTCCAAATGTTATTTATAGTAGCACATATTAAAAGAAAATGATCAATCTTACCCAATCAAGAAGGCATGCACAATCCTCATTTGCTCGATATTTCATGTTGCTCTTCCTGGCAACAATTTCCAGTGCAACAATCCCAAAGCTATAGACATCTGCTTTATAGGTTAAACAACCCCATAATGCATATTCTGGCGCCATGTACCCTCTGTAAATGAAGATTATAATTAATTTAGATCACTACTATGAATGCTCAAAAAAAAGAAAAAAAAAACAAAACAAAACAAAACAAAACTAGTATTAACCTTTGATCTTTCATATTCAACAAAGTATGTCCGCGTTGGGAATGTGATATTACATGCTTATTTCATAAGTTTCTATTGCTATCTTCTTTTCGAAAAGACATTCTTAGAGATGTGAGAATGAGTTTAATAGACCATAACAGCAGTGTAAGAAGGAGTGGTCTTTCTCTTTAATAAGTTGTATGCACTGTGTGATTTTATATATATACACATGAGAGACATAAAAGAGCAAAGAGAGGAAGGGGTTTTGCTCTACAAGGGTTTATCTCTTGCAAAGCTTTGATTCAAGGTATTTGGGCTGCTTTCAAGGTGTGTTTAGGTGTTTAAATACATTCTGAGAGCGTGGGATTGTAAGAGTAGGGGTATTTGGGTTGTACACCATTCCTCTAAGTGTCTAGACCTCTCTTCTTGTAATTTCTTCCATTGATAGTGAATTTCTTCTTGCCAGCTTGCCCTTGGATGTAGGGCTTAGTGCTTAACCATATAAATTCTTGCCTCTTTGACGCAGTGGAGGATGATGGGGGATTTGGATTAAGCAACTTGATCCAAATATATCCAGAATCCACCTACAAAGTTTCAGTTTTGAATGAAAAGTCATATAGAATACCAAACGTCTACAACTCAATGCCTTTATGCTTATGTTGTAGATCTTCAAATATATATATGGCCCATATTTCCTTGGCTTGAGCTTGCTATAAGTTCCAATTGGAAATCTTTCTTTGCATAGAAACACCATCACCATATCCCCCTCCTGAAATTATTTGTACCGACAATGTTTATCAGCAGCTTCTTTGTACCTTACATTAGTTGCTTCCAGTTTCAGCTTTTCAAATATACAGAGACTTTAAATGATGTAAAGTCTGGGGTTGCTTTAGGAAAGCATCTCATAGAGACATACAGATCAATATATGTTCCTATTTATCTGATAGTCAATAACTTGGGAGGCCAAAAGAAAAGGAAGAATAGAATCACAAAAAAACTCCATAATAAAAGAAAGAGGAAAAAAAGTAGCTCACATTGTTCCAGCAATTCTGGTGCTAATGTGGGTGTTTTCCTCTTCATGGAGCTTGGCCAAGCCAAAGTCAGAAATCTTTGGGTTAAGGTCCCTATTGAGTAGCACATTTGAAGTTTTAATGTCTCTATGAACAATTCTTAATGTTGATTCCTCATGCAAGAAAGTCAAACCTCTTGCTATGCCAACACATATTTTTTGCCTCGTAGGCCAGTCCAATTTTAAGCAGTACTCCTCTGGACCTGCATATTTTGTGGATAGTCCAATGAGAAGTTCATCAACTTAGTTCATGATATAGACCATTTGCGGTGCTAAGTTCTTATGCTTTCTCAAGTCAACATAAATACTAAAATAAAACATTAAGCTTACCAAACAAAACACGCGCCAGGCTATTGTTTTCCATGTATTCATACACCAAAAATAGTTGATTTTTTTCAATACAACATCCATACAATCTAACAAGATTTGGGTGCTGTACAGCAGATATCGTGCCCATTTCATTCACAAATTCACGATTTCCTTGATTTGATTCCAAAGAAAGTTGCTTAACGGCAATTATAGAACCATCTACCAGTATACCCTGCATTAGAAAGATATATTTTCAGGTATGTACATGAGGTTTTCCTCTAAGTTTTGCTTACCAATATGAAAGAAATCAAATAGGAGCATACATGCAAAACATTCACAAAAAAGAAAAAGAGAAAGGAATATGAAATCTAGGATACCTTGTAGACGGATCCAAAACCACCTTGCCCAATCTTATGTGCAACATCAAAGTTGTTAGTGGCAGCCCTGATATGTTTGAAGGTAAAGAAACCAGTTTGCAGATCCAAGTTTTTCAATTCTGTCCAAAGAATGAGATTGAGAAGTTTGACAGAATCTTACAAAATAGTTATTCTTAATTTTGTATCTAAGTGCCTCTAGTGTTTTTAGATGATCTTTGAGAGTACCATACCAAGAAATGAAATTAATTCTAAGATATATGCTCAATCTTATACAACTTTGTGGAAATGTGAAAACAAATCAACTTAAACCAAATTTCATTATCCTCTCCCATACTTGAAACAGAATGATTCTAACAAATACGCTCGAGTGGTGAGCTTGAACTATCTAATCATTGCTTGCATAAACATTGCCATCATTTAAAATTTACAAATAAGCAATGAACTAAAATATAAATGGTAAACGGGTGAGCTCATTTACTAAAGATAGTTGAAATTGCAACATTCTGATTTCATGTAGTGTTAAAATTTCACCAAAAAAAGGTGTTACAGAGATTGGTTCTTATGTTATGCAATCATATAGCTTCCTTTTAAGGTTCTACTTTGAATTGCTGATTCCTCATCTAGGCATAAAGGCAGAAAAAAAAAGTTTATTGGAAGCTGCAATAGAGTACTGAGTCTTTCAAATGCAATACAATGTTCTGACTACTCAAATAGCTGGAGAAAATTATTATTTTTTAAACCTTTCTACATCAAGATTTGCATGGTATTTATTACCTTTTACTCTTGAAATCTTGCCTCCCAAAAAGCCTTTCCACCGAAGAATGCCTAAAATCATAAAAATAACACATAACACAAAAACTGTGGCTCCAATTGCAATGATTTTCTCCCATTTGCTAGATCTGGAATCTATATGAAAATAAAATTTTCCATGAATATTAATTGTATGATTGCATACTTATCAAAAAAAAAAATTGTATGATTGCATTCTGTGATGTGTGTTGAATATAAAGGCACGCATGATATGATAGGATGTTACAGAGATGCAAGCTGAAAAGGAAACTTCTGGATTGTACTTCCATCAAATTGCCAAGGAAACTTGTTTCAAGTCTAATTTCACACCACTAATAATGGAACTGCTTCCACTATATTTGCTATTTCCATCTATTTATTCATCAATCTGCTCCAGGTAAAAAACTGATAATAAAAGACCATGAAATGCAGATAAATGAAAGAGAGAGGGAGAGAAGTACTACCATGTCAACCAGAAAAGATGAATAAAGAAAAAACTACATTACTTACTAAACTCCACAGAGATGGCAGAAATAAGAGGACCATATGTTCCTTTTCTTGGAGCAGCTGTTGTCCCTTTCCTAGCCCAATGAAAGCGAATGTCTATACTTTTATTAGTAACTGGAACTGCTTTAATGTTTATAATGACTGCTCTATCAACCCCTTTTGCTTCCTTCACAATGTCAAAATCCTTCAGCTTCAGTTCCCCCTGCAACATATTAAGTAATCGAATCAAATGATCTTCAACAAATATGGAGCGCATAACTGATTTGGTTGAGTACCTGAATATAAACATCAAATATCCGTCTTCCAAGACTGTAAAAAGATTTGTTGCCTCTAAATACTATTTCCGCAAAGTGAAGTCTCACAGTATATTTTCCATTTGCTAAGCACTGCACATAATATGTAAGAAAAAGAGGAGAGACACGTGCATTCGTGTACAATTCATAGTCATGCATCGTGAGCACAGATACGTTATTTGTCATGTAGTTTTGGTCTTTTTTGATTGCATTTTGAAAGTGTCCCGTGCTACTAAATCCCCATCTAGTTCCGGCTTCATAAAATTTTGATGGATCTCCAGAGTCTGTGTCCGCTTCATATTTTATGCTTCCAATAGTTGTTATACTTCCACCACAATTAATATGCAATGAATAGTAATCTACACAGAAGCAGTAGCATGTTAATGGTATTCAATACTTAAGTTAACACAATGGGATGAAAATGATGTTGTGTTTTATTAATTTATATGATATTTAACTGACTTTTTTCTCCATTGAAATTATCGAGAAGAAAATCCAACAAAATTGAAGCATTTTCCTTATAATTATATTCAAAGAGATGTGTAAATGTATATTACCTTTAGGGCATCGGTCGTCTTCTGGGCATACACTGATTAGAAAAAGAAAAAAAAAAACATTAACTTCTGTAAAATAAAAGTAAGGAAATAGATTGACACTTGAAAGTTTAATAACTAAGAAGCTTACGAGTTTTTCTGTCCATTAAAACTTTTAAACAAATTCCTGATGAAATGAAAAACAAGTTTTTTTGAAGATTAGAAGGTAAGCGAGACTTAAATGTTCAATGCTTAAAAAGACCAGAACAAAACAAAGGAAGGGAAAAAAAAAAAGAAACAAATATTCTTACAGCTTTGTTCCTGTACAAGTGTCTTCAGAGCTCCAAGTAAGATTATTGTAAGAAAGATCTATGTTCCTTCAAGCAAACACATTCATCTTATGTAATTTCCATGCATTCCAAATAAAATACATATATAATATATACAGAAGTGATAAGCTCATGCAACATTTTAGCATGAAAAACATACCTCTCACAATTCCTCATCCAGTTTGGAATAACTCCAGTAAGCAAGTTGCTATTCAGTATGCAACATAATCACACTATGGCTCAACTTATATCGCACTGTAGTTAAACTCCAACTTTCTATTATTAGACTACTCATATATATGGTTCAACAACTGAGGAAGTTTCAGAATATAGAATCACAAAATCTTCAAGGCCTCCTATGTAGACCCAAGGTATGCTAGTTTCTCTCATAAATCCACATAGCTTACATGTTCATCAAATTTACTGGACTTTCCAATTCTTGAATTTCTTTTTCCAATCTGTTGAAACTGAGATCCCTGCAAGTACATCGCAAGACAGATGTCATGGAACAAAGTTTTTATTACAAACAGAATATAGTAATCAAGATAAAAAGGTGCACTACCATTAAAAACGTGGTCATACATAAACCATAGGCATAAGTCAGTCATAAAGATAAAAAAAAAAAGAAAAAAAGAAAAAGAAAAGTAATATACTTAATCAATGACCCAGGATGTTACTTAAAAGAGTATATAACTTAATTTTTTTTAATTGTTAACCAAAGATCCATCATTCATCTTTGAGCCCAACAACGATGCTGCAGAGACTAGAGCAACAAACGTAGACATAATTCAATTATGTTTACATAGGACATCTGATGCAATGGCCATAAAGAGCCAGTATCTTTCTTACAAAACCCACTTTCCATATGGAAAGCCTCATCAATGGTTTGCACTTACTTTATTAGATTTAAACAGAGAATTTTACATAAATTCCAAATAGAATTCAAGAATTTTCAGCAGAATGAAATCCACAAGTAATCAACTTCAGTCCAATAAATACTCTTGATTGCAACTGTAAAATGAACATATTCGGATAACCTAGTTTGAGAAGCACCAGCAGTATTTCCATGATTAAATTTACCTCTTCCTATAAGCTTAAGCTTTTGGGACAAGGAGTGGTTTAACGTGGTATCGGAACCAAATATCATGAGTTCAAACCATTGTTGCTATAACAAGTGGTGGTTTAACAATATATATATATATATATTTCCCCTTCTGATTAGGATGTAAAACATGAAACTTCTCTAAAATTTAGCTTGTAACACTTAACTTTCTCATGGTTATGTCCAAAGTATGAAAGTCAAATTTAAGGTAGAGGTTATCTCCTAGCCAAAAAGAAAATGTAATTTTACTGAATATTTTTTATATTCACTTTCAGGATGACAATCATCATTATCATTTGGCTATATACATTGATAGGATGGAGACTGTATATTAATTCATGACTTACCATAATGTGATTGGTTATAGACTAGATAAGTTCACTTTACACCTTGAACCTAACAACAAGGAAGTTGCATGTACAAACTGAATTTCAAGGAAGTTCCCTGTTTAATACCTAATCACAAGAAGCTAAAACATATTTCCGCCTCAATTTTAAACGTTGAGACCTAAATATATACATCATGCAACAAAAAAAGAAGGGAAAATTCGTATTTCACTATGAATTTATGAATGTGTTGACAGTGTAATCATAACGATAACAAAAATGATAAATTTCCATGAGAAGAACACATTTACAGTATTCTAAGATTTGTCATCTTTGATATATATGAAGGGATCTCTCCAGAGATGTTACAGCTGCTCAATGTCCTGCAAAATAAATCGAGTTTGTATGATCACAATTTTCTGAAAAGTCATGTCAATTGACAATTATTCCAATTCCGTAGCATTTTAAGACTACAAGAATGACTTACAATTGCATCATCTTTGTCATGTTCATTAAGGGTGGAAAAAGTGAACCTTCTCCTTCCAAGTCACTAATCCTTCTGCATATATTTTCATAATAAAGGAATTATTGCTAATAAGTTTTAATTGTGATAATGCAACTCGAACTATCATCTTTGAAAGTTTAACTCACAGTTCAATTAGATTTTTCAAGACGGATATGCTAGAAGGGATTGGTCCTTTGAGACCGCTACCTTCGATCTCTCTGTCAAGGACAATAAATCATAAAACTTTTACATCAAGGAGATTTAGAATGCTTAACAGGAAAGCGCACTTACAATGTTTCAAGTTGCATCCAACTTTGAAAAAAATCTGGTATCTTTCCTGTGAAATAGTTACTACTAATCCTACTGCATGTAACCGAAAATGAAAGAAATTAAATGACATAAAACTTTAGGATTTTTCTAGGTGAAATCTGAAGTTATCATTAGTACATCAGTGTAAAAGGCTACAAACACTTACAATTCTCTTAATTTGTTTAGGCGGGTGAGAGCCGTGGGCAGCTGTCCTTTTAGATAGTTACCACTAAGAATGCTGTAGTCACCAAAAGGAAAGTTCACAGCAGCTCAAGTGTAAAGTGATTAATCAAATCATTTAGAATTTAGAAGTGTCTCATCAAATGTGATATGAAATTCAAATAAAAGACGAGAAAGAAATACTGACAGAATCTCCAAGTTAACTAAATTTCCAAGCTCAGGTGGAATAGTTCCAAAAAACAGATTGTTCTCGATGGACCTGAGTATACGATGCCCTTAAAAGTTAAAGCAGGGCTTGAAAAATCTATGACATAGTTTTACTTTGTAAATAATTTGTGAGAAAGAAAAACATAAAAATGAGCATACAAATATTGAAGAGTGGTTATGTTACCCAAGAAGCTTAGAATTGGTCCTGATAAGTTGTTCACAGTGAAAGACCTGCAGTGAGTTCATTCAAGAAAAATGAGCATTTATTGGCTAACCTTGCACATGAACTGAGAAGTCACTTACATATGTTCCAACTGCATAGAAGCCCATTCACGTGGTATATTACCACTGAGGTAGTTGCGTGAGAGAGAACTACAATCAAGACCAAATTATACAATTAGAAGCGTATATCAATTTTCAGTCGCTAATAAGATAAAAATATTAGTGGTTACTCTCCTTACATTAGCTTCAGGTATGGTAGCTTCACTAGAGCTGGTGGAAGTATACCAGAAAGATCCTCTCCTTGAAGAAATCTATTTTAAAGGATAATTACAAGTAAACCATAATCCATTCAAATGTGCAACTTGTGAAAATATGAACTTGAGCAAAGGTGACAGAGCAAAGATGAAGGGACTAGCACTCTAGTTTGAGCACTCTAGGTTCTACTATATACTCTAAGTAGAACCAACATCTTGGTATCAATTACATCATTCATTTCTCACCTATGTCACAATCAATATATCACAGTTCATCATATTTCTCACTGCCTTGACCCATATTTGGTCATCTTCTTGATCCTATGGTACTTTAAATAAAGTTATAATCCTTCTCAATCTTTAAGCATTCATTCATTATCACTGTGCATGATCAAATGTCTGGTAACAGCTACTGCTCATATCACCCTCCACTACTCTAACTTCCCACACATGACAAATGTATTAATTTATGTTCCACATTTATTTCTGTTGTGACTTGTTTATAAGTTCCCATTCCAATTACATTCATTCCATTATTCAACATGATTTTTTATTCTCCAACATGCTGTAGTATCAAAAAAATTAGGTCAGCCTTGTAGCCATCAAGCCAAATTTTGTGTTTGTAACTTGATTAGTAACCAACAATTTCACAAAAGTTACTGGCATTTACACAGCTTCTTTTACTATATTTCTTAGGATGGTATCTTCTTCGTGCAACATAGATGGAGCATAAAAGAGTTTGAAGATTGGAAACTTAAAAGGAGTACTGTTGCTGAATTTTTCTACACAGAATATTCCAAAAACTCACAATGGGGCCTACCTGCAATGCTTGCAATGCTTAGCAGAATCAAGGAACTTGCTTTTTGTCTCGATTTTGTAACACCTTAGTTCCACATTGGGAAGATGAGTAGCCCGCATAGAGTGGGTGGTTTATAAAGACACGCATAAGTGCTAAGTTCCACATTACTTACTTATTAGGTAAGATCGAGCTTTATAAGTGATTCTAAAGAAGTTTTAAATTAACTAGTCCTTTTGGATGATAGTTTAGATATGGTTAGCGTTTTTCTTGTGTCGTTACAAATAGTATCAGAGTCAGGTTGTAACGTCGTGTGGTAGTGGAGCACTACATGACATGGTTCTTACGAGGACGTTGGGAGTTTAAAGGGAGAGATTGTAATACTCCAATCCCACATTGAGAAGATTAGTAGCTCACATAAAGCGGGTGGTTTATAAAGATACTCATGGATACTAAGTTTCAAATGCTTACTTACTACGGGAGATTGAGCTTTATAAATGATTCTATGGAAGCTACAAATTGACTAGTCATTTTTAAGGTGATAGTGAATATATGGCTAACGTTTTCTCTGAGTTGTTACAAATTTGTTGCTTATATTCTTCTAAGTTATATAATTTAATACCACTACATCTACTTTATAGTGCTTGTAACTCACCAAGAGTCCAAATACCTATACCTTTTGCATCTATTAAAGAAACCTTGAAAAAGTATATTATATCTTCTCAATCTATCATCCTGTTAAATTATCAATTTGCTTCGATTCATAGGCCAATTCAAAACAATTGGACTGAAATATCCCTAACAAAAACAATTGCATTGAAGGATATGTGGACCATGACAAGGATAATCCAACACCTCAACAACACCCAACCAGCCACACAAATAAACCCACTCCCTGTCCAAGCACCCAAATCACAACCAATTCCCTTATTAGTCAAATTCATGGTTTTAAGGAAGTATGGCAGTGATTGCAACAAAACTCGAAGAAACCAAAATTCAGAAAATTATTAAATAATATAGAATTTTTCATTTCAAAATCTATCCTAATGTATACTAGAATCAAGATTTTTTTTTAAAAAAAAATAAAATAAAATTATCACAATATTACACAGATGACAAAATATGAACTATTTAATCTAAAAATGATGGATTGGATGTAAGGAACTCTACAAGAGAGTTTTGGAGAAACTCAACAAAAACTATGCTATTACTATTTTTATCAACCATATTTTGGTTATTTGGAAATTTATTTAAATTAAGATATCAATCAAATGAATGGACTGTTCAATACAATAGCATAAGATGGTGAATATAGTTTCTCCAAAAACTTTTTATATGACAATATTTCGAACAATTAAATGTAAAGTAACTAAATCTTAAAACCTAAAGATCCAAAACAGAAATAAATCATCAAAAAAGTAACCCAAACATAGAAATTGACCCTTTATTTTGTCCTATAGCAAGAGAAATACTGAAGGATTAAGTGGAATTAATTAGGGAAGCTTACATCTTTTCTATGTGGCAAACACCACCTTCAGGTTTGGAACAATTGCAGAAGACACTATTGTTGTACAATGGAAAGTGCTCTCCGGAATTAGGTGGGAGTGGTGTCAACCAGCTTTTGTCCTTAATGCATGGGTCTATGCCGAAATTCCAGTCCTTTTTCCCTAATTGTTTACCTATTTCTCTCAGGGCTTCCACTGCACCACACATCAATCTATAAAAGTTAGTTTTTTTGATTAGTTTCTCACAACCTTTCTGTCCTTAATTTAGCATTTTCCTTGACAAAATTATCAAAAAAAATTAAAAAAGGTTAAAAACCCAAAGATTAGTCTACTTAGAAGAACCAAAAAATTGTTCCATTGGACAAAATGTGTGTGTGTATATATATATATAGATATAACTCTGTCCACTAGAAGCTTCATTGGGGTGAGGCCTGAATTTATAGATTTCCATTTCTAAAGTTCACCCACATAAATTAATAGACAGAAAGAAGAAGAAAAACCCATGATCATCACCTTCCTCATCAGGAGTAGGCCCTAGCAGGCCAGCTTGTGCTTCCCTGCAAATACGCAACAAGGTGAGTAGTACAATAAAACAAACAGATGGAAGACATCTTGCAGCCATCTCCTCTCCAATGACAAGAGTTTTCCACCAGCTCCACTTGCAAAGCTGCGTAGATATATATAGACATGGGATTAAAACCAAAAAACACGTTAGAAATGTAAAATTTATTTACAGCACCTCAGCCCAGACATGCATTAATGAACTCCACAGGCAATTTGCTCTTCATTGAAACTGGAGAACAAAACAAACAAACACGTTTTCCAATTAATGTAGAAATTAACGAGAAAATAATAAAGTAAAAAGACTGAAAAATAGGTAGTCTTGACTGGACGACTTGAAGACCTGCGCCAATAAATTGTCATGTCAATTACAAGAAAAAGAAAAAGATTTACACTGGGTATTCAAAAAAATATAATGGCTATGTTTGCTAATCGCCTTAAAAATAAAAAATAAAAATAAAAAAAGTGGCCGAAATTGTTGCAAATTTAATTGATATGAGAAAAAATATTTTGTATGAAAAAAAATGAAAAAAGTTGTTTTGTAATAATTTTTTTATTTGAATAGTAATAAAAAAGTGATTGATTAGATGTAAAAAATAAGAAAATTGAATAGTTAATTTTGAGAGGAATAATATAAGACTTTTTCTACGGCCATCGGCAAAGAAACTAGGTCCATTTGGCATTGGCGTGTTACTGTTCAGTGATCTGTTACTGTAGCAAAAATTGATTGATATGAAAAAAATAAATAAATAAGAATGCCTGGTATGAAAAAAATAAATATTGTTTTTTTTTTTAAATAATAGTAAAAAGTTATTAATGTCAAGTAAAAAATAAGAATAGAGTTTAAAATGTGTAAAGTATGAATAGTAACTATCCATAGCCGTTGCCAAACACATTCCCTCGACTTGATATTGTTTATACACCATTTTTAAAATAAAAATAATATTAAAATATTCTATTTTTTTTTAATATCATATTATTTATTTTTTATTGTTATTTAAATAAAAAATTATTACAAAATAATTTTCAATTAAAAAAAATTCAAAATTTTATACCACAATAATTATTTTCGGGTAAGGAAAAATCCATCATGCCAAACAGGTAGCTCTGACAACAATCTGGATCCGTGAACCGAAATTGAGCGTGTGAATTGGGTAATGGTTAAAACATCTGTCAAGCATAAAAAGCTAGAGCCATCTTTCTTTTTGGAAAGAACCATTAACTTTTCCTGTTTCCATCTACAAGGCGATTTTCTTCTTCCCTATGATTTTGACTGTTATGATTCTATGATATTTTTATCCTTAAAGTATTAATTAAATTATTATATTACCTTTTTTTATCTACAGTAATAATTAAATGAGTAAGCTAATAAGAAGAAGTAAATTTAATCATTTAATCAATACTTTAACACTCCTCCTCATATGTAAGCTCTAATACTATATAAGTTAAATCACCACTTGTCCTAAGTTTTTTGGAATAATAAGTAATTTAACCGAAGGTTATTCAAACCTTGACTCCGTCAAATTCATCTCTATTTTAATTAAATATTCCACGTGTTGGACATCACATATTAAAATGGAGTTTGAACCCACAAATGAGGAGAAGTGTTAAAGTATTGATTATATAATTAAATTTACCTAAATCAACTTTCATTGAAATTTTTCACAATGCAATTTCTTATTTTTCACTGTTCCAAATACATCTTATTTACAATTTTACAGTTCAGATTGTTAACAATTCGGACAGTAAATTGTCAATAGTTGAACATAAGAACTCTTCCACATTTTCTACATTTTCTATGTGGTCAGTATTAGAATTAGAGTCATGTTTGGTGTTTTGTTGTTTCTCACGTGTGGTTTTCTGCAGTTATGCATATTGAGTGTGTGTAGAAGTAGAACTAGCTGCTGCACTAGTCTCCAGTTTGTTCTGCTGGAGCGTGAGTTTTTCATATTTGTGTTCGAATGAAAATTGAAACTTATTCATAAGAAAAAAAAATAAAAAACTTTAATTATGTAAAACGCATGCAAAAACTACTAGAATTGAATAATTAACTTCTCTTATAGGCCCCATTAGAAAATCTAAGCAAGGTCCGTCCACGAGCCGAATGACACATCTTAAAAATTCTTATAGATGGATTTACTAATCATCTAAAAGAATTAAGGGACTACAACAGAGTAGCCCAGACCTAGTGGGCTTGGAACCATTAGAGTAACCTAGGTTCAATGGGCTTGAGACCATTAGAGGAGCTCAGGTTTAACAGGTTTGAGACTATAAAAGGCAACCCAGACCTCACTACAAGAATTTTATTTATTTGTAATGGACCGTTAGTAACGTGTCAAGGCTATTGACACGTTACTAACGGTTAGTAACGTGCCAACAATAACGTGTCTGGCGAGTTAAAAATTTGGTCTTCACCACTGGGGATTTAGTAATGTGTCAGGTTTTGACACGTTACCCTTTTGTAACGTGTTAGGATCTGACACG
Source organism: Corylus avellana (assembly GCF_965113065.1). Lineage (NCBI taxonomy): Eukaryota > Viridiplantae > Streptophyta > Magnoliopsida > Fagales > Betulaceae > Corylus > Corylus avellana. The sequence continues at coordinate 19,672,018 of NC_142490.1, read as the reverse complement.
TTACCAAATGTAAGGTAACGTGTTTCATTTTAACACAACACTACAAGGTGATGTGTCAATTTGACACGTTACCTTGTGGTAACGTACTAAATGTTGACACGTTACTATGACACGTCACCAAATATGCCTTGAATTTTTTTTTAAAAAAATTTCTCCATGCGCACCTGATATACGATAGTCCACCAATTATCACAAATAGTCCACCAACTAACTCAAAAACCGTAAACTATCACAAATAATCCACTAACTAATTAAAACGATCTCTATACATAAACATTGCTAATAAACAAATATATCATATATTCATCAACAAATTAAACATACAAAATATGCAAGTTAAGTTGTTCCCGAATATACCCATACAAAACATGACTCAAACTATACCCAACCAAATACATATATACCCAACCAAATCCGAGTGAACGCCATCATGACCGCCCTGACTTCTCCGCATTAATTGCAAATGATAAAACAAACAATCAATCAGCAAATTAACATGATAAAATCTTATCAAGTCCTAAGCGATTAGCAACGTCAAAGTAAAGTCATCATACTCAACAATGCACAATGTACAACAAATCGAATGAACATCGCATGAACATATATATCTACACACATTAACTTCGCATGAATATATACGTCGCATGAACATATTAACTTCAACATATATATCTACCGTACCTACACATACACATATACATCTATATGTATGTTTACTTAATGGATTGAATTAAAAGAAAATGATGCAGCCAACCCAACCAGCTTCAACAAATATGGTAAAATTGAATATGCAAAGGTCCAACCGGCAGCTAAGAACAACAAAGTAATGTATTTTGAGTTAAGTATATATATACACTATTCGATTGTTATATATTGCATTTTTACTAAGTCATATATATACGTACGGGGTTGCTGAACGACGAGTATAATGTCTTGACAAACGAGACTTCTGCCCAGCCGAGGTCCGGTGTTGGCTTTTAGTGTGATCGTCGTCCTCAGCTTCTATTCTTACGTCCTCTACACATATTACGTTTCAATTATGTTATATACATGCATGTGTCGCATAAATATGATAGTCAAACAAAGTGTGTTTATTGAGCAAAATTACTAGCCATTCAAATGATAATCATCTCAAAAAATAATCGTGTTACTAAAAGAAAAACAAAATGAATATAGTTGTTACCTGATCGGCTATCCGTTGAGGATCTCACAATCACACGGGCTGGAGACTCTGCATCGTGCGGAGCCCTAACATTAGTCACCTCCGGCTCGGAGCTCACATGTCTTAAGCTCTCAAGCACGCGAAACAGGGCCTCATACGCCGCCATTTGCCCAGCCATCTGCGCGGTAACATCCGCACTAATCTGCTCCCTCTGCTGGGCCAACATCACATCCATGTGCTCCTTTTGTGCAGCCATTTGTGCCCTGTGTTGCTCCCTTTCAGCTTCAATCGCTCTTTTAAGCACATCACATGAGACCGTCGAGCTTCCAGGGTTCTGTGATTGTGCTTGGGACGGTGTGTAATAGGAGTGGATGTTGCCGTGTACAGGTAGAATATTCTTACTGACCCCTCGAACACGACCCGCATATTCAGGCTTATTGCTGTGCGCCTGAGCATACGCGTCGTTTGGTGCCCACCGAATCGTCCCTGGGGCCCATCTGCCAATTCCACAGGGTTAGTATCCAATAGCTCTCCCATCTATGCCTGTATGTTACATTACACATGTTCATCGTTATATAAGTGTTAATCCTAAATAAGTTAATACATAAATAAAAAATCAAGACAAGGTGTAAGCAGCATACAACTCTCTCCTCGACCCCGGCAACGGCGCCAAAAACTTGTTGTGCAAATTTATTTAACTCGCAAGTGCACAAATCGATTGTAGTTTAATGGATTGCAAGTGCGAGGTCGATCCCACAGAGAATTGTATTATTGAAAGAGCAATTTAAATCTAAACTAATTAAATCCTAACCTAGTTCCAAAAAGGTTTTAAATTTTGATTTTTTGAAATTAAAAGACAAATATAAACTAATTAAAATAAACTAAGAGATAAAAGACTAAGGTTTGGGAATTGGAATTCTTGAGCTCTTGTATAGCTTGATTATTGCTCATGTTAGTATTCTTCATATCATGCTTTATCTCTTGTATGTTCTTATCCATTGATTGCATAAATGCTTTCATCATGTCTTCCAGTGATGACTGTGGTGCAGGCTGTGGCATTTGAGTAATGGATTGATCCGCAGGTGGTTGAGCTTGGTGATCGAATTGTGGATATTTTGAATGGTGCAATTCATCAAATTGGTCAGCATAATTTCCTGTTGCCAGAGCTGACCATGAGAAATCAGATTGATTATTCCATCCCGGGGTGTAAAAATTGGAATTTGATTCAAACCCCGAGGTGGAGATATTAGTGTTCATTTGCTCATATAAAAAATCATAAACTTGTCCCCAGTGTGGACAATTACTAGAACTATGATAAGGATTGGAGCAATATGAACATGGCTCATGTGTGTAAAAATTTTGAGGGTAGTTGGTAAGAGCTGATGTCTTATAACTAGGAGATGCATTAAAATCATTAAAATGAAAATTCATGCTTCCCCCTCACTTTTTAGCACATAAATCATTAACCATTTATATATATATATAACTTTTTTTTTTAAAAAAAAAAAAAAACCTAACACAATAAAAAAAAAATTTAAATTTAAATTTAAAAACTCACAAAAAGGACCAAAAATAAATTTTTGGCAAAGATCTATGGAACTGCTGCAATTGCTACCTTTGCTGTGAGTGCGCTCGATCGCACTTGAGTGAAGATGTGGCAGTTAACTAGCGCAAGTGCGCTTGGGCTTGCTGTCTTGGCCCCGAATGCGCTCGATTGTAGCAAGGTTGCGATTGATCGCACTAGTAGGGGCTGCGGCAGAACTATAAAACAAGCCAAAAAACAAAACAACAAACAAAAATAAAATCCTAATTAGTAACACGAATAAAACAAAACGAATGGCTGAAAAATAAAATCCTAATTATAACTAGTAGAAGAATAAAACTAATTTAGAAATAAATTTGTTTAAAAAATTGAACAATTCCTAGGCAACGGGACCAAAAACTTGTTGTGCAAATTTATTTAACTCGCAAGTGTACAAATCGATTGTAGCTTAATGGATTGCAAGTGCAAGGTCGATCCCACAGAGAATTGTATTTTTGAAAGAGCAATTTTAAATCTAAACTAATTAAATCCTAATCTAGTTCCAAAAGGGTTTTGAATTTTGGTTTTAAAAATTAAAAGACAAACATAAACTAATTAAAATAAACTAAAAGATAAAACACTAAGGTTTGGGAATTTACACTCACCGAATCATAACAATATACTTCCATGTTTATCAATATTAATCTGAAGTTCTCACAATTAAAATCTTAGATATGTTTTACTATGCTTCAAACAATTAATCAAAATCATCCCATGTATCCATTCATTGCACAAATCACAAGAGGAATCCAATATCAATTAAATCATCAAATGTATCCGTAAATCACAAAAGATATCCAATCTTAATTGAAACACCAAATGTATCTATAGAACAAATCACAAGGGATATCCAATTATTTAGGCAAATAAAATCAAGCAATCAATTATGTGAAATTATCTTAAATCATCAACTGTATCCTTGAATCACAAAAGATATCCAAGAATCACTCCACACATTGAAAAAAAGTAAAACAATTGAAATATTAAACCCAATAAAATCAGATAAATAAAGACTTACATGAAAGTATTGATGTTCTTCATCGGTGAGGCTTCATCCCCAACCTTAGTTGGAAATTTAGCTCCACAGAAAAATAAAACCTAAATCTAAAGAAAACCTAAACTAAAAAGAGAAAAACTGTAGAATTTTGCTATCTGAAATTCTATATCTTTTCTTGAATGCAAAGAGGTCTATTTATAGCCTTAGGAAAGTCATAAAAGCCCTATTAAACCTAGATAATTCGGAGGTCTGTCTCCCAGTCAAAATAGAAGTCTGAAATAGGAATAGGATTCGTCCAGATTTGTGTCCTTTAATCGCGGGGCAATTTTGGTATAGTAACCGTCCGAATTAGGAAAATCTTATTTCACAATTAATAGTATTTTAAGTTAGCTTCCCAATGCCGTTTGAATCACTTCAATCCGATATTTGACTAGAAAGATATGGTCAAAATACTGAGATGTGTGCAGAATCTGAATTTGAATCAAATCCGAAATTTTATCCAATCTGATCTTTAATCCTATTTAACCTTTTCTTGGATTTGGTTAGACTTAACCACATCATCTAGGTCTTATCAAAGTATGCTTTCTTTCAAACTTTTCATTTTTCTCTTTAAAGCTGTAGTTTTTCTTTACTGACCTACAAAACATTAAAAACATAAAACTAACACAAAATATTAAATAACGACACAGCTAAAAGATTAACTAATGTAAATAAAGGGGTCCAAATATGCAATATTTGGCACTTATCAGCTACCATCTTTCTTTTTATGGGTCTTGATGTAAGCCTTCGCTCTTCCCAAAGTAATTACCTGCAAAAATCCACATAAACATATGTTCGTATGTATATTAAACTCTTGATGACATATATATATATATATATATATATATATATATATATATATATATATATATATATATATATATATATAGTAAATGACAAACATACTTTCTCATGTGACACCCTTGCGAAGCTCTTCTAGCAGGTGCAATGTGGTGTTTTATTCAATGCTCGGATTTCTCTCATATGTTGAGCATAGTCCTACGAACACATCATAGTTATTAATATGTGAGCCATCAAACAATTACAATTAATGAAACTACGCAAATAAAATTAAACTCGTGACCTACTTGATACTCGGGATCACACCATTTCTCCAATAATATATCCACATCTTTGGTGTTGTATTTTGCAAGGGTTTGTCCTGTCCTCACCCTCACTGTCGCAGGAGTATCTTCACGCTGAATGTGGAGTTTCTTTTTTAACTTGTGTCTCCAAAGCTTTAGCTTCTCACCCATGTCTCTGAACACGTCCTTTTTTTATTGCCGCCATATTTGATCCAGGCAAGATGCAGAAGTGCTTCTGTATTAGTTAAAAATTGAGAAATTATGAGCCCTACATTATATTTTAAACATCATATAATCGTTTTACAAAATTAAATTAAAATGCTACATATCATAAATTAAGAAGATCTCATCTACACATACCATCAATGAGTCCCATAAATTCCCTTTCGTATTATCTGGTACGTTCTTCCAGTCGTCGGATATCCTGACAAAAGCCTCGCTCTTGACAATCTTGCCTGTCATCCGTCTAAATTTCTCCCCGATCTTCCCTACAGGCTGCCACGCGCCATTATACTCCAGCACGATCCTTTTAATGTCGGGGATGTCCCACAACTTGTGCGAGTCATTTACGGTCAACACTTCAAATTTGTCGTCAACATCTGCATTGATGTTTAACACACAAATGAGTACCGATATTATTTCAATTTAAGTACTAACTACATGTAGAACATACATAAATATATACGTATATATTGTTCTGACTACCACCATACATACATACCTATCGTCCGAACCTGGTCAACAGCCAATACAGGCCAAACAGGGTCATCGGGTTGTGGACCACGCGGGACACCTATCCCATCACCAAGGTCATCCTCGGCCTGTGTCTCATTATCATCCACATATGCGCTGCTGTGTGGCTGTCGATCGAAATAGCCGTGCGGCAACATACCCATCTAGGTTAATGTGGTCGGCGAGGATGGCATAGGTGGGGATTTGCCCGAGTCGCGAGGAGTAGGCTCATATCTATACCCTAGTTGGGTAAGGCCTGTCAATCGGGATGGGTCAAGGAAAGACGGGTCTAGCTAACTCGAAGAGCCGGGAATATCTTCAATGTTGTAGATATAATCGTGTCTCGTAAGTGTTTGCCCTTCCACGTGCTCTGGAAGTACAGGTCGATAACCTGGTTGTTGTCTCATAAACATAGCAACGTCTTGCGTCTCACTGTCAGGAAAGATGTGCGGTCTCGACCCATGCCCACCTGTAGTATGCGGCATAGAAGAGTGTGCCATCCGTGCTCTTGACTTCCCCCGAGTACTCATATCGACCTGTGAAATACATTACACACCCAATTTGTTATGTGTACACTGGAAGAAATATGACACCCAATTATATATTGAACAATTGACAATCAATGTACAATAGTTAAATTTTATGGAATCACATACGCTTCAATTGTTTCTAAGTCGGGTTGGATGTATTTAGGATCATCAGGCGGATCGTAATGGTGATTACTAATTAAATGGAGTGGCTCACTCTTGTGGTAGTTGCCATGATCATCATGAGACCATTGACCTTGACCAACATCGTACACGTTTCTAGGTTTAGTCCTTACAGCGCAAGCCCAATCTGGGTTCCTTTCATCTTTGACGTTAAAAACTTGTTCCACTTGAAAAATTAGCACATATGGCTCATCACTAATCAGTTCTCCCCTATAGACAAGGTTTTTGAAGTTGACAAGCGTTAGGCCATACTCGTCCGTCCACCTTGTATCCTCTGTCCCTTGTGTTGTCCGCCGAATCACACTTAAACATATCATATTTCGTCTTGTAGTAATACTCCACCTCAAGTATTTGGGTTAGCTTTCCGTAGTATGTTTCGCCATCAACAGTCGGCACGCACATGCCACTGTTCTAAGACCTCTTTCCCTCATCATGTGCTATAGTTTGAAACAACTTACTGTTGACCACATATATGTTATATTGGACTACTAAGATTATCGGCCCTCTACAAGGCATTACTAGTTTCTCACCCATTGCCTTCCTTCTTCGATCGACCGAACGATTGACCTGTGAGTCAAATACAATGATGAAGTGTAGTTAGTGCGGTTAGGAAATAGGGAATGAGAAGGAAACATTTGAGAATTTACTAGGAATACATGTACATTAGTCTTACGTAGTCACGGTACCAATAGCAAAATTACTCAAAATGTTGGGTTTCCAACTGATCGTCCATCGTTTGCCCCCTATTGGATGCTTGCCTAAACGTATCCCTGTTGATGCGGTATTTTTGTGTCCAAAAATATCAATTATTAAATTACCCCTCGCAATAGGACGAATCCCGTAGGATAAGGCTATATTGAGAGTGTCGAACCTCAAGAACTGTAGGGGTTTATTATTAAAATTTGAAAGATTAAAATTAACTTAATTCAAAAGAGAATGATTTGTTTGTGTGAATTTAAAGTGCATAAAATAAACGGAAATAAAGGAAGTAAATATATGAGAGAGAGAGAGAGAGAGAGAGAGAAAGAGTAGGGTATTGACTTCACCACGATCCACACATCAATGGTTAACCATATTTAATTCTAGCAATTCATTCTATGCATGTTATAATTTAAACAAGAAAACACATGATTGAAAAATAATTTCATACAATCAATGGAATAGCATAACCCTTCTTCGGTTGGCACGAATCGTCTACCTAAATTACACTAAACTAGGATGTAGTATGATCCGTCTTTTCTAGGTATGGTCTATATAACCCTATTGATTGCATGTCAATTAAGAACCATTGTATAACCATCATTCTTATAATCACAAAAAATAAGAATGATTTGAGTTCAATAATAGTAAAATAATTTCTAAGACAAGATAAGAATTTTACTAATATTGAGTTGGAATTTAAGAACAATTGCATTTAATATGAAGAACAGAAATCAAATATAGCAATCCTCAGAGTTATACAATCAACATGCATAAATTGAAAAACTAGAAATTAAATACAATCAAACCATTGTGCTTGGAAAGGGTTACATCAATACCCCACAATTGGTTTAGCCGCTCATGATCTTCTAAGCTCCACAGACCATTTACTGAATTTTTAACTCTAGGAAGCGGTGTGTCTGTTTACAATGTTTAGAGCCCTATTTATAGGGATTAGGAGAACCCTAAAAACCCTAGAAACATTGAAAAAACCGGAGGTCAGTCTCCCAGTCCAATTGGGAGACTGAAAACCAAATTCACGCTGGAAAAGGACAGCTGTCGTGCACCACACGCCTGTGTGCGCTCGATCCGAGGTTTGTGCACTCGAGCTTAGCTGTTGTGCGCACGAGCGCAAGCATGCGCTCGATCCTTGGCCGCAGACGCTCGAGCGCAGGTGCGCTCGAGCTTAGGAATAGTTGCGCTCGATCCCAATTCCAGAATGCCTAGCTTTTGCCCTTTTAAGCCCAATTTTCAATGGTTTGTCAAATAAAACCTGAAATACAAAAACAAAACAAAATCAAACAAATAACAATGCTAAGGAATTAGCATATGTAAATTAAGTGGCTTGAATGTGCAACATTCGGCGCTTATCACACCCCCCAACTTACATATTACTAGTCCCTTAGCAATACAAAATAGAAAATAAAGTGAAAAATAAAAAGATAAATCTATCTTTCGTGGGATGTACGGTTGCATTTAGCGTATGTAACAAGCCTTTCAAACCCCTAGGAATTCCCTAGAGGACGAGTGAAGTCTCGTGAGGGTTTTCCAGGAATGATACCCACAAACATTTTTCAACCATGTAGTTCCCAAGAATGCAATGTCATGACCATCATGGTTCTCATTCATTAGCAGGCTTAATAAAACAAACATCATCTTCACAATTTCAGGAAATTACAAATTAGCTCCACATCTGGCAATTATGAGATATTACAAGATTCAATTAGTGTATGTGAACTCAACACATAATCATGGGATTTCAAAACTAATCTCAATCATGCATGGATCAATACTCAAAATTCATTAGACTCCTCATTGGATAAAACATCCAAGGCAAAAATTCTTTTTTTTTTAGCACTTAGCTCCCTTAAGCTTTTTGATTGACCCATATATCGAGCGTTAGATCAACGACTCCCAAACCAGACGGTTTTAGGGCATTAGGTGTAAAGACACCCTTAAGGACTTACTAACTCAGGTCAAAAAGGCTACGAAGCTAAGCTAGATTTTTTTTTTTTTTTTTCAAACCAAACTTCTCACTTTTTGACGCGAACACTCACTGCTTAATGAGGCAAGATGTCCGGTTACTTGGTGGAAAGCTCAAAATGATCAGTTTTTTTTTTTTTTTTTTTTTTGAGTTGATTTATGCCAAGGTCATTTTCCCGATAAGTTACCCAACTACATTCCAAATATTAAACCAGACATCATTGATTCTAGATTTTATGCCCCACAGACTACATGCTAGTGTGCTTGTGAAAATCAAATTGAAACAAGTAATATCTCATGCTGCCAATGAAAGTAACACAATTTGAATTCCTTAATTAAGTGATCATGTGTTTGTCATATTAAGCCCATCAATGAATTTCAAACCACAACAGGAAAATTAATTGCATGCTTAGAAAATTCTTTCTCGGTGGTTGTGTAATTGACTTGAGCATCCATTAGAGTCTTGCCAGCATAATAAATGACATGAGGGAGCTTACCTACCCGCTGTCCCAATACTGCACCCACAACATAGTCAGATGCATCACACATGATTTTAAAGGGCAAAGACCAGTCAGGAGGCTGCATGATGGGGGTAGAAGATAATAGAGACCGGAGCTTCTGGAATGCCTCTTGACATGCTTCATCAAAGTGAAAAGGGGTGTCCTTAGCAAGCAAGTTACACAAAGGCCTTGAAATTTTACTGAAGTCCTTGATGAAGCGGCGATAGAAGTCGACATGCCCTAGGAAAGAACGAATCTACTTCACTGAAGTGGGCGGCGGTAAATTTTCAATTAGCTCAACTTTGGCCCGGTCCACCTCAATACCTCTTTTGGACACTATATGGCCCAAAACTATACCTTCTTGCACCATGAAGTGTCTCTTCTCCCAATTTAAAATCAGGTTAGTTTCTTTGCAATGTTGAAGCACACGTGAAAGATTATGGAGACATTTATCAAAAGAAGATCCAAAAACAGAAAAGTCATCCATAAATACCTCCAAAACATTTTCCACCATGTCGGAGAAGATAGACATCATACATCTCTGGAATGTGGTAGGAGCATTGCATAATCCGAAGGGCATGCGACGGTAAGCAAAGGTGCCGAATGGACATGTGAATGTCGTCTTCTCTTGGTCTTGGGGATCAACAGCTACCTGATTATACCCGGAATAGCCGTCTAGGAAGCAATAGTAGCTTTGGCCAGCAAGACGCTCCAAAATTTGATCAATGAATGGGAGCGGGAAGTGATCCTTCCGAGTGTGGGAGTTAAGCTTTCGGTAGTCGATGCAAACACGCCATCCTGTGGTTGTGTGCTGTGGAACCAACTCTCCAACTGAGTTCTCAACGACGGTGATGTCGGATTTCTTTGGAACCATTTGAGTGGAGCTCACCCATTTGCTATCTGAGATAGGGTAGATGATGCCTGCATCAAGTAACTTGACTACCTCCTTCATTACTACCTCTTTCATGTTGGGATTCAGCCGGCACTGTGCCTCACGGGAAGGTCGAGCATCTTCTTCCAAATGGATCCGGTGCATACAGATGGAGGGGTCAATGCCTTCCAAATCTGCCACGGTCCATTCAATGGCCTCTTTATGCTCCTTTAACACTGCTAGCAGACTGTCCTCTTGGTCCTTTTGAAGGTCAGAAGCAATGATGACCAGCAAAGTGTTATTAGATCCAAGAAATGCATACTTGAGCTTTGCTGTGTTAAGTGCCAAAATATTCATATTTTAGCCCTTAAACTTATGTGTGTTAATTCCTTAATATTGTTAATTTGTGTTATTTTAGTTCATTTTTGTGTTTTCCATACTTTTGTAGGCTTTTGGAAGAAAATGAAATAAATCTGAAAGATTTGGGCTCAAAGAGAGATGGGAAAAATGGGAGCCCCTGACACTGCGGTCGATCGTAGGATACCTGCGATCGAGCGCAGTACCAGAAAAGACACAGCACGAAGCAGGCCATGAGCGATCGATCGCACCCGTGCGCAGGAGACATATCAAGTTGCGGCTAGATTGTCATTTTTTCCATATTAGGGTTTTCCAACTCCCAATTGTAATAGGTTTTGAAAACCTACGAAATTCCTAGGTTTACTACTTTGTCAAGGACTTCTAAAGCCTATAAATAGACCCTTAAGCCTCTAGAATAGGTATGCTTGGAAGGAGAAGAATTGGAGCTCTTCAAGTTCAAGTTTCGGGTTTATTCTTTTCCTTTTTCTTTTATTTATTAAAGATGTTTAACACCAACTCTATATGTAGCTAATTTATTTAGTAGAGGTAGATTGAAGCCCTAGTTATGTTTAGTTAAAATTTCAATATTGGCGCCTTTGTAATGATCTTGTTGTGCTATTTAACTTGATTAACACCTGCTAGCATGAATTCCTCATATGTGTGTGCCTGATCAATATATGCATGTGGTATGGACTAGTTAGTTAAATCAATTTGGATGACCGAGTCCTGGGTTTAACATAAGTAACAAAAGAAATCCACACCGCGATTCTTGGGTTAATCAACATGGGGAACCAGGAGTAGACACCCATGCCCTAAGCCTCATGTGTTTGTCGATTTCCATAGATTTATCATTTCTTAAAGAACAACTTAGTAGACACCCATGCTAAATCCTTTAAAAAAGAAAAGAATTAGAGTAGACACCCATGCCTAATTCATTGCTTAGGGAAATCAAAAGCTTAAGGAGTAGACACCCATGCCCTTAGGTTGACAAACATTAAATATGCATAACATGATCAAAGCATTGGCATATTGTTATATTATCTAAGTATGATTAATGGTTGATATCAAAGCCCTGCCTTTACATTTTTCATTTATCTTTCTATTTCTTTTTCACAATATCAATTCAGTGACAAATTGATATTTTTAATTAATTCTAAATAAAATCACAATCCTCGTGGGATCGACCTCGTACTTGCTGCACTATACTATTGTTTTGATCTTGTGCACTTGCGAGTTAAAACGTACTAAATATTATCTATTAATTTAGGTAATATTTGGCACAACAAGTTTTTGGCGCCGTTGCCGGGGATTGCGGCGAATTTTGTTTAGAATTATTTTCCTTTAGTTGTGTTATTTTAATTTTCAATTTTAAATTTAATTGTTATCAAACATCAAAAAGATTTTTTGTTTTCCCTAACTTTTCTATTTTCTATTTTAGGTTGCGGATTAGCATTATGTGCTTGCGATCAATCGGTAGCCGAGTGCGATCGAGCGCACCAACATGTGATCGAGTGCAGTTCCAGGGAGCTTTTGGACCAGCAGCACTGAAGCTGCCTGACTGAAGAAGCGATTCAGTTGATGCAAGGTCGTCGATCTCAAGCCTCAACTGTTATTCCACTCGATCTTGAAATTGAGAGGACAAGTCGACAACGACCTAGAGACAAAGAAGAAGAGGAAGAAATTGAGATGGAAGATTTGCAAGAGAATCCAATTGGGTCAAGACCATGAGAGGCAAATCCACCACGGGTGAGGAGACCGATGAAGCAGGCATTCGTTCAAGCAAACCTCCATCAACCCTCATGCATAGCATATCAACCGGAGGTGGAAGGCAGCTATTATATTTCTCCTCAAATCCTTAATGCATTGGCTATTGATAAGTGCCAAATATTTCATATTTGACCCCTTTATTTACATTAGTTAATCCTTTAGTTGTGTCGTTATTTAATGTTTTGTGTTAGTTTTGTATTTTTAGTGTTTTGTAGGTCGTTGAAGAAAAACTACAGCTTTAAAGGGAAAAATGCAAAGTTTGAAAGAAAGCATACTTTGAAAAAACCTAGATGATGTGGTTAAGTTTAACCAAATCCAAGAAAAAGGTTAAATCAGATTAAAGATCAGATCGGATTAAATTTCATATTGGATAAGATTTCAGATTGGATTTAAATTTAGATTCTGCACATGTCTCAGTATTTTGACCATAACTTTCTTCTCAAATATCGGATTGAAGTGATTCAAATGGTACTGGAAAGCTAACTCAAAATAATACAATTCCTTGTGAAATAATATTTTCCTAATTCAGACGGTTACTATGCCAAAATAGGCCCGCAATAAAAGGACACAAATTTAGATGAATCCTATTCCGATTTCAGACTTCTATTTTGACTGGGAGACAAACCTCCGAATTATCTAGGTTTACTCGGGCTTCTAGGACTATCCTAAGCCTATAAATAGACATCTTTGCATTCAAGAAAAAAGACACAATTCCATAGAGCAAAATTCTACAGCTTTTCTCTTTAGTTTAGTTTTTCTTTAGGTTTTGGTTTAGGTTTAGATTTTATTTTTATGTGGAGATAAATTCTCAATTAAGGTTGGGGATGAAGCCTCACCGATGAAGAACGACATCACTTTTATGTAAGTCTTTATTTATCCGATTTTATTGAGTTTTATATTTCAATTGTTTTACTTCTTTTCAATTGGATTGAATGATTCTTGGATATCTTTTGTGATTGAATGATACACTTAATGATTTGAGATAATTCAGTACAATTGATTGCTTGATTTTATTTGCCTAAAAATTGGATATTCCTTGTGATTTGTTCTACGGATACAATAGGTGTTTCAATTAAAATTGGATATCTTTTGTGATTTACAAATACATCTGATGATTTAATTGATATTGAATTCTATTCGTGATTTGTGCAATGAATGGATACATGGGATGGTTTTGATTAACTGTTGAAGCATAGTAAAATATATATAAGATTTTAATTGTGAGAACTTCGAATAAATATTGATGACCATGGAGTATGTTGTTATAATTCAGTGAGTGTGGATTCCCAACCCTTAGTCTTTATCTTTTGTTTTATTTTATTTAGTTTCTATTTATCATTTAATTTTCAAAACTCAAAATTCAAAAACCTTTTGGAACTAGGTTAGGATTTAATTAGTTTAGATTTAAATTTGTTATTCAAAAATACAATTCCATGTGGGTTCGACCTCGCACTTACAAAACATTATATTGCAAACTATTCGTGCACTTGCGAGCATTAAAATTTTCACAACAAGTTTTTGGCACCGTTGCCAGGGAATTGTTCAATTTTTGAAAACAATTTATGTTTAAATTAGTTCTATTCTTCTACTAGTTATAATTAGGATTTTATTTTTCTGCAATTTGTTTTGTTTTAATCTTGTTACTAATAAAAAAAAATAAAAAATAAAAGATTTTTCCTTTTGTTTTGTTTTGTTTTGTTTTGTTTTTTTTTTTTGTTTTTTGTTTTGTTGTTTGTTTTACAGTTCTGCCGCAACCACCTTTCACATGCCCCTGCTATTGCGATCGATTGCAGCCCTACTACGATCGAGTGCACTCGTGGCCAAGATAGTAAGTCAAGCGCACCTGTGCTCGTCAATTGCCACATCTTCATTCATACACTGATTCGAGTGCGATCGAGCGCACATCAGCGCAATCGAGCGCACTCACAGCAAAAGCGGCAACTACAGCAGTTCCGTAGATTTTTGCCAAAAATTTATTTTTGGTCATTTTTGTGAGTTTTTGAATTTTAGTTTTTTAGTCATTTTTTTTAGTTTTTATATATATATATAATAGTTAATGTTTTATGTGGGATATTTGCATGCTAAAAAGTGAGGGGGAAGCATGAATTTTCATTTTAATGATTTTAATGCCTCTCCTAGTTATAGGACACCAGCTCCTACCAATTACCCTTAAAAATTTTACTCACATAAGCCATGTTTATACTACTCCAATCCTTATCATCATTATAGTGATTGTCCATCATGGGGACAAGCTTCTAATTTTCTATATGAGCAAATGAACACCAGTTTCTCCAGTCCAGGCTTTGATTCAAACTCAAATTATTACAACTCGAAGTGAAGCAACAAATCTAATTTCTCATGGTTAGCTCAGGCTACAGGAAATTACGCTCACCAATTTGATGAAGTGCACCACTCAGACTATCCGCAGTTCGATCACCAAGCTCAACCGCCTGCTTATCATTCCATCACTCAAGTGCCACAGCCTTTTCCACAAGAGTTATCATTGGAAGACACATTCAAAGCATGCATAAAAAATATGCATCAAGCTGAACAAGAGCTCAAGACTTACAACTTACAAACGATTCGTGCTCTTGCGGATCAATCCATTACTCAAATGCCACAACCTACACCACAGTCATCACTGGAAGATATGATGAAAGCATTCATGCAATCAATTGATAAGAACATGCAAGAGATGAAGCAAGATATGAACAGACTCAATAAAGAGCTCAAAGAAGAACTGTGTCAATTCAATCAAGAGCTCAAAGATGTCAATACTCATGCTACTGCAGGGATGGAAGAATGGATTGGCGAGAGTGAGAATGAACATCCATCTGAACATCAACTTGACCCAATGACTCAATATTGGGACAATGAGAGCATAGAGGATAACAATAAAGAAGAAGAGCTTCAAAGTCAGTTGATGCTAAAGGACACTACATAATTGATGAGTCCGAAAATTCTTATCATGAGCATGTCCAAGCCACCACCAACTTTGAAAGAGAGGAAAATGATACATTAAATTATCTTCCTAAAGATGATATATGGCAACTTTGTCCAACTGCTCACATTGATGACTTAGATAGATGAAAATACCAACTCAGGGCAGCTAAATCTATCTATGTTAGATTTATGAAGAAATGCGAACCATCTCTGTTTTGTGAATATTGTTATAATCCCACTCACCACAAAAGTGAATGCCCATTCTTTTTACACTACGTAAGCATGATGGAGGATGATGCTAGCATAGCTCATCATGAATTTGTCAAATCTTATTATGCTTCTCTAGCAATAGTGCAACATTTTCCAACTGCTCATGTTAATGACATAGGCGAGAGATTAAGCCCAGTTTAGAGAAGCTAGAGTTGACCATCTTACGTTGCCTAGCAATCATCCAATATATAAGGCATGTTCATATTGTTATAATCCTTATCACAAGAGAGAATAATGTCCATTCATTCTAAACTACATGATTGATGAGGAGGAAATTGTGAATAACATTGAGGAGGAAGAAAAAGAAGAAGTTGAGTACATAGAGCAAGTTGAGCACCCTAAGCAAGTTGAGCACCATGAGAACAGTGAGCCCCTAACAAATCCTGATCTGCCCAGTGACATGGAAGTAAGTACTGAAGCTCATGCCTGCATCAATGTCCCTCTTGAGATACATCAAGAATCCAAAGCTTCATCGCCTGAATGTCTCAAAGTGCCATCTTATGTCAAGATACTCAAGGACTTGTGCACACAAGCACACAAATCTAGGAACCACTTTCCTAAGAAGATCCTTCGAAGCTAGCAATTCTACATAAGGTGGCGAAATATCCTTCCAGAGGGGTATGAAGGTTTGAAGAAGAAGGGGTGGAAGAGATTGGTTGGATATCCGCATGATCGGGGAAAGCGCTGTAAAGTTTTCTTCTCCAGTTTATTTTCTGCACTTGACTCCACAAATTCTTTCTTTCCTTTTAACAGCAATTAATCTTTTGAGTTTTGTTTCTATAAAAAAAAAAAAAAAAAAAAAAAAAATTTGCTGTTAGTTTTGATGACAGGTGCTTTGGTGTTTGAGTTTGGAGGATGCCCTGCCCCTTTTTCACACCTTGATGTTTCCTTACTTCTGGTAATGTATTTCTATACTACACATTGAGGGCAATGTGTAATTCAAGTTTGAGGGTATGAAAAAACACTTTGTCTGTTTATTTTTGTTCTTATTTGTTTATTTTTATTTGTCATTTTGTGTTAAAAAATTTGAAAAAAAAAAATTGTGCCATGTTGTTGTCAAGTTTAAGTTAAACTGTAACTGTGATTTGCATTTCATTAGCTTACTTAAAGGGTTGAACACATCATTATGTCATTAGGAGTCTGAGTCCTTTGACTTATTTTTGGGTAAAAGAGATTTCACCTGTTTTGAGATAAATTTTTATGAGCGCATTAGCATATTTTCTGTGAGGTATGATGTTTGAACTTAAGCTTATTCTCTTTGAGATTTGTTGGATGACCTATTGATGAATAACCATTGGCTTGCAAGATATAAAAAAGAAAAAAATAAATAAAAAAGAGAAGCAAAACGAAAAGAAAGATCATGTTGAGTTTTCCGGTGAGTAACCGGACCTCTTACCTCATTAAGCATTGAGTGTTCGCGTCAAAAGGTGTGAAGTTTAGTGTTGATTTATGATATGGCTAGTCTGGTTTCGTAGCCTTTTTGACTTAAGCTAATAAGCCCTTAGAGATGTTTTACATCTAGTGCCTTAAAGCCACCTAACTTGGGAGTCATTGGCCTAACACTTGTTACATGGGTCAATTAGCGAGCTTAAGGGAGTTAGACATTGCGGAGCCTATAAAAAGGAAATGTATATCTTGCCTTGGTTGTTTCATTTATTAGGAATTCTTACAAATTTTATAGAATTTATCTTGAGTTTAAGCTGAAAGCTTCATAATTGTATGCTGATTACACTTTACACTTTTCAGAACATATGAGGTCTTAATTGTCCATTTATGAGTGATTTGATTCTGGATTTCCTTTTAACTGTGATGATAGTGTCTGTCTTTTTAAGCTTGCTCATGAATAAGAACAATGGTTTATGTGAAACTTCTTTCTTGTTAACAACATAGTGCTACAATGTTTGTAGGTATCATTCCTGTTAAGCCCTCTCGAGACTTTATTCGTTCACTAGGGATGCCTAGGGGTTTAAAAGACTTGTTGCATATGCTAAATGCAATCATCTCTCCCACGAAAGAGGATTTATGTTCCTTGCTTTTATTTTTTGTTTTGTTTTGTTTTGCTAAAGGACTAGCAAAATGTTACTTTGGGGGTGTTTGATAAGTGCCAAATATTCCATATTTGGATCCCTTTATTTACATTAGTTAATCCTTTAGTTGTGTTGTTATTTAATGTTTTGTGTTAGTTTTGTATTTTTAGTGTTTTGTAGGTCGTTGTAGAAAAACAACAGCTTTAAAGGGAAAAATGCAAAGTTTAAAAGAAATTATACTTTGAGAAGACCTAGATGATGTGGTTAAGTTTAACCAAATTCAAGAAAAAGGTTAAATCAGATTAAATGTCAGATTGAATTAAATTTCAGATTGGATAAGATTTCAGATTGGATTCAAATTCAGATTCTGCACATGTCTCAGTATTTTGATCATAACTTTCTGGTCAAATATCAGATTGAAGTGATTTAAGTGGAATTGAAAAGCTAACTCAAAATCATACAATTCCTTGTGAAATATGATTTTCCTAATTCTGACGGTTACTATGCCAAAATCGCCCCGCAATAAAAGGACACAAATCTGGACGAATCCAATTCCGATTTCAGACTTCTATTTGGACTGAGAGATAGACCTCCGAATTATCTAGGTTTACTTGGGCTTCTAGGACTACCCTAAGCCTATAAATAGACCTCTTTGCATTCAAGAAAAAAGACACAATTCCAGAGAGCAAAATTCTACAGCTTTTCTCTTTAGTTTAGTTTTTCTTTAGGTTTAGGTTTAGATTTTATTTTTATGTGGAGGTAAATTCCCAACTAAGGTTGGGGATGAAGCCTCACCGATGAAGAACGACATGACTTTTATGTAAGTCTTTATTTATCCGATTTTATTGAGTTCTATATTTCAATTGTTTTACTTCTTTTCAATTGGATTGAATGATTCTTGGATATCTTTTGTGATTCAAAGATACACTTGATGATTTGAGATAATTCAGTACAATTGATTGCTTGATTTTATTTGCTTAAAAATTGGATATCCCTTGTGATTTGTTCTATGGATACATTAGGTGTTTCAATTAAAATTGGATATCTTTTGTGATTTACGGATACATCTGATAATTTAATTGATATTGGATTTCTTTTGTGATTTGTGCAATGAATGGATACATGTGATGGTTTTAATTAACTATTGAAGCATAGTAAAATATATCTAAGATTTTAATTGTGAGAACTTCGAATAAATATTGATGAACATGGAGTATGTTGTTATGATTTGGTGAGTGTGGATTACCAAACTTTAGTCTTTATCTTTTGTTTTATTTTATTTAGTTTATGTTTATCCTTTAATTTTCAAAACTCAAAATTCAAAAACCTTTTGGAACTAGGTTAGGATTTAATTAGTTTAGATTTAAATTTGTTATTCAAAAATATAATTCCCAGTGGATTTGACCTCGCACTTCAAAACATTATGTTGCAAACGATTCTTGCACTTGCGAGTATTAAAATTTGCATCACAGCTACCTGTTTTACAAGCCCTTCTAGGACACGCATCAGTCAACTACGGCACCAATTACAAACCCTTCATCAAGGAACTAAGACTTGCTTTGAGTATCTACAAGAAGCCAAGTCCCTTGTTGATGAACTAGCTCTTGTTGGAAAGAAAGTTGACGAGGAAGATTTTATCTCTTACCTTGTTGGAGGCCTGAATGCTCAGTTTAATGCCTTCATCACTACCTTCTCTCTTGTTACAAATAACAATTCTATGCTTCTAGATTAATTTCAGTCTGCTCTGCTCAACCATGAACGTCTTCTACTACAGCAGAATAAGCAGTATGAGACCACCTCATTTGCGCTTTATTCTCAAAAGCCAAGTGCTCACAGGCCCAAATTCAGAAAGAACACTGCACGCAATCAACCATATAAGCCCCTTGGTGGTCAGCGCTACTCTCCTCAGCAACAAATAGTGCTAGTCAGTGCTATTCTCCTCAGCAAACAAATCGTGCTTCAATCTCAGGTAAAACAAATTCTACCTTCTTTAAGAGCACTAATCGGATTCCTTGTCTGATTTGTGGTAAGACAAGCCATCAAGCACTTGACTGCTATCATCGCATGGACTATGCCTACCAAGGAAGACACTTTCCAAGCGAGCTTGGAGCCATGACTGCTCAATCCAATGCTCTCCGTGAAGATGATGATTGGTTAGCTGACAGTGGGGCTAATAATCATATCATTGCTGACTTGGAAAATCTCACAATCCAACAGCCATACGATGGGGAAGAACAGGTTGCTGTAGGCAATGGTAGCTTTCTTCCCATTATTCATACGGGTTCTTCTTCTTTCAAACTCCAAAACACAATTGTTCATCTAAAACATATCTTACATTGTCCTGATGTTTCAACTAATCTCCTTTCAATAAATCGTTTCTATTATGATAATAAGTGCCACTTCAAACTCACAGATTCTTATTTTCTTGTAAAGGACAACCTCTCGGGGGAGATAATATTGCAGGGGCCAAGTGAGGATGGTTTATACCCAATTCAGCTGAAACAATTTCTCATCAATAAACAAAGCAATCCCGCTGCCTTTCTTGGAGTCAATAAACACAGCAATCATGCTGCCTTTCTTGGAGTCAAAGCTGGTGAAGTCACTTGGCACAACAGACTTGGACATCCCAATTCTCAAGCATCTTCTCAAGTATCAACATATTCCTGATAGTCATTTAGAGTCTAGTCTTTCTTTATGTGTGCCGTGTCAATTAGGCAAAAGCAAACAACTAGCTTTTCAGGATTCAACTCATGTTACCAATTCTCCATTAGAATTAGTTCATAGTGATCTCTGGACCTCTCCATTTGTTTCTGTTAGTGGTTATATATTCTATGTTATCTTTGTAGATGATTTCTCACGATATACATGGATTTTTCCTTTGAAATTAAAATCTGAAGTATTTGCTTGTTTTGTCAAGTTTAAGAGTTTACTTGAAAATCTTCTTTCAACAAAGATCAAACAGCTCCAAACTGATGGTAGGGGTGAATATACATCTCACCAATTCAAAAACTTCCTTTCTTCTCATGGTATTTTTCATAGAATAACATGTCCTCACACTTCCCAACAAAATGGGATAGCAGAGAGAAAACACAAACATATCATAGAAACTGGCCTTACACTTCTTGCTCAATCTCATTTACCTTCTAAATTCTGGATTGAGGCTTGCCATACTGTTGTCTATTTGATTAACCGATTGCCTAATCAAACTATAAAATGATCTACTCCTTATTTTAAACTTCACAATAAGGAACCGGATTATAGTAACTTAAAGGTATTTGGCTGTGCTTGTTACCCACTTATTCGTCCTTATAATAGATACAAACTTGAATTCAGAAGTAAACAATGCATCTTTCTAGGATAATGCTTAAATCAAAAGGGATATAGGTGCCTAGATACCTCCACCAAATGAGTCTTTATCTCAAGGCATGTGATCTTTGATGAGAATTTGTTTCCTACACAAGGTATGGCCTCCCACATGGCTTCAACAAGTAATTCTCCTTTGAACCAAGGTATTGTTCCCTTACTCTCTCAGTTCATTGAAGTTAATAATATTTCACCTGATTTGATCACAACTGAACCAATTTCTCTTGAACCATTATCCCCTCCAATTGTTCCCATTGCAGTAATACCAACTTCAAGCTCTTTACCTGCAGAATCCACTCCAATTATGATAACAGATTCTGTTACACCAACATGAGTGATTTCTAAAGTTCTCCACCTATTTCACCTACAACCACATCTACTTCACCTACAACCATTGATTCCACTGCAGAATCAACACCAACACTTACCTGTGACATACATCTTCCAATCTTAGAAGATCATATTCCTTCCATTTCTTCCATACCTACCTTGATTGATCCACCAAGATCACCTCATATTGTTACTAGATCTCAAACAGGCAGCCTAAAACCTAGAACTTTTACTGATTTCAAGCTATACTACTCTACCAAACATCCCCTAAAAGCCATGCATACATCTATCTCTACCTTTAGTGAGCTGAGCACCTTTACTCAAGCAGCCTCAAATCCCTATTGGCAGGCTGCCATGGAAAGTGAGTTCCAAGCTTTGCAGGAAAATCACACTTGGTCTCTTTGTCCAAGACCGCACAATAGAAATGTCATCAGAAACAAATGGGTGTATAAACTCAAACAAAAATCAGATGGAACCATTGAAATGTATAAAGCACGGCTAGTGGCAAAAGGGTTTGAACAAAGAGATGGTATAGATTACATAGAATCATTTAGTCTTGTGATAAAACCTGCAACTATGAGATTGATTCTAGCATTAGTTATTCATTATAATTGGCCTTTGAAACAAATTGATATATCAAATGCTTTTCTCCATGGACAACTTGATGAAGAGGTTTTTATGGAACAACCAAGAGGATTTGTTGATCCTCAATATCCTGATTTAGTTTGCAAGCTTCACAAAGCCTTGTATGGCTTAAAACAAGCACCAAGAGCCTGGTTCCATAGACTTACTCAAGCTCTACTGGAACTCGGTTTCATAGGATCATTGATGGATACTTCCTTATTTTTGCTTCATAGAGATTCCCTTACCATTTTTGTGCTTATATATGTAGATGATATCATCATAATTGAAAATAATCTATCCAGCATCAATGATCTCATCTCAAAACTACAAATTGAATTCAAGTTGAAGGATTTGGGTAATTTGTCATATTTCTTGGGCATACATGTACATCGTTCTTCTGCAGGTTTGTATCTTAATCAATCCAAATATATTATTGATCTTCTATATCAAGTTCACATGATAGGAGCTAAACCTTACTCTGCTCCATGCACTTCGAGCAAAAGATTGACTAAATTTGATGGTGAACCATTGGAAGATCAGTCCCTGTATAGGCATATTGTTGGTGCACTTCAATATTGCACTCTCACAAGATCAGATATATCATTCTCAGTGAATCATCTTTGTCAATTTTTACATTGTCCTACTACAACTCATTTTACTGCAGCTAAGAGAGTATTAAGGTATCTCAAGAGAACTCCAGTTAATGGCTTGTCTTTCACTAAGGGACCTCTTCATCTAGAAGCATTTTGTGACTCTAATTGGGCTGGTGATCCAATTGACCGAAGATCCACAAGTGGTTATGGTGTCTTTCTCGGCAATTGCTTAATCTCTTGGCAATCCAAAAAGCAACCAACTGTATCTTGTTCAGGCACAGAGGCGTAGTATAGATCTATGGCCATTGCCACTACTGAGTTATATTGGTTACGCATGCTTCTAAAGGAGTTGAGAATCTCCCTTTTCTCTCCACCAAAGCTTTGGTGTGACAATCTTGGAGCCATTGCATTGGCGTCTAATCCTATCTATCATGCTCGGACAATGCATATAGCTATAGACTATCACTTCATTAGAGAAAAGGTTATGCACAAGGATATTGTGATTCAGTTTATTTCCACCATTGATCAATGTGCTAACATCTTTACTAAGGGATTAACTTCTTCTCGGTTTCTGGAATTGCGTGACAAACTCATGATTCTTCTTCCTCCCATGAGTTTGAGGGGGTTTGTTAAGGAGTCTGCTGCTACTCAAGAGAAGAGCGCTCGATCGCACTGAAGTATGCGATCGAGCGTAGTACCAGAGAGTTCCGAAGTGCAAAATCATCCCAAGTGCGATCGAGCGCACTCACTAGGGCGCTCGATCGCAGTACCAGAGACCTACCGCCATAAAACTTCTATCTCATCCATCTTTCTACTAGGACTCTTACTTATCTCTTGTAAGAGTGATCTATTTGTATCACTTCTCTTTTGATTGATTGTAATCTTTTGTATTATCTCTTATTCTTTGTTTAAATCTTCTTATCACATCAAAGCTTATCTTGTTAGCTTGATGTGATCAAATACAAGTGTAACTCTTTTTTATTTAAGTTCAATGATAAAGCTCAAAAGGCATCTTGGCCAAAATCTCTTCTCTTCATATTATTTTACTATATATGTTTGAACAGACGATGAGAAAATTGAAAATATCACTGGCTCAGAAGTAAACAATATTTCAACCCAGTATGCAACTTCCAAATTTATGTAGCTAGAGCAAGTTGTTAGAATATTAATTAATAATTGCAAAACGAGCTTGCTCTTCCTCCTTCAATGCTTGAGATAGAATGGTTGGTGGGATTTGGAGCTTCAAACCAATTTAATGGTTTCTTGACTTGAGTAAACAAGCTGGTCAAGGCCAGCAAATTAGTATAGTAGTATCAAACGAGGAAACAAAAAAGAGAAAGGCAAAAAGGAAACGTAGTCTACACGAGACAACCATGTGAAGAGGCCATGTTCATTTACTATAGACTCTAGGATTACTTTATAAACTACCACATCTAAAAAGATTAAAAGGTCTGGTAGAAGTTTCCTCAAAACTTCGTGATTAAGACTATCGTGTTTCTCTTAGCGTGCCATAATAAGTAAATTTCTTCTAAACTTTCTTCAACTTAGTCTTGTGTTATAACATGTTAGAAATAAATGTTTTTTAAATAAAGTGTTAAAAAAAAAAGAAAAAAGAAAAGAAAAGTGTTTTTAACATGTTAAGAGACACATGACACACTTTTAGAGATTAAGTTGGTGATAATTTATATCCAAATGATGCATTGAAGGTGAATTTTCACGCATTTTCTAACAGGATATAAACATACGACACTAATCAAATTCTTAACAAATGTATGTCGATTAGTCAGATAATAATAATCAATGATTTATCATTAAATACGTTGGGATACAAATCCACTTTTGAGAAAGACTTAAAAAGGATTTTTATTTTTATTTTTATTTTTTTTAAAAAAAGCTCTTTATAAATATAAAAGCTTTATTTTCTAACACAATCTTAAACAAGTTCTTAATATGGTATTAAAGCAAAGTTTTGAGTTCGAACATTATCTTTGTAATTCACCTTCTATTTAAATTTTGTATTTCACATGTTTGAGAAGAAGAAAACAAGCTCTTAATATGATATCAAAAAAAGAGTTTTAGTTTGAGCCATCATTTCCAATGATTACAGTGTGTTAGAACTCGTTGTTTGTTTCCGAAAGAAGACAAATTCAAAGTCGCAATTTAAACAATCCCCAACACTTGGAGAGAATGTCTGTCTCAAGAAAGATCAGTGCATGTGATTGCTTGACAAAGTTCATAAGCAACTTCAGCAGTCAAGTATATGAAAATTGTTCATAAATCTTACAGATGTCTCTTCTTAGGGCATTTTAAGAATAGAAATGGGAATTACAGTTAGAATAGACTGACCATTTATATTCTTTTGTTTGGTGCTGCTCTCACTAGGATTAAATCAAAATTTATATAATAATAAACAATAATTAAATTTCTAATAAAATAGAATGACTATTCATATTCCTTTTTCTTTTTTTTTTTCTTTTTTTTCAAGTAAAAAATTACTAAAAACCTCACCATTGAATTTATGTGGAGTCAACATGAGTCCACAAAACTAATGGTTGATTTATTGAATTTATAAAAAAGATGGTTGTGTAACATACCTTTTTTTATAATATGTGATAATTTATCAATGCTATCTTTTTCCAAGTAGAAAAGATGATTTCAATCACAAAAACATGAGAATGAAAGACATCAAATTATTATAAGTAAATGCAGTCTAAAAAGCACAACTTTTCTTGAACAGGGTAAGCAAAGACAACTAAATGGGTATGTCCATAAGATATATATATATGCAGTATTGTGTTTAGCTCTATTGTGTTTAGCTCTCATAATGTAAAGAGTAGTATGCTGAAATTACTGAGAATCAAGATTAACTCGATAGAGATCTTGGCCAGATGTGTAAGAAGATCCAACCCATGTTGCTTCTGATGAATGCAGAAGGCTCTCTGCTTCACTTGTGCTCGTTGGTGCTCGTTGGAGTTGTTCAAACCGGTCTTTTAAGGCACTAAACCTCAATTCATTGCCATATATACTTGGATCAATGGTAACTTCATCAACAACGGTTTGGCCTTCGAGCATGCTTACTACTGCAGACATGGTGGGTCTAAGTGCTGGCGATGGATTAATGCATAAGAGAGCTACTTTGATCATTCTAATAGCTTCCTCATTTAACTCGGAACCCAACTGTGGATCCACCAGCTCCATTAGATTACCTTTTTGTTGTAGAACAAGTGCCTATAATAAGCATAGAAAAGAGAATGGAAATGAAAAGTAGCTAATCAACAAAAGAGAATAAGCAGCCGTACACATAGAAAAAAATTGAGCACCACTAGAAATCACTCTTTTTATCCCATTACTATCCTATCCTGCTGGCGTGACAGTGTCAATCAACTATTTTTTTTTTTTAAAAAAAAAAATAATAATAATATCGAAGGACTGAATGGCACTGCCATATGAACAAAGTCGGATAATGTTGGGAAAAAAAGTGTGGTTTCTAACATTACTTAAAAAAAAAAAAAAAATGTCAATTAGCTAAACTCAAGTGTGAAGTGAAAAAGCCAAATCAACATATGTTAGTTTATTTTGTTGCTTGAGGCTAGAGTAATAGATTAGGATGACCAAATTCAGTGGAAAGGGACAAAAGAACAGCCAGGCCTCCAGACATTATTTATAGTAGCATATATTAAAGAAAAAGATCAAATCTTACCCAATCTAGAAGGCATACATAATTCTCATTTGGTCGATATTTCATGTTGCTTTTCCCAGCAACAATTTCTATTGCGACAACCCCAAAGCTATAGACATCTGCTTTATAGGTTAAATAACCCCATAATGCATATTCTGGGGCCATATATCCTCTGCAAATGAAGATTATTTATGACTTAGAACACTAGTATGAATTATCATAAAAATAAAAAATAAAGATCACACTCACTCATATAAAGCTTCAATCTTTCATATTCAACAAAGTTAAGCATCAAGAGAAACTTATGTAAATTAGAAAGATAAAGATAAATAAATAAATAAATAAATAAAAAAGGAGAAACTTGGGTACCAAATCATATTTCATTTTCATTTAGCATGCAATTATTCAATCAATAAAGCTATTAGGGTAAAGTGGTAATTTCATTATGTTAAATATACAGAAATTTTTTCTCGGTGGGGGAAAAGAACATGTCACTACCTTTGCACATTGCAAGTAGAGAACTGGTTTAGTAATATAACTTTAGCCACTCAAGTTGTTTGGTAGGTCATGGAGCTCAAGTTTAAGGGGTTTTGGTTCTTAGATTCCACAAGAACTCAGTAATTTCTTTTTTCCCTTTGGAAATATTGGTTTTTGAGAGACATATATATATATATATATATATATATATATATATATACACACACACGTTGATTTTGAGAGTGAAGGACGATACAATAATTGAGCACAAATTTCTCTGTATTGTTTATTTCTCGATTTTAGAGGGAGTCATTGTTTAGGGCTAGCTTTTATTTTAGAGGTTGAATAAACATAGATTGTCCTACTTTTTTTTTTCTTTCCTGAAATTTTTATTTTTCTTTAATGCATCTAGTATTGGGGAATACAATAACTACAACATATGAATAGTACATTTCATGTTTAGACATTTTAACCGATTGAATACTGGTTGATAATTGATGTAGCTATGGATTTCTCTGTAAGCATGGTTGCGTTGCAAATGCAAACAACTGACATATAAAAATCCTACCAACCACTTAATCCAGTAATTTATCTCATGTTCCATATACAGACAATTCTGATATGCAGAGACTTTCCATGCTTCTATGTTCACGTTTACTTTAGGGCAACATCTCATAGAGAAATACAAATCAATAAATATTTTTTCCTTTTTCTCTAATGGTCAATAACTTGGGAGGCAAATGAAATGGAAGAATAGAATCACAAAAAGACTACATAATGAAGAAAAGAGGGAAAAAGGTAGCTCACATCGTTCCAGCGACTCGCGTGCTGATGTGGGTGTTTTCCTCTTCATCAAGCTTGGCCAAACCAAAGTCAGAAATCTTTGGGTTAAGGTCTCTATCCAATAGCACATTGGTAGTTTTGATGTCTCTATGAACAATTCTTATTGATGATTCCTCATGCAAGAAAGCCAAACCTCTTGCTATGCCAACACATATTTTCTGTCTTGAAGGCCAGTCTAAATTTAAGCGGTATTCCTCTGGACCTACATATTTTGTAGATTGTCCAATGGGGAACTCATCAACTTAGTTCTTAATCGAGGCCATTATCAATTTTAAGCACATAAGCAGAAGACAGTCAACATAAAATACTAAAGTGAAAACCTCAGGCTTACCAAAGAAAGCACGTGCCAGGCTATTGTTTTCCATGTATTCATATACCAAGAATAGTTGATTTCCCTCAACACAACATCCATACAATCTAACAAGATTTGGGTGTTGTACAGCCGAAATCATTCCTATTTCATTCACAAATTCACGATTTCCTTGTTTTGATTTTGAAGAAAGTTTCTTAACTGCAATTATGGTATCATCAAACAGTATACCCTGCATCAGAAATAGGAAAATATACATCTTCAGGTATGGATTCATTATTGAATTAGACAGCCTCTTGGTATAATGGATAAGTAAGAAAAAGAAAATAGATATCCTAAAATTGAAGGAAGATGATGTTGTGGGATACCTTGTATACAGATCCAAAACCACCTTCTCCAATCTTATTTGTAGTATCGAAGTTGTTAGTGGCAACTTTGATTTGCCTATAGGTGAAAAAACCAGTTTGCAGATCTAATCCTCTCAGCTCTGTCAAAAGGAATGAAAAGGTGAGCCTATTGTCACATAACATCTTATAAATGATATGATTAATTTTTTAATTAGTATTGTTGTATCTATTGACTACTTAGAAGATGCCAGATAGAATGTGACCAAACAAAAGCAGTGAGAAAGTACCATACTGCAGTTGGTCAGCCACATAAACCCCAAGTTTTTAAAAGATTTAGGGTTTCTCTTTTTTTTTTTACCAATTACAGGTGTATTGGGAATCAAAAAAACAAAATTTAAAAGAGAGGAACTTCATAGGTCCCTATTACCAAGAGATTTGCCTTTTTGTTCTTCTCAACAATTATGTTAAGATAATTTAGATGACATTTCAAAAATAGAGTTAAATGAAATCCAAATCTTTTATCTCACTTTTTTTTCTTTTTTTCTTTTTCATATATATATATTTTTAAATATGGGTCCTTCTTAGACATTTACTCAACTCAGTGATCTCAAGTCATCCATCTCTCATGTAAATATGCCTTCATTTAGATTTTGTCAAAAAGCAGTGATCCCAACACGTGGAATATTTAATTTAAATGGAGGGTGATTTGACGAAGTCAAAGTTCGATCATAGAACCTTTGGGTCTGATACCATGTTAAATTACCAGTTATCCCAAAAATTTAAGTTGATAGGAAGAAGTAAATTTAATCACTTAATTATTACTTTAACAAGTCATATGATTACCTTTTTCCCTTGATATCCTTCCTCGTTTCTTGATCCACATCCGAATGCCTAAGATCATAAAAATGAGCAAAAGCACTGATACTACAGCTCCGACAACAATGAATATCTTGTAGTCAGGGGGGCTGAAATCTGGAGAAGAGACAAATAGTAAAGGAAACAGATTATAAAGTTGCATCCTGGAATACCAGTAGTACCATACAGAAAGATATAGGTGGACCAACCTAAAACAAGATATGAATAAATGGTTCAAACACACGAATATTAGAGGAAGAGTATAAAGAAGATTATGTAGTTGAATCTTGTTTTGGGTAATACTTTTACAGCAAATAACCATGGGTTCTACCTCAACTATATTGTGCTATGCTTTTATTGTTCATCATTCTAGCAAGTATGGAAGAAGTTGGATAGTAAAAAGATTCTCATACTCCATGAAATATTTACCAGATTTAGCAGAGATAGCTGAGATGAGAGGACCATAAGTTCCTTCCTTTGGCACACCTGTTGTCCCTTTCGCAGCCCAATGAAAGCGGATTTGTAAGACTTTCTTTCTCACAACTGCTTTAAATTCCTTAACAACTGCTGTATCAACACCTTGTGCTTCATGTTGAATATCAAAATCCTTCCACACCAATTTTTCCTGTAGCAAATTAAATCAATAAAATTGTGCTCTATGTATAAAGCAAAACAAATATGACGTCATACCTGGATATAAATATCAAATATCCGCCTTCCAAGACTATAAAAAGATCTGTTGTCTCTGAATACTATCTCTGCAAAGTATAGTTTCACGGTATAATTTCCATTTGCCAAGCAACGTGCATAATACGTCAGAGAAAGAGGAGAGAGCCGTGCACTCGTGAATAATCCAGAGTTAGTCATTCTTAGTATTGACACATTTTTTGCTATGTATTGATCTGAGGTACTGCTGCCACCAAAAAAATATCCGCTGCTACTGAATCCCCAATTAGCGGTGTTAGGATAAAACTTTGCTGGACCTGCTTGGTTTTGATCCCCTTCGTACTCTATGTTTCCAATAGTGGTTGTACTTCCACCACAATTTATATGCAATGAGTACCGATCTACCCAGAAACAAAAATAGCAGTTTTTTAATAAATTAAAACATAAGCAATCATTATAGAACAAAAAGGAAATTATGTATTAACTATCTCTCGTTTCATTTACTTAGTTGCCAATAACAATATGAAATGTTTTAAAGCATACACCTCATAATTTGAATAAGGTAGTATAATTACCTTTTGAGCATGGATAGGTCTCCAGGCACTTGCCGCCGAGTGTTCTTAATTAGCATCGTACAAGAAAGAAGTGTGAACTTAGCAAAATTAGAATGAAAAAAAAAAAGAAAAGGAAATGCTTCTCCAAAATAAAAGCTAAAAATAAAAAATATAAAACAGAAAAAACATGGATTCGGCTTACATCCTGTAGAAAAATAACAGGACACCTCCTGTTATTTTAAATCTACAGTTATGATTAAATCTTTCCCCCTTTTAGCCCAAACGACATAGCTTTAAAGGAACTAACAGAAGTTCTCTAAACTTCGTTTGCATGTCCTCCTCTTCCTTCTTCACCCACTCCCACTTTCTTTCTGCAAATTCTTATTAACTATTTTCAGCAAAGCAGCAGCAGGTCAAATAGAACAAGTCTGAGCGTTCAAAATGAAGTTTCCATAGAAACATTTCAGTGCAAACAATGTCTTCGATTAATAATTTTTTCAAATCATATGAATGCCATGAAAGAGGAATGGTCAACTCTACAATACCAAAGAAACCTGACCGATGCAGTAGCCCTTCCTTCATGAATTTAGAAATCGACACTCAAAAGGGAGGGACCAAAACAATAAATATTTTCCTTTCAAAGTAGTGAGCTTTTAACCCCTCCTGTCAGCAACCATAAGAGTGTTTAACTGGTTTTGCAGAAAACACAAAACAAAGCCTGGTTTTTGCAGAGAGAGGCAACATCTTTCATTTCATTTAAAGTGGGAGTGAGTCTAAAATGGGAGAGAGATGGAGAAGAGACAAAATTAAGGCTTTGAAACTATCCGAGTTGAGGAAGATAACAAGTAAAAGGAGAGAGGAAAGTACTAAAAAGAGATTTTAAAGAACTTACAGAAAGAGAGAGAAAGTTGAAGTGGATGAAGAAGGAAATGCAGGATGTACAATGGTCGTTTGGTGCAAATGGCGTTTAGAAAACTTTTGTTAGTTTCCTTTAAAACTACATCGTTTGGACTAAAAATGGGGAAGTTTTAGGGCCTTTTTGGGTGTGCATTTGAGGACCTGAAAAATGCGTTTAACACTCTAAAAGCTCGTTTGAAAAAAAAAAAAAAAAAACACTTGTTTGGTAAAAAAAAATTTGATGCGCTTTTGAAGGTCAAAAAGCCTAAAAATGGCTAAAACGTATTTTTAGCAAAAGCTTAAAAACTACTTTTTGACTTAAAATCTCTTTGTCATACGCAATCCCAAACATGCTCTTAATCTTGGCCGTAGCCGTAGGTTTAAAATAATATGAGATGTCTTGTTATTTTTCCACAGGATGTAAGCCAGGTCCAAAAAACATTGGTTCTTCTTATAAGTTTTCAAGTTAAAAGCTTACAAATTGTCTTGTCCAGAGAAGCTTTGAAACAAATTCCTGATGAATGAGAACCTGGTTAGTTTTGAAAAACTAAAAGCTTGTGAAGAGGGTAAGTACGC
The DNA here is from genome assembly GCF_965113065.1 of Corylus avellana. Lineage (NCBI taxonomy): Eukaryota > Viridiplantae > Streptophyta > Magnoliopsida > Fagales > Betulaceae > Corylus > Corylus avellana. The sequence goes on along the minus strand of NC_142490.1, from coordinate 19,640,180 downwards.
AAACCTCAAGTAAACTTAAATTAAGATTAAGATGATAAGAAAAGTTCTTACAGGGTTTCTCGACAATTAGATGGCGCAGAGATTTCTGAAAAGTTATTGTAAGAAAGATCCATTTGGCTGCACAAAAACGTATTTTCAGTAATAACTCATTATAAATCCATAAAAAAAGAAAAATTATATTTGAAAAGGTTTTGATAAACCGGTCAATTCAAGCTAACACCAAAAAACTTCCGTAACCAACTTAAAATTAATTGCCAACATGCAGTTTCCAAATAACAGTCATGCAAATTTCATGCAAATTTGCTGAAACATTATTTAAAAAAAAAAAAAAAAAAAAAAAAACAGAAAAAGAAAACATATCATGCAAATTTCAAATAGAGTTCAAGATGAATTATATACTAGGAAGTATCTCCGTTTTTGATCCAATCTGGAATAGTCCCATTGAGCAAGTTGCTTGTAAGAAACCTGTTCAAAGTGCAACATAATCACGCTATAGTTAAACACTTATTTATATCATTACTAAAGGAGAAATATTTGAAAGTAAAATATACTTTCTGATGATATATACATATAGAAATGTACGTATGTACAAATGTGCATTGGTAACAATAAGCAATATATGTTAAGAGATAATATGTGGGTTGTCCCACATTGCCCAAGTGAGGGGAGGCTTTGGCCATTGGCTTGTATAAAAGCCTCATTCTTTTGTCCCACATATACAAAGAACTCATCTCCCTTTAGCCTCTATATAAAGAAGCTCTTACGTACAATCAAATCATTCAATAAAAGCCTAATGTAACCTATAGGGTTTTAGTGTGTGGATGTAGGCATATTGCCGAACCACCTTAATCTTGTCTCTTTTGTTTATATTTCTATTTTATTATTTCGCATTCTAAATTCTATCAATATAATCTCTTTTATGATAGTGAAATTCCTCATATCTTCACCTATAAACATAGGAGATAAGCCAAATCATTATTATTTGTGTGCTTTAAGCTGCTTTTTAATTGTTTATTTGAGCTTCTCTGCAATAGAGCTAGATTTAGGGTTTTAACTCCACACTTACATGACTTCCAAACTATCTTGATCTGAAAAATCTGGAACATTTCCTTCCAATCTGTTGAAGCTGAGATCTCTGCTTGGATATTACGAGTAATTAGTGGTTATAATAACAGAAAAGAAGGATTATGAAATGAGACATAAATGTCCAGATTTTAAAGTATAGAGTCAAGAAACATAATATATAGGAAGAAAAAATTGAAAGAGAGACTTGAATGCCCATATAACAGTGGATATGTAGGTTAGAACAGATTCCATAGACAGCCTAACTAGAGTGAGCATGTTCAAAGGTATCTTACTACAGCTGCCACAATGGGCCAAAGGAGTAGGAGGGGGTGGGTCATGGCTGTCATTCCTACAATGAGTATGGGTTGACAACCTTAGATAGCTGCTTTCTAAAAGGCGTAGGCTGTAAAGATTAGAAGCAATCATCATTTTTTTTCAAAGGCTAAAGGATGAAAGCAGATAATTAATTATTACATAGTCATAAGATGAACGATGTTTCCAACTCCATTTTTCAAACTAATCTTACTCCAAAACTACACCTCGGTTTTATAGTTTCAGCAGATGATCTTAATTCTAGAAGTTATTCACAATTAGCTTTAAGAATAAAGTACCATGATAACCCAAAGTCCATAAATTTGAATATGCCAAATCTACTTATGCTAGCCAAAAACAAAAAGGAGAAAAGATAACTTCAAATATCTGTATGTATATAGTTAAGTTAAAAAAAAAAAATGTTCTTAATTGAAATAATCCAACCATCTTGGGTTTATAGTTAAGTAATATTTTAGTAAATGAAACAAAAACCAAAAAAAAAAAAAAAGAGAGCAGAATGGAAAGAAGAACTACAGAAATTGTAGTTCTGTCATGTTCGATATATGTGCAGGGATTGGTCCGTAGAGATTGCAGCTCCTCAACATCCTGTAAAGTCAACCGCCATCATCTAAAAAAATTTGCTACAAACTTGTATCATTTGAGTTGTTGAAATTTAACAGAGAAAGAATTACTTACAAAGTTTTTATTTTTGTCATGCTGCTTAAGTTTGGAAATTTAGAACCCTCACCAAGTAAGTCACTAATCCTTCTGCACCAAATTGCATTATTAATAAATGTTAGGGTCTTAAGCAACAAGTCTTGTTAATTTGAGTATCAAATGAAGATAAGAGAGAGATTATGCAACCCAAGAGTACTTCATAGGCAGAACTTACAGCACGATTAAATTACTCAGGACCGAAATGCTAGAAGGGATGGGCCCCTCAAGACCACTAGCTTGAATCTCTCTGTTAAAAACACAATTCTAACAGGTTAGATTACGCCTAAATATTCTAATAGAAGAGATTTTAACATTATGGGATTTTTTTTAAAAAAAAAAAAATAGAACACATACGTACAAATACTGAAGTTGTTTCCAACTTTGAAAAAAGTCGGGTATTTTTCCAGTGAAGTTGTTACTGCTAATCCTACTGCATATAACCACATTGGAAACAAGACTAAATAACATAGAAACTTGAAGCTTTTCAATTAAATATATAAAATTACTGTAAGTATAGAAATGGGCTGCAACCACTTACAGTTCCGTTAATTTGGTTAGATCAGTGAGAGCTATTGGCAACTCTCCAGTGAGATTGTTAGCATTAAGAATACTGCAGTCATCAAATGGGAAGTTCAGACCAGGTCAAATTAGTGTCAGTTGAAGAAGTAAATCGTTGATAATTAAGAAAAGAATCATCAATCTGATTTGAAAATGAAAAGAAGGATTAAAAAAGAAACAACTGACAGAATCTCCAGGTTAACCAATTTCCCAAGCTCAGGGGGAACACTTCCAGAAAACAGATTGCTCTCTAAGTTCCTGAAAATATAGTCTTCATCAATATTAAAGCTCAGCTAAAGCAAATCAAACTATGTTGCATTCTACTAGATTAAAAAAGGGTGAGCAAGAAAGATACAGGACTATAAGAGTGGTAATGTTTCCCAGGTAGCTTGGGATTGGTCCTGATAATTTGTTTACATAAATGGCCCTGCAGTGAATCGGCTTAATTCAATCAGAAGGAGCATTCACTGGCTAACCTAAGACATAAATTCAGTAGTAACTTACAGGTATTCCAATTTCGTAGAACCCCATTCGCGTGGTATTGTACCGGTGAGGTAGTTTCGAGTGAGGCTACTACAAGCAAGAGGAAAGTGGGCCGTTAGATTAGAAGCTTAAAATCAATTTTCAGGAACAAATTGCTGGTGACTCTTCTTACATCGCCTTTAGGTAGGGTAGCTTCACCAGGGAAGGTGGAAGCACACCATCAAGATCCTGCCCTTTAAGAAATCTGTAACAAGAATAATTATAGGTAAGAGATTAAATGCCATCTGATTATTACTAGGAAAGTGATCATCTTCACGTATATATGTATGAACAGAGGATGGAAAGATCCAAAATTTCGCTGGCTCAGAAGTAAATTAACCATTATTCAACCCAATCTGCAATTTCCCAAATTATGGAGCTCGTCTCCCTCTCCCCTCGTCCAGCGAGCTCCCTCTCTCAGTGAGTGTGTTGATCTTCATAAGAGAGCGTCCACCGGGAAGGGGGAGGGAGCTCCTCCCTCAGTCTACCGCCACTCCTCTCCGTTTTTTATTTTTTTCTGTTTTTATTTTGAATCAACTTGACCCACGCGCCACCACCCGCAATTTTACTGGCCTCCACTTCTTCTGTTGGCCTCATCACCGTGCGAGTGCACAGCACTCACCACCTCATCAGGTGTGTTGCAGGCCACGTCTTTATTCACCTCTCGTTTTAAGTAATTAAATTTAATATTTTTTTATCAAAATAAATGTCTTTAAAGTTTAAATTTATTCTCATAATTCATCTTTTATTTTAATTAAATAAATAAATTTAATATTTTTCATCAATTAATTTTGAGAAAAGAGTAATGCTATGTACCTTGTACCCCTTCAAACTGGAGGCAATTTATAATGTCATTTCTAAACTTTTAATTGAAATAATTTGTCTTCCAAATTATCATAAAATTTCATTATATTCCTTTTGTTTCACGAAATGATAAAAATATTCTTAAAAAATCTCAAAAAGACAACTACCCTTACAATTACAAATTCAAAAAAAAAACAGCCGATAGAAGTAATATGATTAATTATTTCAAATGAAATTGAAAGGAACCGATTAGTTATTCCAAGAAGTGCCTAGAATGATAATTTTGCCTTCTTAGATCAAAGTCATATCTGATTAAATGGGCCATTTAGGGACTTTGTATGTCAAGGGTTTATTTATTTATTTATTTATTTTCTGATTTTGGTGGAATAAAAAGTTGATCAATTCACAATTTCAACATATGTAGTTGGATGGCATAAGGGAAATGAAGGGTGACATACAATTGAACCACGTGACATACACCAGCAGGGTAGGAGCAGTTGCAGATTAGAGAATTGTTGTACAATGGCCTCAAATCCGATTGTGGTGTTGCCCAGCTCGAGTCATTGCTGCATGGGTCTACTCTGAAATTCCAATCTTTCTTCCCCACTTGTGTAGCTATTTCACCAAGTGCTTCCACTGCATGCATTATACACCAACCTCATCAATTTCAATTTTAATTTTTTAATTTCCCATTAACTTTGCCTTAAAATGCTCCATAATTTAATCTATACAAAAATATAATTAAAGCAGCGTTTTTATTACCAAAAAACAGAATCTTACGAAATTTCTATACGACCTCATCTCTATTTTAGGCTTAATTACCATTTTCTCTTTGCAACTCTACCTTTAGTTCTTTTCCCCATTACCAATTTGCCTCGCAAGTTCGGAACCATCCAAGTGCTGCCACCAGATAAACATCACATTTGCGTTGTAAGCTGGTGGGTATATAGAGAGAGCTCATCATCAAGCTGTAAGCTCTTTTGGGGCGAGAATAAATTGTGCTTTTCAAGGCGAGCACCACAGTTGGAAATGGAAGCAGCAACAGCCAACAATGCATTTTTGGTGTTTGAAAAATGAGTCTTGCTATTAGGCTGCCAAGAGTCAGACAAGTGTTTGCCAAAGTCTGATGTGACTTTATTAAAAAAAAAAATTTGTAAAAAAATCTCTCTTCCTAGTCCTGCTAGGTTTTGTCTCCTTTTTTATTTTTTTTGTTAAATTTTTATGAGTTAATATTTAGTTTTTAACACCTCAAAATTTATTTTTGAATTTAAAACTAAAACTTAGGAGTGGAAGGTTAATCTTTTATGGATGGTATCACTTAAAAGTGATTTTATCATCCTAAATTTAGTACTAATACTTCAAATTTGAATTTCATTTTAATATTTCTCTTTTTCAATTTAAAAAACAAATTAAAAAAAAAAAAAAAAAAAAAAGAAAGAAAGAAGAAGAAGAAGAAAAGAAAAGTCTGACGCTAAAGGCAGCCGAAAATTTTAACTCCCGAAAAATACCCATTAGAGATGGGCATATCTCCTTCCCGGGGAAGTGGGAGAGAAAAACGACAGAGAAAACTCGGGAAAATTAACGTCACTCCAACTACGGTGAAGATGTCGTTTTCTCTTTGTCAGTAAGCACGTGATGGTCGGTCGCCATTTTCAAATGACTTGTGGCTACTTGGCTATTGTCGGTGATGTAAAAGTCAACTGCTTCCCTTAATCGTATCATACGGGTTTTCCATAACCGACAAGATCGGTAAAGGGTAAAGAAAGGAGAGAGATCCATAGCTTCTGGCCATTGAGCTATTTATTGGGTTTACAGAGATTTTATTAAAACACAAGAGTTTTTAAATAGATTACAATAAAATAACAAGCAGATAACAATACATAAGAACTTCAATTTAAAAATAATGATAAAATGCATCCTAAATAATTTAATTCTAATTTTTATTAAATAATATTTTAATCTACCACAATGCTAATCCTAATACATGTATCTTTGAGTGTGAACTTTTTTTCCGAACAATCACCCGGAGCCCTAAATAGCAACAATACTAAGAGTCGAGCCAAACAATTTTGCAATTATAAATTATTAAACCATTTAACTTGTGAAGTCAAAACAAATATTATAAACCTAAATGACTCAAAATAACCACTCAAAAAATTGACCACGGGTTAAAAGCCACTCAAAGAATCAAAACCATTTAACTTTTTCTTTCACATATTCAATAAGAGTCCAAAACCAAATTAAGTTTTTGATTAGAAGTGAACTAGAATATAGAGGGAAACTAAATGAATTGGGTATTTTAGATGTCTTTATGTTGAAAGAGAGCACAATAATAATAATAATAATAATAATGATAATAAATTAAAAAAAAATTAAAAGGGGACACAAGTAATTATTTTTTTTTGGGGAGCAAAACTAAAAACCAATAATTAAAAGGGACACAAATATTATTTTGGGGGGCAAAACTAAAAAAATAATAATTAAAAAGGGACACAAATAATATTTTGGGGGGACAAATTATAAAATTTGTATGTTTGAAGGATATTTATGAAAATTTGTAAAATTTTGAGTGGACGGACAACCCTAAGCCTGGGTCCGCCCCTGACAACTCCTATTATGAACTCATTACTGAGCTTTTTATTAGTTTGCATTTTGGTTTTATTATTATTTTTTCAGATGGGTTGTATTATTTTAATTTCGACTTTATGTTATTTTAGCGGACAATTAGCTCAAGTACCACTAGGGTTAGGGTTAGAGCTCATTAGTCTATTTAAACATAATTTTCTAATATATTTGACAGCTTACGATGAATTAAGAAAATTTGACAGCTACTGTTGTCTATCTCCTCTCTCCGGTGCTTCTTCCTGCTTCTCTTCCTTTCGCTTGTCATCAGTTTCTTCTTCTCTTCCTCTTCTCAGTTTATACTTTAAAAATTTTGAAAGTTTGAAGATATATTTTCTTAAATTGTTTTCCAGAGTAAAACCATAGATTATATATGTTCCTTTAAAATAAAATAAAAAAAACCATGTGAATATATATATATATATATATATATATATATGTCGTGTGTGTGTGTGAGAGAGAGACAAATATATATAGCTTAATTGTATTTGGCACTCTTAAATGCAATTTGCTTTGTTCCTATTTCTCTCGGTATGATCTTTTACTGTTAAATATATTGGATAATATATTAGAAGCAGAAGAAAAAGAGAGAGAAGAGAGAGAGCGGAAGCATATAGGACTACATCTCTTCTAAGGAAAAGTAAACCTAGTAGACTAATAATACCTAAGGAAATAAATAACAAGTAAATAACCATAACATAATATTCTTAACATCCCCTCAAACTCATTGTGTAAACTTGAGTTTGGGTGGAAGAAAAGGGAAAGAAAAAGGCGGCTGGAGGCTGTGCATGGAGGCTGGCGGTAGCAGAACCCGGTTCTAACCCGTTGGGTTGAAAATCTTGGATCCGGGTGAGAGGATGGCAGCAGCAGAACCAGGTTCTAACCTGTTGGATTGAAAATCTTGGATCCGAGTGATTTCTCAAATACTCCAATATCCCCCCTCAACCCGGTTTTGGATCGGGTTGGAGATGCCTTTGATGGACCCGCTTGGTCAAGTTGATGGATCAGATTGCCAGATCTGTGGATCTAGGTCTAACCCACTGGACCGGGTCAACCTGCTTGGTCGAGTTGACAGATCAAATTGCCAAATTCGTGGATCTGGGTCTAACCCACTTGACCGGGTCGACTGTTTTGGATTGGGTTGAAAGTGCTGACATGGCAGAGGTGTTACTGGAGGGCGAATGGCGGCGGATCTTCCACAAATCTGTAGATTTGTGCCTTGCAAGCTAGAATCTGGGATTATTTTTTTCAGATGAGGCTACGATGAAGGCGTGGAAGAGATTTTGAGCGGATGATTACTTGGTGGCGGGCAGACGAACGGAAAAGGGAGGTCACCGGAGGGAGCACTGGAAAACGTCAAAGACGTTTATCGGAGGCCACAAAAAAGTGGCTCTGATACCATGTTAAATATATTGGATAATATATTAGAAGCGGAAGAAAGAGAGAGAGAAGAGAGAGAGAGCGGAAGCATATAGGACTACATTTCCTCTATTATGATTGTATATATGTTATTAATGATAATGAATACATAGGTCTCTATTTATAGAGAGACAAGTAACCTAATAGACTAAGGAAATGTAAACTTAGTAGACTAAATAATACCTAAGGAAGTAAATAACAAGTAAATAACCATAATATAATATTCTTAACATTTACAAAGTGCATGTTGCCTCCATTTAAGGGAAAATCTCTCAAATAGAGCTGTATATATATATATATATATATATATATGAACCGATTTGCTCATGAATGGCTCAAGCTTGGCTTGTATAAGCTCAACTTGAGCTTGGTTTATTTAATAAACAAGTCCAGCTTGATCAGGCAACATAATTGCACGAACTTTTTTAGGGAACTTTTTGTTGTTGTTGTCGTTCAAATGTCGAAAATTGAGTGAACAACTATAACAACTGAAGAAAAAGCTTTAGCCACGTATCAAGGAAAAGTTTTCACATAAATACGTATAGAAAGAAAAAGAAAAACCTCCTCACCTTCGTCATCAGGAGTAGGCCCTAGACGGCCAGCTTGTGCTTCCATGCAAAGAAGCAAGATGAGTAAAATAAAGCAAATATAAGGAAGAAATCTTGCCATCATCTCCTCTACTACTGACAATAAGGATATTCCACGGGCTCTTCTTGCAAAGCTGCATAGAAAATGTCATATCTATATATCGTTACTCGAGTATTGAATGTTCCTCAAAGGAGAATCTTGACAGTTATGAGATAGGGACACTGTTGCTTTAGGTATGCCCCTAAAGCTTCACATCATTGAGAAGTATATACTTGACTTAAGTACGACGACTATTTGGGTGGCGTAGGGCTCTTAATTTATTATTATTATTATTTTTTTTATAATGATTTTTTTTTCTATTCAATAATGCAACAAGGATAATGATTTTAATTTTATACTAGTATTAAATGATTGACAAATGATAGGTTAGCATTACTCTCCATTAATTTGTGAGCTCAAATTCCTTTTCAATAAATAAAGTTTAATATATAAAATTTTTAATTGAAATGAGGGTGAATGACTAAGAACTTAGGATTTTTGCTTTGATACCATATTATATCATCAATTATCTTAAAAGTTTAAATTGATAGGAAATAGTAGACTCAATGCCTGTTTATGGTTGCGTTTAAGATGCCTAAAAGTGCGTTTTATACTCAAAAAATTTATTTAAAGAAAAAAGTACTATTTTGCCAAAAAAATACTTTTTGATTTGAAAGCTCTATTTTTCAAATACAATCTCAAACAAGCTAGTTCTTAGAGCTTGGTGGGAATTGTGTTGGAAAATAGCACTTTTTACTTATAGAAATAGCTTGAAATAGCTTTTTAGAAAAATAATAATAATAAAAAAAATCTTAACTTCTAAGTTTTTTCCAAAATGCAATAAACAAAATTTTTTCTTTTTTTGCGTGAAAGAGCTTTTTAATTATTAAAAAAAATATCTTTTATTTTTGCAAAATCGCAATCTATTCATTGATATAACAATTAAATGAGGCAAATTGCTCATCTAATACAATGCTAAAGATACAATTTGGAATATCCATAATCCAAATAATATCTATGACATATACAATAGCTTATCGGGCTGTTACAAGACAATATCTTTGAATATCACTGTCCCAATCCGTTTCAGATCTATAGCAAATTCCGGCGAGTTACGTCTCTAACCACTACCCGGTCAGTGGTTTATGGGCTTTTTTATTTTCGCTACAAGTGTATTTCCAAACGCAATCACATTTACTGTCTCTACTATAGTGACAACTATTCTATATGCTTGAAAAACTCATGCACATCCGTCAATGATTTACTCTTTAAAAACAACAAAAGATATGGAAAACTTAATACCGTTACTCTTAAAGATTCCTACAAACAAAACTTTAGAGAATGACTAAACTTTCACCCGATCAATAGCTAATGAAATCAAATATAAAAAGATGACAAAACAAACTCAAAAACTAAACACAAAAGAAATAGAAAAGGGAAAATTACACTTTACCTCTAAAAGTTTGGAGCGATTTTCAATTCGACATCCAATGTTTTAATTTTTGCAATGCACCCTCAAAACTTTCAAATTTTTACAATTTGACCGGTCCGTCAGTTAAAGCCGTTTTGACTAATGGAACAGTGCACATGACTCTTGGCCTTTTTTTTTTTTTTTGTTTTTTTCCAGAAGGCCCCCATCCCAAACCCCTCTCTCACGCACGTCGGATCTGCCGTTGCTACGCCACCGGTAAGTTCTCTTCGTCTATCTCTCTCTCTCACCGGGAGCTCTGAGAAATAAGGCCAAGAGTGAAACAAAAAAGGCCAAGAGTGAGCTTCCATGTAAACAACTGAAGATCCGGCAGATCAGGCCAAGATCTTGAGCAGGCCCCCCCATCCCAAACAACTAAGCTTCCAAATCCGGCAGATCAAGCCAAGAGGGAAGTTATCGGTGCCGTTGACTCGCATCCCACAACCCAAGTTAGCTTCTATGTAAACAACTGAAGATAATTACCCAGAGCTACGAAAGAGCCTTCCCCTGCAAATACAAAGATGAAAGTGGCGATGAATTCCGACAAGGTGGCTCTCATGGAGTCAAGGTGGGTGGCATCTTCAGTCAAATCGGCATGTGCAAGGTGGTTCTGGCGGTTTTCCTCTTCGTCTGACGACGAATCTCTCTTCATCTCCCTTTCGCTTTCCTAGAACCCACTGATCACGTGGCCAATTGACTGGCTGACAACGAACTCCAGCAAAGGAAAAAGCCTGTGCGTAAGATGTGGGTGAGGGCCGGCATGTGCAAGGTGGTTCTGGCGGTCTTCCTCTTCGTCTGACGACGAATCTCTCTTCATCTCCCTTTCGCTTTCCTAGAACCCACTGATCACGTGGCCAATTGACTGGCTGACAACGAACTCCAGCAAAGGAAAAAGCCTGTGCGTAAGATGTGGGTGAGGGCATTTTGGAGAAAAAAAAAAAAAAAAAAAAAAAAAGGCAAAAGTGATCACGGTCATGTAATTACTGTTCGTTAGTCAAAACAAATTTAACTAACCGATTGGTCAAAAAATTTAAAAGTTTGGAGGTGCATTACAAAAATTAAAATATTGAAAGTCAAATTAAAAATTGTTCCAAACTTTAAAAAGGATAAAATATACTTTACCCAATAAAAAATTTTATTTTTTAAAATTTATATTTACTTTATATCACATCAACCACGTTAATTAGTTTGTCACCAAACAAAGGATAGACTTGTGTGGACTTCTCAATTCACTTATGGCCTATGACGGACGCATTTAGGGTCTATTTAGAACGGTCGAAATCACTGTGGAAATACATATACCCTTAAGAAAAAACAAAAAAAAAAAACGAAAATCAATGGATTTAAATTTGTCAGACTCATGCAAAACCATTGGAATAAGTCTGACAAACCCCAGCACACACCCCACCATTGGAACCGTCGAAATCAAGGTTTGCCAAACCTTGTTTAACAAACCCCAGCACACACCCCAAGACCCACGGCACTGTTTTTTGTTTGACTATTATGTTGTTGCCTACCTGCAGCCATTGGCGTGTGGGAGAACCCAATTGTCTGTAAAAGACAAAAATGCCCATATAACACAATAGAAAACAAATGAACTCTCATTTTCCTATTTTGAAGAGACAAAATAGGCATTGTCTACAATGATAAAGGGGGTAAAATAGGAAATGTTGGCAATAAACCCAGTCACTGTCAGCGTGCAACAGTCTTTTCTTCAGACTGTCTTTGGTTCAATCACTTAAAGCGCTACAGTGCCGTGGAAGGTGAATAATGTAAAAGGGTTTAACAAACACCCCCTTAGAACCGTATGGTGACGTACAGCTTTTATTAACTCGAGAATTCCTACGAATTGATGCTTTCAAGGCCATCAGTGTTTTATGAGGTTATTGTTATTTATTGGAAAAACTTAACTTTCACGATCTTAATTACGAAATTGAACAATTTCTGTCAATTATTCTATTTTATTAGATTTTTTAAAAAAAAAAATTGTCATTTAAAAAAAAAATAATATTCATGTTGTTTTTTTTTTTTTTTTTTTTTTTTTTTTTTATAAAAAAAAATAAAATAGAAAATTATAAAAATCAAGGTGTTTTCGTGTATATATATATATATATCTTGCAATATTTTTGCAAAAATTGACTGAAAATCCTAACATAATGGGATAATTGAAAGTTCGATATTTTTAATTGAGAGTTTTTAAAGTTTGAGAATAGTGTCAAAACCAGTGAAGGTTCAATAAGTTTTATGAAGTTTTTCCATATTTATTAGTTTGGTGTTACTCAAACTATTAAGCTCAAGTAATGATGTCCTCAAGGGGTAGTTCAATCGGCTGTAAACCACGTCTTCTGAAGCGGAGATCACTAGTTCGAATCTCCCTCTCTCCCTTCTCTTGTGTGGACATGTCAAAAAAAAAAAAGGTCAATTAATGCTCTACGTACCGGATCTGGCTTACAGGTTGTTATTTTAATAACAGCATGTATGCTGTAGTTTAGGCAACAGTCAAAATTAAAACTCATAGTTGCTTTATTTTTAAAAGCTTTTAATAAGAGAGATGAGAGAAAATGAACTCATAGTTGCTTTATTTTTAAAAGCTTTTAATAAGAGAGATGAGAGAAAATGAAGAGAGATTTTTAAAAGATTTAATCTTAACCGTTACCTAAACTACAGCATACATGCTGTTATTAAAATAACAACCTGTAAGCCGAATCCTGCTCTATATACCTAGCCCGTATAGTATCAACTTCTATTTTCTAAGCCTTATGCGGCGTGGTCTTCTCAACTAAAAAAAAAAAAAAAAAACTCAAATTTTCATGTAAATGTTTGAAAACTTAGCAGCTTCAAATCAAATTGTTCGTTTGTACTTTTTTTTTTAAAAAAAATGTTCTTTTGTGATGAACAACCTCGATATTTGGAAATTCAAATCCTTGAAATTGTAGAAACCCCAATTCCTTCTATTATGATCCATACACAGACTCAACAGGATCACATGATATGGAGGGGCAAGTTATCGTTTCAGCAGTTTATTTATTGTGTTGCGTCAGTTTGGGTCGCAATAGAAGAATGAACAATGAAATGTCTTCTATAAAAATAAAATGAAACGATAACTACTCGGCCTTCCATGTTATCCTGTTGATGAGCCTGTGTGTGGATTGCAATAGAAAAATGTACAATGAAACGATAACTACTGGGCCCTCCATGTTATCCTGTTGATGAGTCTGTGTGTGGATCATAATAGAAGAATGAACAATGAAACGATAGCTACTAGGCCCTCCATGTTATCCTGTTGATGAGTCTGTGTGTGGATCACAATAGAAGAATGAACAATGAAACGATAACTACTAGCCCCTCCATGTTATCCTGTTGATGAGTCTATGTCTAGATCACAAAGCAAAATGTCTACTTTGAGGACCAGCGGCAGAGGGAGAAGAAAAAATAAATGTAAAACTAAAAAACAAATGGTCAATTAGTGATTACTTGTTTGACATTTTTAGACTAAGAAATCAAATTATGTATAAAGGATAGATGAAACCATTATTTCAGGATTTCTAAAATCCAAACAAAGCAATCACATCCTCAACACTTGGAAATCCCAAACCCACTTCTTTTTCAGTATACGGTTATAATATTTAATGCAAACCCCCCCCCCCCCCCCCCCCCCAGAAAAAAAAAAAAAAAAAGGAAGCAAAAAACAAAATTTACATTTAAATATTGATCATCATCAATAACTTCTTCTAATAGACTTGGAAATGAGATGTAGAACGACGAATGATCCAAACATTTTAGTGGCAGTAGCTTTCACGGATCTACTTGGGAGGTGTTATTACCTTCTGATCTACTTGGCAGTTTGCATTGTACATTCTTCTATTGCGATCCAACCTGAGAACCTGAGATGGAGGAGCGTACATAAGCCTATGGGGGTCACCAGCGAGCACTCGCTGGGATGCCAAGAATGAGATGATTTCATGAGGGTCTCCAGCGAGGACGATGAGTTCCAAGAGGAAGTGATTGTAGCGTCCCACATTACCTAAGTATGGAGACGGAGATGTGCTTCTATGTATACTTACACCCTTCTTGACAATGTGTTTTAAAATCGTGATGGTCATGATTTCATTATAACTCTGCAGTTAAGCCAGCTTATGTGAGAGTAATAACAGGATAGGTCAACTCCTGTGAAGTTTGATTTAGGGGAGCCAAAAGTGAATTGGGTGAGGTATTACAAATCGCAATAGAAGAATGTACAATGAAACGATAACTACTGGGCCCTGTGCCTCTGTGTGGATCACAAAGCAAAATATCTACTTTGAGGACTAAGAGAATGTTAAATCATCACTTGTCTTAAAAGCTTAAGCTGATAGTAAGAGATAAATTTAATCATTTAATCAAAACTTTAATACTCTCTGTCATGTGTGAGCTAAAATTCACTTTTAATATTTAATTGAAAATTGCCTAGATGAAGGAGTCAATGTTCAAACCGAGGACCTTTGGCTTTGATACTATGTTAAATGATCACTTGTTCAAAAAGTTTAAGCTAATAGAAAGAGATAAATTTATTCATTTAATCAATAATTTAATAGGGAGAAAAAAAAAATACTAATTTACTACGCAAATTTGGTAAAAGAAAACCTCATTAAAAAAATAAATAAATTGATAATCGTTGGGATTGTATTTGACAAATAGAGATTTTAAGTCAAAGAGGTTTATTTTATTTATTTATTTTTTTAACTTTTGTTGAAAGTGCGTTTTGGCCATTTTTAAAGTAAAAAAAAAATCAAAAAATCAAAAAAATCAAAAAAGTACTTTTAGAGTTTTTTACAAAAAATGTCAACTTTTTGTTTAATACAACTTTATAAGTACTAAAAAAAACTTTTTAAACTCTTTACGGTAATCGCAAACAAGGCTCTTTCCCATCATCCAAATTCCAAATAGGCTCTTACCCATCTCGTGAGGTTGGTCATTTTATTTTAAATATATTAGGAAGCTTAATTGAAATGTAATATTATTTTCTGGATTAAAATGAAAAAGTAAGGTGTGATCGATTCGAATCTACCATCCTACGATGATCCACATGCAAAACGACAAAAGAGACAACAGACAAAGTCAATGGGATGGATGAAGTTTTTTATTCAATTTATTTATGCTTCTCATTAAATAATGTTGAAGATTGTTTTATAAATCCTGAACCATAAACAAACTTCATGTGATGTAAGTGTTGCAACAAGAGGTGCATTATTCCAATTGCAGAGCATTTTACAACATAAAAATGCCTTACAATTTTGCCAGGTTTCTCATGTTCCATAGTGGTGGAAAAGGTGAACCCTCTCCTAGTAAGTCACTAACCCTTCTGCATAGAATTGCATCATGAAGAACTCTTATTGTCTTCAGCAATATATCTATAACAGACATTATGCACTCAAGAATGCTAAATTAGATAGCAGAACTCACAGCCCTGTCAAATCACTCAAGACAGAAATGCTAGAAGGAATAGGCCCCTCAAGACCACTAGCTTGCATCTCTCTGTTAAGAACACAATTCCAATGGATTTAGTTTACGCTTGAAAATTTCAGGTAGAAGAGATTTACATAGCATAGTAGTAAGTAAAAAAAAATCACATACAATTTCTGAAGTTGTTTCCAGCTTTGAAAGAAGTCAGGCATTCTTCCAGTGAAGTTGTTACTGCTAATCATACTGCATATGAGCCAAATCGAAAAAAGATTGAGTGAAATAAAAAGTTGAATATTTTCAAGGAAAAATCTAAAGTTATTGCTTGTAAAGCAATGGAAAAGATTACAACCACTTCCAGTTCTTTTAATTTGGTCAGATTAGTAAGAGTGGCAGGCAACTCTCCCATGAGATTGTTAGCATTAAGAATGCTGCAGTCACCAGATGAAAACTTAAGACTGGTTCGACTAACTCTAATGTTAAATTATTACTAAAATCATTGAGAATTTAAAAATGATTAATCAAATGTAATTTGGAAAAAAGAAAGGAGGAAGAAAGAAAGACTGACAGTCTTTCCAAGTCCACCAAGTTCCCAAGATCAGGAGGAACAGGTCCAGAAAACAGGTTGCTCTCTATGGTCCTAAAATAGAGTCCTTTAGGATTACAGCAGGGCTAAACCAAATGAAACCTCATAATAATTTAACAAAGAGATCCAGAGCATACAGAGCTTTAATAGTGGTAATCTTTCCCAAGTAATCAATACGTCTAGATAAGTTGTTTGCACTGATGGACCTGCACTTGATTCATTCTATTAGTAAAACAATTAGCTTTTACTTGCTGACCTTGGACATGAAACTTTAGTAAGTCATTTACAGATATTCCAACTATGTAGAAGCCCATTCTTTTGGTATTGTACCACTAAGGTAGTTCCTATTGAGGTCCCTATCAACAAGAAAAAAAAGAAAAAAAAGTGAGCTGTTTGTACAGAAGCACCAAGTCTAATTGGAAGAAAAACAAATAATTGGAAGCTCTTACGTTTCCCTTAGGTAGGGTAGCTTCACCAATGCTGGTGGAAGTCTACCAGTAAGATCCTGCCCTTTAAGAAATCTGCATGTCAAAATTTCTTTAAAAAAATTACAAATTTCGTGGTAAAAACTTCATGGTAAGGTCCTAGATTAAATAGATGACTTAAAAAAAACAAAACAAAACAAAACGAAAAAGAAGATGCAGCTCCATTGTTACTCAACCAAGTTACACATCATATTCATACACTTAAGATTGAACTTCTCAATAAAGGAATGGAGCGTACAAGCTAACTGTTGAGGCACAGTTTTACTACTGGTGACGTGGCACACCTGCCGAGTCCGAGTCGACTAACACTCAAGAGCTTTGGCTGCACAAGAAGGGAAAAGAAAAGGATCGAAGAGACCGGGAGTGAACCGGCAGGGACATTCCGATGCCTAAGTCAGAATTTGAAAGAGAGAGAGTATAAGCAACAAAAGAAAGTTTAGGAGCTAAAGTTGCGCTTACCCAAATATGAAGAAATGATCCGTCTTTTATAGGTGATAAGCGCCGAATGTTGCACATTCGAGCCCCTTAATTTGCATATGTTAATTCCTTAACGTTGTTATTTGTTTGATTTTGTTTTGCTTTTGTGTTTTCAGGTGTTTAATAAAGATACAAGAAAATCATTGATTTTGGGCTCAAAATGCAATTCAAATACTGTAGCAGTACTGTAGCGGACACTGTAGCAAAGTTAATGTAGTACATTACTGTAGCTACAGTGCGCTTGAGCGCACACATGCGCCAGAGGCAAAACAAACTCCGAAATTGAGAAGGAAAATTTTTTTAGGTCTCCCAATCCGACTGGGTGACTAAATTACGATTTTTCTGGGATTCTTAGGGCTTGTAGGGTTCTCATAATCCCTATAAATAGGCTTCTAAGCATTGAGAAAAGGGAGACACTGCTTCCTAGAGCTAGAAATCAGAAAATTGTCTTTGGAGCTTAGAAGATCATGAGTGGCTAAACCCCTTCGTGAGGTGTTAATGTAACCCTATCCAAGCACAATGATTTGATTGTATTTAATTTCTAGATTTTCAATTTATGCATGTTGATTGTATAACTATGAGAATTGCTACCTTTTGATTATGTTCTTAATTATTAAAAGCAATTTTTCTTAAATTCCAAAATCAATATTTGTGAAATTCTTCTTTTGTCTTAGAAAGTATTTTACTTTTATTGAAATAAAATTATTCTTGTTTTCTGTGATTATGAGGATGATGGTTATACAATGGGTTTAATTGACATATGATCAATAGGATTTGATAGGCCATGCCTAGGGAAGACGGATTGTACTACACCCTAGTTTAGTGTAATTTAGGTAGACAGTCCGTGCCAACCGAAGATGAGTTACACTTATTCATTGATTGTATGTATCCTGTTAAAGAATTTGAAAATTTATACCTAGGGAAGACGGGTCGTACTGCATCTTAGTGGTTAGGTGGACGATCCGTGCCAACCGAAGATAGATTATGCTTATTTTTTAATAAGGTAATTTCTTGTTTATTTATAACATGCATAGAATGAATTTCTGGGATTAATTATGATTAGCCATTGTTGTGCGGATAGAGGTGAAGTCAATACCCTACAATCTCTCTCTTATTTTAAATCTCTTTTATTTTCATGCACTTTAGTTTTAAAGAAAATCAAATCAAATAGCTTTTTTAATTAAGTTAATTTTAATCTTTTGAATTTGATAACAAAACCCCTGCAGTCCTTGAGGTTCGACACCTTCTCTATA
Organism: Corylus avellana; assembly: GCF_965113065.1. Lineage (NCBI taxonomy): Eukaryota > Viridiplantae > Streptophyta > Magnoliopsida > Fagales > Betulaceae > Corylus > Corylus avellana. Next base: position 19,621,826 of record NC_142490.1, on the reverse strand, counting down.
GCCGTATCCTACAAAGATTCGTCCTATTGCGAGTGGTAATTTTATAATTGATATTTTTTATCACAAAAAATACCACACATCAATTTTTAGCGCCGTTGCCAGGGACTGCTTAACGGTTTTATTGTCAAATTTTAAGGATTAATTTTAGCTTAATAATCTATTTTCCTGTTTTCCGTTGCTAACTTTAATTCTGTTTTTGTGTTTTATTTTTATTATTTTATTTTTTTAGAATTCTCAAGCAGGTCCATAGCTGCCCATCTCTGTGATTGCGATTGAGCGCAGCCCGCATGAGATCAAGCGCACGTACGCATTCCACCTTTTGCGCCTGAGCCCTCCACTCCTCTGCTCACACCCATCTTCGGCAGTACGCTCGAGCGTACCCTGCCGTGCAATTTAGCGCATTCGCAGTAGTCGGCATCCAAATTTCCAAGGCACCTCAGGGCCGTTTGTGAGTTTTTATTTTTATTTATTTTTATTTTTCTGTTGTTATTTTATGTTAATTGTATTAGTTTAGTTCATGTGGGGAGGCATCCAACACCCCATGGACCATGTTCATATTGCTATAGTCCTTATCATCATGTTAGAGACTGTCCTACATCAAGACAATTTTCCAATTATTCTTATGAGCATATAAACAGACCGTTCTCTAGACCGGGGAATGACCTTTATTCTGATCCCTATAACCCGGCATGGAGCAACCATTCTAATCTCTCGTGGCAAGCTCAAGCTCTTGGGAATTATGCTCCACAACGTCATGAGTTGTACCATCAGGCATATCCTCAATTCAATGATCAATCCAATTATCCTCAATATCAGGCAACTCCACAACAGATATACCAAACCGAACCACCTCCTCCGATGGGTTCTGACTTTCAAGAAAAAATGTTAGATTCTCGAGAGAATTTTTTAGAAAAGATGTCGAAACTTATGAATGAGATTAGAAGCGAGGTGAGGGAGATGAGTCAGACTGTGAACCTTCAACAGGAGATGGTGAACTCTCAATCTGAATCCATTGCCAAGATAGAAGCCTACGAAGAGGAGCCATCTCCCATCTATTGGCCTCCACAACAACAATATCAAGAGGAGCCATCTCCCATCTACTGGCCTTCACAACAACAATACTAAGAGGAGCCACCTCCGCTGTCAGATGCTGACTTTCAAAATACGGTGTTGAAGATTCTCAGTGAAGTAGAGGAGACGAATCAGATTGTGAAGCCTCAATAGGAACTTTATACCCCTCAATTCTTCGCCGCGATAGACGCCAAGATGGAAGCTCATGTTGAACAAATCATCAACCACCTCAATAGGATGGAAGAAGAAGAGTTTCAAAGTCAGCTGGTGGCCAATCCTGATGGACACTACATGGAGGAAGAAAGTACTTCTTGTCATGAGCAAGCTATCACCACACTGAGGAGTGGAGAGGTGGTCGAAAACCACGTGGAAGAAAGGAAGGAGGAGCCAAAGGAGGAGAAAATTGAGGTCCCACAGGATCTACATCGGGAAAAAAGCAAGGAAGCGAGCACTAAGGCTTTTTCACTATCACCTCCAATTCCCGAGATGCCATATGAGCCCCAAGCCCCTATTCTAGGTAATCTGAAATCTTCATTTTTAGGGACTGATGACACTATCCCGGTCATTATTTCTTATGACTTACTAAGAGGCCAGGAGGGTAGTCTGTTAGGGTAGTTAGACGAGCAAAAAGAGACCATCGAGGTAGAAAAACTCTCTAAGTATTCTCCCCATTTTATTCCAATTCATGATTCCTTTTCGGATGAGAAATTGTTTGGGAATACTTATAGGGACCTACCTTGAAATGCTGACATTTGGAATTACCCATTTGTGGGTAAAATTTATTCTCTTTGGTCCAAGAGAAGAAAGATTGGTGCTTCAAATTTAAACTTAAGGGTCAGAGAATACTATGCAAATCAAGGATGTGGATTCCGTTGACTTGGTAGATTCCATATATTTTGACTAGATGAGTCAGTTTCATAGGATCGAGTGCAGGCCCTGTGTACTTGAACCTCACTTCACCAGGGTACATGATCTCCATCCAGGTTTATTTTATCCATTGTTGCTTCATTATTTGATTATATTTTTACAACAATGTGTGCACTTGATTGGTATTTGGTTGGAGTATCACTTTGTTTTGCAGGGACAAGTGTGCTTCAATTCAAGTTTGGGGGTGTGCAATGAGCCATGCTACTTCAAACAGTTTGTCCATCTCCCGGGTAAATTCTTTCCATATTATACACACATTGGGGACAATGTGTAATTTAAGTTTGGGGGTATGGTGGATACTTTACACACACTTTGTCCCAGTTTTATTTTAATTTTATTTGTGAAAAATCAAAAAGAAAAAAATATATGCATGTTCATATTTGTCTTAAAATTTTGGTTGATCTTAAAAATTGTGATTCGATTTCATTGGTGAGCTTAAAATTTTGAACACATGATCTGATAATTGAATTTTTTTAGTTTGGTTACTTGCTTAGGACAGTTGATAATTCACATGTTTGATCTAATCTTACACAAGCACATTAGCACATAATTTGTGTGGTATGACATATGAAGTCTGATGTGTGTGTTTCTATGTCTGGGGTGAAACTGGATGATTTATTAGATGGATACTTTGGCATAAACATATGTGAAAAAAAAGGAAAAAAAAAAAAGAAAAGAAAAAAGAAATCATTGATAAGCTTTTCACTAAGTAACAGGGCCTCTTGCCTCAAAGCATTAAGTGTTCATGTCAAAAGGTGAAAAATTTTGATTTGATTGATGTCATGGTTAGTTTGGTTTCATAGCCTTTTTGACTCGAGTTACTAAGTCCTAGGGGTGTCTCTACACCTAATGCCCTAAAATCATCTGGTTTGGGAGTCATTAACTTAACACTCGTTACATGGAAAGCTTAAGGGAACCAAACATTGCACAACGTGACGAAAAAAAAAAAAAAAAAATGCCATTGTTGTTCTTTCTAATAGGGATTTCAGTGAACTTTTAGATATGGAGACATTGCACATTAGAAATGCTTGGAAGCTTCATATTTATGTGCTAGTTCACCTTACATTGTTTCGAACTTGTGATACCTTAGCATGTCTTGGTAAGTAACTAAATTTTAAAATTTCAATTCATTGTGAAGATGGAATTTATCTTTTTAAGCTTGCTAATGAATGAAAAATCATGGTTTTGAGTGATACCTTAAGTTTTGGATAACATGAACTCTTGCATGATGTTTGTAGGTAACATTTCTGGAAAACCTTCACGAGACTTCACTCGTCCACTAGGGAATTCCTAGGGGTTTAAAAGGATTGTTGCATACGCTAAATGCAATCGTACATTCCACGAAAGATGGACTTATCTTTTTGTTTTTCAGTTTATTTTCTGTTTTGTATTGCTAAGAGACTAGCAATATGTAAGTTTGGGGGTGTGATAAGCGCCGAATTTTGCACATTCAAGCCCCTTAATTTGCATATGTTAATTCCTTAGCGTTGTTATTTGTTTGATTTTGTTTTGTTTTTGTGTTTTCAAGTGTTTAATAAAGATACAATAAAATCATTGATTTTGGGCTCAAAATGTAATTCAAATACTGTAGTAAGTACTGTAGCACGTTACTGTAGCTACAGTGCGCTCGAGCGCACACAGGCGCCAAAGGCAAAACAAACTCCGAAATTGATATGGAAAGTTTTTCTAAGTCTCCCAATCCGACTGGGAGACTGAATTACGATTTTTCTGGGATTCTTAGGGCTTCTAGGGTTCTCATAATCCCTATAAATAGGCCTCTAAGCATTGAGAAAAGGGAGACACCGCTTCCTAGAGCTAGAAATCAGAAAATTGTCTTTGGAGCTTAGAAGATCATGAGCAGCTAAACCCCTTCGTGGGGTGTTGATGTAACCCTATCCAAGCACAATGGTTTGATTGTATTTAATTTCTAGATTTTCATTTTAAGCATGTTGATTGTATAACTATGAGAATTGCTACCTTTTGATTATGTTCTTAATTATTAAATGCAATTTTTCTTAAATTCCAAAATCAATATTTGTGAAATTCTTCTCTTGTCTTAAAAAGTATTTTACTTTTATTGAAATCAAATCATTCTTGTTTTTTGTGATTATGAGGATGATGGTTATACAATGGATTTAATTGACATATGATCAATAGGATTTGATAGGCCATGCCTAGGGAAGACGAATTGTACTACACCCTAGTTTAGTGTAATTTAGGTAGACAGTCCGTACTAACCGAAGATAGGTTACACTTATTCATTGATTGTATGTATCCTGTTAAAGAATTTGATAATTTATACCTAGGGAAGACGGGTCGTACCGCATCTTAGTGGTTAGGTGGACGATCCGTGCAAACCGAAGATAGATTATGCTTATTCTTTAATAAAGTAGTTTCTTGTTTATTTATAATATGCATAGAATGAATTTTTGGGATTAATTATGATTAGCCATTGTTGTGCGGATAGAGGTGAAGTCAATACCCTACAATCTCTCTCTTATTTTAAATATCTTTTATTTTCATGCACTTTAGTTTTAAAGAAAATCAAATCTAATATCTTTTTTAATTAAGTTAATTTTAATCTTTCAAATTTGATAACAAAATCCCTGTAGTCCTTGAGGTTCGACACCCTCTCTATAGCCGTATCCTACAAAGATTCATCATATTGCGAGTGGTAATTTTATAATTGATATTTTTTATCACAAAAAATACCACACATCAATAGGCATGAAGTGGTGGAAGTCCCCTAACCAATGACTTACTCTTCCCTTAGTTTCTGCAATGTAGTTGCTAACAAGGGATTTGAGTAGTTATCCCTACCAAGATCTTAGGGGATTAAGATCGTAGGATTTGGTGGTTACATGTATCACTTAATTTGAATATTTGTATGTGATTATTGGATGACATATCTGATTTGTATTTTAAATAGATATGATAGCTTTTTGTATGGATAAGGTCGCTTATCTATTAATAGCTGTATCTCCTAAGGTATCCGAGTTATCCTTGTTACCGAATCCTATGTGTCTTGAGTTAGTCTCGGACTTAACGGTCTCGGCTTCAAAGGTCTCGGATCTTATGGGTCTCAGATCTGTAGGTCTCGGAAGCTGGGGATTTGGGCCTGGTTACCCAAAACCTTACTGGGCTTGGACCTTTCCATGCTTAGATTGGGCCCGAGGGTTGCTGGGCATTTAATGGGTTGATCTATGATCCAACAGTTACCCCTAAATTTCCATGTTTGTATGACTACAGAAATTTCATGTTTGAAGGAATGGGTTTGTCTTCCGAGGCCCGTCTCTGCATGAAAATGTTCGAGACGACTCATGATCTTCCGAGTCCTGTCTCTGCATGAAAATGTCCGAGACGACTAAGGCGGGAAAATTTTCCAAAAATTTTTGAAATTTGAATTTCAAATTTTGGGTGGACAAATTTTTGAATTTCAAATTTTGGCAGGAAAATTTGAATTTCAAAATTTGAGGCGACGTCGGTTGGTATTCTCGAGACTCCGTCGACTCATTATCTCAAGTACTTAAATGCCTCCACATGTCAGTTGCAGAGGCGCACCCCTTTCGGCGCATTTAATGTGCATGTTTCCAAGGCAAACCTTTATAAAAGGTGGTTTCTCCTCTTTTTCCTTCACTTTCTTTCTTTTTTGGTAAGAGCTTCTGCTTTTGAGTTTCCTTAGTTCTCTGATAGTTTTCTTCGTTCTCCAAGAGTTTTCTTCGTTCACTTTTTCTTTTTCTTTCTTTCCACAACCATGTCTGGTGACAAGGGATCGGGCTCAGATGGTCTCGGCAGTAATACTTACCCAGCCTGTTAGCAGCCAGAGTTAACCAAGGCTAATGAGGGCAGGATCTGGGAAGAACGTTTCATTCTCAAGTCAGTGAAGCTTTGGTTTGATGACGAATAGATGGGTGCCATTGTGCGTGCTGATGCGCATAAGTCTGCTTGATGAGACCATGTTTCGTGCTGGTTTCTGACTGCCCTTCTCAAGGGTAGTACGAGAGCTGCTGAGCCATGTAAACTTGGCTCTACAACAGATTGTGCCCAACGCATGGAGGTTGTTCTATGCCTGCCTCATGCTTTGGCCCATGGCTCTCGGACCAAGGCAGTTTCTCTCTGCACGAGAGTTTTTATGGGTATACCGGCTCCAAAAGAACCCAAAGTGTGAAGGCCTGTACAACTTCCAGTCTCGGTGAGGGAAGTTCATTCATATGGACGGCAAATATTCCAGCAACCACGGGTAGAAGAGTAAATACTTTTTTGCTATGGGTCAATGGGAGTTTTATCCCACTGAAGTTGCCGAAGGTCCGAGAGTGGCTTGGGAAACAAGTGTTCCTGCGGGAAATGCGGCTAAAGAACCAATCCTTACTAACGATGAGCAGCGCCGTGTGAACAAAGTTTTGGCGTGGGCTCAGAAACATAAGAGTCTGATAAGCTACACCAGACTAATTAAGACGGCCTTGGAAGGAAAATGACTTGAAACCCTTGAGGGAGGTGCTGGCAAAACAAAGAAAAGATTGACTTCTAAACTTGTCCAGGACCCAAAGCTTGTCATCTTAGATCCTTCAGCAGCAAATACTCGAAGAGCTACCCCCCGAAAACCCATTCTTGACAAAGGCAAGAATAAGATGGTGGAGCTGCCGAAACAGAAGAATTTTCCACTTCTTACAAGTGAGCCTCTAAAAATAAGTTGGGGATCGGATCAACTTGCAGCTCGACAACTCCGAACCTTTAGGCCTCTAAAGATGGATACCAAGGCTAAAAAACCCAGCACTCCTCCTCCTCGAGTAGCCAGGATTTTGAAGTTGGTAGATGAGCCTTAGGAGCTCGAGGCTCCTCAATTGAAAAAGTGGAAATTGGTGAAGGCGGCGGAGGCAAAGGTACAAGATCAGTTTGCCAGCTTCTTGGCCGCTAGAAGGAGGACCGGTCCTAAGCCTGTGTTGAAACCTGCGGCAGAAGTAAAGGCCTTCCTCGCAAACGAGCACATCTCGGCGTTACCGTTGAATGCTACTCCCCTAGTCTTGGTTGGTGCTGTTGCCGGGACCGCAATTCCCATCGAGTCTGAATCATTTCAACCCTTGGGCTCAAACATCCAACACATCTTGGATGAGATAGAGCTAGAGGAACACTTGGAGAGCTCCGTAGTGATGGTGCGTGAAAGGGCCAAGGGGCATACTATAGCGGCGGGGGAAGGGCTACAGCCTCGGCCTTTATCTTCTATTGTTGAGGATGAGCCCATAGCTCAGGCTTCGAAACCTGCAAAGGCTCGGATGTCGACATCTTCCCGTGCCGAGAAGGCTTCTACTGTCGAGGCCTCGTCTTCTTTCGATTTGTTAATAAGGCCTCAAGGGGTGGATTGGACTATCGGCGGGCCCCTTGCGAAGTTCAGTGGTGATCTGAAGGGCAACCCTTTTCCAAGCCTTGGTGGATTTAATTCCCCACGAGAGCCTAACAATGAAACGTGACACATCTGCTCAAAGCATGACCGAGTAGATGATTTTCTTCCAACATTTTGTGAGTATATTACCTTTTTTTATTTATTTTTTATTTTACATATATACTGATCAAATTTTGTTATTGAGCATCATGAAGTCGTTGGTCTTGTATTGCTACTTCCGAAAGGTAGCCACAGACTCGGCTACCGGGACAATTAGTCTCAAAGACAAGGTCTCTGAGTTGGAAGCCGAGAATGCCAAATTGAAAGAAACTGTGGCTAGGCAAGATGAGGAGCTGCTACTCTCGGGTCGACAATAGTCTATAATGCAAGCTAAGGCCTCCGAGACTGCTGCGGCTAGGGCAAGAGCTGAATCTAAGGCCAATGAGCTGTCAACTGAGATTGAAGGTCTCCGAGCTGAAGTGAACCGACTTCAGGAAGACAATTCTATCATTAGGGAGGATCTGAGCCAATTGGAGGAAACGCATGCGGAGGTCTCGGATCAGCTGAAATTGGCCCAGGCTGAGGTCACAAGTCAGAAAGCCTTAGTGGTAAAGGTGACTGAGGCCAAGGTTGTCGCCCAGGAGAAACTTAAATTCTTCAATGGCAAGCACATCCAGGTGAGGGCTCAGCTAAAGGAAGCCAAGACCCAAGTTGCCAATTATTTGTGCCAGTTGTCCTTTGCCTCATGGATTCGAAACTATGCCTAGGCTGACAAGCTTATTCTAGGCTTCGAAACCTTCCAAGCTTGGGCTAAAGATTCGACATGCACAATTGATCTTGACAAGGTGAAGATTGAAGACATCCCTTGTTCAGATGCAGCTATGGCGTAGTTGGTTAACCTTGGCCAAGAACAAATACCCGATGCAGCAGGCATAAAAAGAATTTTTCTATGATCCCTTGACGGATCAACAGTGCCAAGGTATTGAGATGTCCCTGGTAATGTAAAATCTGCCGAGGCTGACATTGCCGAGTCTACATCTACTGAGGCCCCTGATGTTGTTCCTGCTTTTGACCCCAAAGAGGGATAATGTATAATCCTTAAAGGATTTTTTGTATATATCTCAATTCTCTTAATGAAGTGAGTTTTTGTATATTTTTTTGTTTAACTTCTTTGAAAAATATCGTAAGTCTAACATCAGGTCTCGGAATGATAACACTTTGGGTATAGTTTCAACACATAACACCCTTTGATAAAAGGAACCATAACTATGTTTGTCTGAGTTTGGTCTCGAGAAAGCTTTTTGGCTTTAGATTTTACTTAGATTTAACCATTGTTATTTTTCTCCGAGTTGGGTCTCGGGGGATCTCTTAGGTTTTTGACTTAACCCCAAATTTAACCATAATTATGTTTCTCCAAGATGGGTCTCAGGAAATCTCTTAGGTTTTTGAGCTCTGGGTTATATTAAGCTTAGAGAGATCTTTTTCAACTACGTCTGTTTAGGACTCGGAAAAGCCTCTTCTGCTGTACTTTCCGAGACTTATATTTTTGTTAGCAAAGTTTCTTCAGTTGCACTCATGAACTTTGAATGCTGCTTAACTCCGAGATACATTATTCATTGGAATGAAAATAACTACATGAAAAAGGAAATCACATATTACAACATCTTAGACATAGTACTTTTTAAGGTGCTCAGCATTCTATGGCCTTGGAAGAGCCTTACCTTTGGAATCTTCCAAGTGGTACGCTACTGCTCTTCTATACTCAATCACCTTGTAGGGTCCTTCCCAGTTAGGAGCCAACTTTCCCTCATCTGGGTCCTTGGTCGCTAGCGTGACTCTACGTAGGACCATATCTTCAACTTTGAAGCTCCAAGGCTTGACATTTCTATTGAAATACCGAGCTACTCTTGCCTGGGATACTGACATAGTCACTTGGGTTTAATCTCGTTTCTCCTGTAGCAAGTCCAGGTGTAGTTGTAAGCCCTCGTTATTGGTCTTGGGCTGAAAGGTCTCTACACAATAGCTGCCCGAGCCTATCTCGGCTGGAATCACCGCCTCAGTCCCGAATGCCAAGGCATATGGTGTCTCCTCGGTTGCAGTTCTTTTGGTTGTCCGGTATGCCCACAATACTTCTGGAAGGTCTTCTGCCCAATCTCCTTTGCGATCGTCAAGTTTTTTCTTCAAGATTTTGAAGATTGTTTTGTTGGTGGCCGCTACTTGCCCGTTCGCTTGAGGGTGTCCTAGAGATGAGTAGTAATTCCTTACATGGAGTTTGGCACACCAATCTTGGAATGAGTCATAGTCGAATTGCTTGCCATTATCTGTAACGAATGCATGGGGAATGACGTACCGGCATATGACACTCTTCCATAAAAACTGTTCTACCGCATTGGTTGTGATATTCACTAAGGCTTTAACCTCTGCCCATGTGGTGAAATAATTCACAGCGACAACTGCAAAACGTACACCTCCTTGCCATGAGGCAACGGTCCCACTATGTTTACCCTCCATTGTGAGAAGGGCCAAGGTGAAGAGATGACACTTAGGTCTTTAGAGGGTTGGTGAGTAACATTAGTGAATCGTTGGCACTTATCACAATCTCTGACAAATTTTGCCTAGTCCCGATGTTGGGCCAATAGAAACCTACTCGGACAACTTTGTGCGCCAGTATTCTAGCTCCAGAATGGCTTTCGCAGATCCCTTCATGGATCTCTCTAAGGATATAATTTCCTTCCTCTCTTGAAACACATTTGAGGAGTGGTAACATGAAACCCCTTTTGTAAAGAGTTCCATTTACCATTGTAAACCTTGCAACTCTTATCCTCAATCGAGTAGCCACCTTTCGATCTGAAGGAAGGACTCCCTTTTCCAGGTATTCCACTATTTTCATTTGCCAGTCGGGTATGGTCTTGGCTGTCGAGACCGACACTGTCTCGGCAATGGATGACTGTGGAAGAATTTGGATGGGTGTTTCATCTTCAGTCTTCCCATCTAATGTCGAAGCTGTTCAAGCCAGTCTGTCTGCACTTTCATTCTCTGGCCTGAGGATTTTTACAATGCAGAACTTCTTGAATAAACTTTGCATCTCTTGCACCTTAGATAAGTATAACTTCATCTTTTCTCCCTTGGCTTCAAATTCACCTTGAATATGTCCGACGATGACTTAGGAATCACTTCGTACCTCCACGAATTTGGCTCCCATTTCACAAGCTAAATCGAGTCCTACTAGAACTGCCTCATATTCGGACTCGTTATTTGTAGTTTTGAATTTTAACTTCAAAGAACTGCACAACTCTTCCCCATCAAGAGTAATCATCACTATTCCAGCTCCACTAGGCTTCTTCGTAGAGGACCCATCTACATAAACTACCCATGTCTCATCACTTGGGCAGCCAGTGACATCAAGCAAATTAATGAACTCTGCTAGAAAATCAGCCAGCGTTTGACCTTTGAGGGAATTCCAAGGGAGAAACTCAATGTCAAACTCTCCCAGCTCAATTGCCCAGTTAGCTAATCTTCCTTAACATTTTCTTCAAAAGGTACTCAGTCAAAACCCTTTTGGTATGAGCTTGGAAGTAAGGCCGGAGCTTTCTGGATGCTATGATCAAAGCGAAAGCCATTTTCTCCATCTGGGGATATCTTTCTTCGGCTCCCCTTAAAGCTTTGCTAATGAAGTATATGGGCCTCTGAATTCCTTCTTCTTCTCGGATTAATGCTGCACTGACAGTTGTTGGAGATACAGCTAAGTACAGATACAACACTTCTCCAGATATTGTCTAGCTCAGCAAAGGTGGACTCATCAGATACTTTCTTAGCTGTTCAAAGGCTTCTTCACATTCATCAGTCCATTCAAAAGCCTTTCTCAAGATCTTAAAAAATGGAAGACACTTATCGATTGATCGTGAGATGAACCGATTTAGTGCCGTGATCCTTCCAGTCAACTGTTGGAGCTGTTTCAGATTCTTCGAAGACTGCATATCTAGAACAGCTTGTATCTTCTCGGGGATGGCTTCTATTCCTCTGCTCGACACCATATAATCAAGGAATTTCCCCGACGAGACTCTGAATGTACATTTTGAGGGTTGCATACTTCTCTTGCAAGTCAAGTGCATGGTTTCGTGGCAGCACACTTTTGACAAGCATGTCATTAACGTAGACTTCCATATTTCGTCCGATCTGGTCTTGGAACATTTTGTTAACCAGCCTATGGTATATTGCCCTTGCATTCTTCAAGCCGAAGGGCATGACTTTGTAACAGTACTGGCCTCGGTCAGTTATGAATGCAGTTTTCTCACGATCTTCTGGATGCATATAGATCTGGTTATAGCCAGAGAAAGCGTCCATGAAGCTGAGTAAGCCATACCCAGCTGTCGAGTCAACCAACGCATCGTTGCGGGATAATGGAAAGTTGTCTTTTGGACAAGCTTTATTGAGGTCAATGAAGTCTACGCACATCCTCCACTTCCCATTGGATTTTTTGACCAATGCTACATTGGCTAACCAATCGGGATAATGGACTTTCTCAATGAACCGAGCTCTAAGCAGCTTTTCTACTTCTTCAGCTATAGCCATATTCTGCTCAGGAGCAAATTTTCTTCTTTTTTGCTTTACCGGCTTCACACTCGGATCGACATTGAGTTAGTGGAGAATGTCTTCAGGACCGATTCCTGGCATATCATCATGAGTCCATGCGAAAACTTCCAGGTTCTGTCGAAGGAAGGTGACGAGACCCTCTCAGATCCTGGGACCGAGCTGCGTCCCGATCTTCAAAATTCTGCCTTCACCAACTACCACGTCTTCCAGTGGCTCAGCCGGCTCACCCTTTGGCTCATTCTTGCCTTTACCATGATGTGCCAAATACTACCTAAATTAATAGATAATATTTAGTATGTTTTAATTCGCAAGTGCACAAGATCAAAACAATAGTATAGTGCCGCAAGTACGAGGTCGATCCCACGAGGATTGTGATTTTGTTTTGAATTAATTAAAATATCAAATTGTCACAGATTTGATATTAAGAAAAATAAAAAGATATAAAGATAAAGTAAATGTAAAGGCAGGGCTTTGATATCCACCACTAATCATACTTAGATAATATAATAATATGACAATGCTTTGATCATGTTATGCATATCTAATGTTTGTCAACCTAAGGGCATGGCGTATACTCCTTAAGCTATAGATTTCCCTAAGCAACGAGTTAGGCATGTCTTATACTCTAACTCTTTTCTTTTCTAAGGGATTTAGCATGGTGTATATTAAGTTGTTCCTTAGGAAAGCATATACTCTATGAAAATCGACAAACACATGAGGCCTAGGGCATGGCATATACTCCTGGTTCCCCATGTTGATTAACCCAAGAATCGCGGTGAGGAACTAGGGCATGGCATTAATCAAGTTAAATACCAAATTGATTTAACTAACTAGTGCATACCACATGCATATGTTGATCATGCACACACATATGAGGAATTCATGCAAGTAGGCATTAATCAAGTTAAATAGCACAACAAGATCATTACAAAGACGCCAATATTGAAATATTAAATGAGCATAATTAGGGATTCAATCTAGCCCTCCTAAAGAGTTAGTTACACATAATGAAAATAAAACTAAAAAGAAAAGGGAAAGAAAGAACCGAAAACCGCTCCTAGAAGTAGCCTCCAATCCTCTCCCCAAATTGTGCCTCTTCCAAGGATGTTCCAAGGATGTTTTTAATTGTGAGGCTTAGAGGTCTATTTATAGGGCTTAGGAGAGTCCTAGAAGCCCTAGTAATCCTAGGAATTTCGGAGATTTAAGTCCAAGTCCAATTAGGATAAAGAAAACCTAAGTCCAAATCGGAATAGGATTCGCCCAAAATTGTGGTCTTAAATTACGGTGTGGTTTTTGCCTTGCGACGCTCCTAATTGGGAAAATGATATTTCACAATGATTTGTATAATTTGGAGTTATCTTTCTAATGCCGCTTGAATCACCTCAATCAGATATCTTAGCTGAAAGTTATGGTCAAAATACCGAGAGGTATGCAGAATCCAATTTTGCCTCCAATCCGATTTGACTTCAAATTGAGAAATTCCGAATTAATCATTTCCTTTATTTGATTAAACTTAACCATGATTGGCTAAGCTTAACCATATCTTCTAGGTCTTCCCAATTTGCCCTTTAAGCTTGGAATTTTTCCAGAAACGCTTTCTTTTCTTTCAAAAGCCTATAAAACAAAGAAAATACAAAAATGAAGTAAAATGGCATAAATTAACTAAAACTAAAGGATTAAAACATGTAAGTTAAGGACTAAAAATATGACTATTTTTGCACTTATATCATACCACCTACTTTACCAATTACAATAGGAGTCGGTGATGTGGTATTTTTGTGACCAAAAATATCAATTATAAAATTACCACTCGCAATAGGACGAATCCCGTAGGATAGGGCTGTATTGAGGGTGTCGAACCTCAAGGGCTGCAGGGGTTTTATTATCAAAATTAAAATTAACTTAATTAAAAGAAGATTTGATTTGATTTGCTTTAAAACTAAAGTGCATGAAAATAAAAGAGATTTAAAATAAGAGAGAGTGTAGGGTATTGACTTCACCTCTATCCGCACAACAATGGCTAATCATAATTAATCCCAGAAATTCATTCTATGCATGTTATAAATAAACAGGAAACTACCTTATTAAAGAATAAGCATAATCTATCTTCGGTTGGCACGGATCGTCCACCTAACTACTAAGATGCGGTACGATCCGTCTTCCCTAGGTATAAATTATCAAATTCTTTAACATGATACATACAATCAATGAATAACTGTAACCCATCTTCGGTTGGCACGGACTGTCTACCTGAATTATACTAAACTAGGGTGTAGTACAATTCGTCTTCCCTAGGCATGGCCTATCTAATCCTATTGATCATATGTCAATTAAACCCATTATATAACCATCATCCTCATAATCACAGAAAACAAGAATGATTTGAGATCAACAAAAGTAAAATACTTTCTAAGACAAGAGAAGAACCTCACAAATATTGATTTTGGAATTTAAGAACAATTGCATTTAATAATTAAGAACATAATCAAAAGGTAGCAATTCTCATAGTTATACAATCAACATGCATAAATTGAAAATTTAGAAATTAAATACAATCAAACCATTGTGCTTGGATAGGGTTACATCAACACCCCAAGAAGGGGTTTAGCTGCTCATGATCTTCTAAGCTCCAAAGATAAATTTTTGATTTCTAGCTCTAGGACGCGATGTGTCTTTTTTCTCAATGCTTATAGGCCCATTTATAGGGATTAGGAGAACCCTAGAAGCCCTAAGAAGAGGCACCCGAGTTCTTTGAAATTATCTACCGACTTGGCGGCCAATTTGGCGAACCAATCCTTGGCAACTCCTGCCAAGGTGAGGGGGAATATTCTGCATGTGATTTCATCCGAAGTTCTATGAAGGGAGAAATGAGCGCGGATGCTTTCCATGTGTTCAGCAGGGTCACCATTACCGTCATACTTGTCAACACGAGGTATCTTGAAGTTGTCAGGCAAGGGGAAGTCCAACACTCGATCAGTAAAAGGCAAATCGGTGTTGTCCATAAGCTCTCCCGCAGTGCTTTTCTCCTCCTTGATGGCCAACTGGCGAGTTAGATCCTCATACTTCTTCTCGAGATCTTTCATATTAGCATTAACTTGGCTCTCATTTCGCCCATCATTGCGGTCTTCTTGGCGAGATTTCTCTCGTCGAGGCCTAGTATGCTGAGACCTCTCCGGGTTCTCCTGCTCGCGATGTTCCTCATTCTGGACAGTCGTATGATGGCTGGCTTGAACTGAACTCGTATCCTCTTTGCGATGCTGGTCTGGAATTAGCTTTCCCTGATGGATCTCTGCATGCATCTCCTTCTCATGCCTCTCTTCATGCTACTTTGCTCACCTTTCCTCTCGCTCTTGGTCCCTCCGGCTATTGTGGCCTTCAGCAACCGTGAGCCTTGTGGCGAGGTCTTCATTCTGCTTCTTCATTCATAGATTCAGTCATCTGTTTCATGGAATCGGCTAGATTAGGAGTCGGCGCGCCAGAGGCGCCTGCTTGAGTGGAACGGGTGGTCACCATATTAGATTAATAAATGGTAAGAACTGATGAAAATTGAGTTCCCACAGACGGCGCCAAACTGTTGAAGCACAATTTTCCTGCTGGTGACGTGGCACACCTGCCGAGTCCGAGTCGACTAACACTCAAGAGCTTTGATTGCACAACAAGGGAAAAGAAAAGGATCGAAGAGACCAGGGGTGAGCCGGCGGGGACACTCCGATGCCTAAGTTAGAATTTGAAAGAGAGAGAGACTATAAGCAACAAAAGCAAGTTTAGGAGCTAAAGTTGCACTTACCCAAATATAAAGAAGTGATCCGTCTTTATAGGCATGAAGTGGTGGAAGTCCCCTAATCAATGACTTACTCTTCCCTGAGTTTCTGCGATGCAGTTGCAAACAAGGGATTTGAGTAGTTATCCTTACCGGGATCTTAGGGGATTAAGATCGTAGGATTTAGTGGTTACATGTATCACTTAATTTGAATATTTGAATGCGATTATTGGATGACATATCTGATTTGTATTTTAAATAGATATGATAGCTTTTGTATGGATAAGGTCGCTTATCTATTACTGGAGGATTGGTTTTGGAGTTGCTTCACTGACAAGCTTTTCTATTTACTTTTGAATGAAGTCTTTTTTCTTGAAAGATAAAAACAAATGTTATTTCCTGGGAGCGGCTCGTTTTTCGAGTAATATTAGAAGTCTTTTATGTCACTTTAAAAATGATGTGCCTTTTTAAAATCACAATTAATTTTATAATTGATTATTATTAAATTTTGATGAAATTATGATTTTTGAAGTCATTTTATTTTTGAAATTCTACATTTTGGGCCACCCGTAATATGTAACCAGTTTTTGCTAACAAAAAATTATAAACTTCATTTACCTTTGATATCATATTAATCAATTTCTTTCTCATTTTTTGTCTTAAAACTCTTTACCAAATACACTATATTTGGGTTCACCTAGGAGTGAGAAGGCTTGGCTTTCGGGCGCAAATGACATTCTTTATAAGTATTTTGCTTTGATTTGAGGCTGTTTTATAGGATCCTTTGATTATGAATGGAGGAGTTTGAAGCTCGAAAGTCTAAGCTTTCTCAAGGGAAATCGCCAATGAACCGATCTTTGTCTAGCTCCCCATCTGCTTCTTCTTCTTTGGATTAAAATCTCCAATAATTTAAATTGGTGTTTACCTCAAAAACACTTTTTTTGTATGTAAGTTTCCAAGAAAATTTAGCAAAAATTTCAAGAAAAGCTTTGTCTTGATAGGATCTGGCTTGCTAATCCATGCATACTCCATAAGACAATTTGCACAAGCCAATTTACACAGGCAGCCAAAGATTGCCCCAAAAGGGCCAGAGGGGCATAACAACAATATTTCATGAGTAAAATAGTTACATTAAAATAGGGCAACCCGAGCAATAGCGGAAATCTTTTTTTTTTTTTTTTTTTTTTTTTTTTTTTAACTGTTGAGAAGCATACAAATGAAAGCTTCTTAAACTAAAAAAACAAAGGAGTTTCTAAGAGGTAGCTCATTCGGCTGGGGACCACGCCTTATAAAGCTGAGGTCACTAGTTCGAATCCCCCCCCCCCCTCCCCGCTTGTGTGGACATGTAAAAAAAAAAAAAAAAACAAAGGTGACGGAGCCTTCCTTGGAACATTTGGAAATTAGTCAAATAAATAATCTGGCCTAAAAAAGACAATTAAAGTAGGCAAAGTTTTGTCAACGAAACAAACTACGGACCAACAGGTGATGGGAAGGGGCATGACCATCTCGAAACCCTTCAACCCTACCCAAATTCCCAAAGCAGGGGACACAAATAAGAGTATGACCCTCGAAATACCCTTTAACCCTATCCAATTTCCTATGGGGTTAAATATGACTTTCAATGTGACAACCAACATGCTGGTTGAACATTATAATGCCCAACTATATTAAACTTTGCCTGGAAACCTTAGTTTGCTCTAACATGTTCCAAGATAACTCATGCAGGAGGGTAAAACCATGGGAACATATCAAATGATTAATCATGTATAGGGAGAATTTCTAATAATTAATGTATCCTCAACTTCATGATACAACATTTTTTCCCAAGAATGTTAACCAAAATCAAATATTTTCAAACTAGAGGATTCAATATACTTTCTTATCATTAAGCAAGAACTTTTCATTGCCATAAGGGCGATGTTATGGTGATTTTACGTAGAGTTAAGATCGACTTGATAATGTAGTAGAAGAGCCAATCCATGTGGCGTCTGACGATTGAATGAGACTTCGAGTGTCACTTGAGCTCTGTCCCAAGATCTGATAAAATTGGTCTCTTAAAGCCATAAATCTCAACTCATCACCATAAATACTTGGATCCATGATCAACTCATGAACAACAGTTTGGCCATCAAGCATGCTCACAACTGTAGACATTGTGGGTCGAAGTGCAGGCGATGGATTAGTAGGCCAGTCCAATTTCACTCCGCCACCCTCTGGCTCTACAATTGGTGCATATAGCTCAATCAATGATATTGAACATTTTAGTTCAACCTATATGATTCATGGCTTTCAATTCCTATTCTTCATGCCAAGGATAAAACTCAAAGCTTACCAAACAAAACATGTGCAAGGCTATTGTTTTCCATGTATTCATATACCAACAATAATTGATTTCGTTCAATACAGCATCTGTACAGCTTAACAACATTTGGATGTTGTAAACCAGAAATCATTCCTATTTCATTCACGAACTCTCGATTTCCTTGCTTTGATTTAGAAGAAAGTTGCTTAACGGCAATTATGGTACCATCTAATAATGTGCCTTGCATTGAAAGTATGCATTATTAGTTATGTATAAACTATATCCGAAAATGTAACGAACCAATAAAAGTTGTGAAAGAGAGAATATATATATGTCAGAGTTTCTTCTGTGTACAACAGAATGTTTTGTTCAATGAAAGCTTCTTTAAGCTAATTTTACAGCATCATATTTTTGTAAGTCTTTATTTTCATATATCTTATTTTCATTATGTATATTCTGAAATTTGTGATTCCAATTGAAGTATCTTCAACATTTCATATTCATCTTCATATTTATATCTTTGTGTATCCATCTAGATATGCTGTTCATATTTTACCTAGATTCTTTCAAGCAGTCTCTGTTTAAATCACTATGTTTTTAATTCTTCCGCTTATGTCAACTCGTTCTGCGAGTCCCCTCTTGGTAGAGTTATAGTTTTTTATTAAGGGTTGGAGATCTAAAGTAAATGGTTTACTTATAGTCATTAATTGTGGGTGTAAAGGAGGTTCTTCTATATCTGTTTGTGTTGGGGAAGTTGGTCCTTCTTCAAAATTTTCTTGGTTAGCTGTATAACATGGGGAGCTTATTACAGATTCTACCTTTATACCTTTTAACTTTAAATTTTTATCTCTTCTTAAAGGTTCAACATTAACGGAGGAAGAGGCAAAATTTTTACGGCTTGTATCTTGTGGATTTCTATGGCTTGTTAGTGTATCTTGGAAAGCTGTTTCTTTTATCATGAAGGGTGGTTTGCTGATTCTTGATCTATCAAAACTTAACCTAACAGTACCATCTAAGTATTGTTGTAAGTAATTTAGATCAAATGCTATATTTTCTGTTTTTGTTGGAATATTTTCATTTTCTAATAGCCATTCTGTTGGAAGTTCTACTTCAGACCATACTACTGATTTTGGTACTCTGACATTTGCATCACAAGAGTGTGTCTGTATAAGTAAAGTTTTATCTTTGGGACTTTTAACAAGAGCATACACATTAAGATCTGTTTTCATTGATTTATAATAAAATCTGTAAATTAATGCTAAAGGTTGGCTTCCTTCTAACATATCATAACCTGTTGTTTTAATGTTCAAAGTTAAAGCTTTTAAGGTATGTGAATCATTTAAACTTAAGGTAAAGTTAGGGAAACAATTAAAATGAATTGGTCCTTTATGAAGACTAGATTCAATGACTCCTAACATGCTAGTGCTGTAATCTTTATGTCTTGCATCTCTTAAACACAAAAGTACATAGGCATTAATTCCTAGACGGACTAGGGGTTTTACTGCAACTTGGATTAATCCTACATGAAGGAAATTCATTTTCTTTTCTCTAAGTTTTTTAATTACTTCTTTAGAAAGTAATTGACATGTGTCATGATGTTTATTTAAAGCATAGACTTGTTCACCTGTTTTAACGCTGTAATCATTGCTAAAAGACAAGGGTGAAAAACTTGATTTATAAATTTCTTTGGTTGGGACCTTGGGTATATTCCAATCATGTGAATCTATATTTGCTTCAGGGATGTTAAATTCTTCTTCATTAACTATATCAGGTAAAGAAGGTAAACTAGATCTAGAGCTCGTAGAAGATGTGGATCTAAACAATCTAGACATAATTCACAATATTTGTTAAGGACAAGACAACAAAATTGAAGACTTTCTACTTCCAAATGCTTCTCTTTAATTGGTCTTTAAGTGTTCTAGAATAGCTATTTGTGTGTCCTACTGTGTGTCCTTCCGACTTACAAGCCTACCCGGCCTAATTGCGCTGACGGCACAAATCGTACATCCCATAGAACTTAAAGATTTTGCTAAAGATAACATCTGAAAATATACTTAACAGATCTACTCTGGGCTCTGATACCAAGAGGGGACTTGCAAAACGAGTTGACATAAGCGGAAGAATTAAAGACATAGTGATTTAAACAGAGACTGCTTGAAAGAATCTAGGTAAAATATGAACAGCATATCTAGATGGATACACAAAGATATAATTATGAAGATGAATATGAAATGTTGAAGATACTTCAATTGGAATCACAAATTCCAGAATATACATAATGAAAATAAGATACATGAAAATAAAGACTTACGAAAATATGATGCTGTAAAATTAGCTTGAAGAAGCTTTCATTGAACAAAACATTCTGTTGTACATAGATGAAACTCTGACATACATTTTGTGAGATATCACAGATGATCAGAGAGGGAGAAAAGAAAAGAGAGTTTAGTTTGGAAGAATCAGATCTATTTTTACAAGAGTTGAAGGAGCGTTAAATAGAAAATTAAAAGTTGAATACTGTAGATGAACAGTGTTCTGTCGGGTGAATAGTGCTGAATGAACAGTGTTCTGTCAGATGAATAGTGCTGAATAGGAATACAGAAAAAGAGAAAAATATAAGTTAAAATATATGAAAGAACAAAAAATAAAAATCTTTGCAGAATGGAAAAAATTTATGAATGAATATAAGTTACATATAAAATTCTTTGACTTTATAGAAATTTATGAAAATAAAAAATTAAACATGTTAACCCAATGGGAAAAAGAAGATAAAACAATAATAGAAGCAAATCATCCTCCTAAAGAACCGATTTTTGTAAACTTTAAAGGATCAAAAATTTTAGCCTCCCCTTTTAAAACTTCCAAAGATGACGAAAACATAAAAAAATTATGGAACAAAACAATTACACAAACCAAAGCCTCAAAACCATAGGAAAACAATTAGACCGAATAGAAAACAGATTTACACCCCCAACTAAAACTCAAACTGAAAAGAAAAAACCTCATTACGAACAACCCCTCTTAAAAATTTCACAACCCAAAACGTTATACTTAAAGGATAAAGACGAAACCTGCCTTGAAAAGGTCAATAATATGCTAAAACAACTTGAAAATGTCAAGAATGACGCGCTAAAAACCCTTGAAAATGTCAAAACTGAAGCCACCCCATCTAGAACTGTCCAAGTCATTAGAAAAAACAAACAAATAATCATATCTGAAACAAGTGAAACACAAAGTTCAGAATCTGAACAAACTACAGATCAAGAAATACAACAAATTGAACAACAATTCGGCGAATTTCAAGTAAATAGAATGATTAGACCAACACCTAACGCCCTCACTTGGTACTCTAGACCTACACCACTAGATATTCAATATGAAGAACGAAATGTTTTTAACCAATTCTCAGTCTCAACTGATAGGATTATGAATGGAATATTTATGGTTTATTTGAACAAGAAATTTTAAACAAACTTTCAATGCCTTCTGCTTTAAGGAGAAGGCTTCTGCAAAGGTCCTTGAGGTCTTCTTTACATTGGACCTGGGCCATGGCTGCTGCAATTTTTGTCTGTAGATGTGATTTGCTTGCCAAGAATTGGCTTTGAGTGGTGAATGAAGGAAATTCTCTCTGTATTGATGAAAGGATTTTGTGAATGTTGTATTTGTCCCACCAGCGGACATATCTGTTTCTTCTGCAAATTCCTTAATTAATGACATAATCCCACTTGAAGAGCCATGGGATTTTATATTTCTTTGCCATATGGAGCAAAGAAGGAAATTGACTTTCTGCTTCATTAACTCTGTAAGCTGTAGAGAACTGCTGTAGTGCATCTGTAAGTTCTGGAGGTAAAATCTCGGGAATCATCCCGTGACCTTGCCACCATCTGTTGAACCAGATAGGGAGCTGACTGCTGAAATTATATATATATAATGCTTTCACACAAAGATAGAAGACAATGATGGAATAGTAGATTACCTTGTATACAGCTCCAAAGCCACCTTCCCCAAGCTTGTTTGCAGCATCAAAATTGTTTGTGGCAACTTTAATTTGTCTGAAGGTAAAAAAAACCAGTTTGAAGATCTAATCCTTTCAGCTCTGCAAAAGGAACGAGGTTAACATGTTGGACTGCATCTTAAAACATTACAAGACTGCTTGGGTGTTCTGACTACGTAATACGTCTAAACTAAATTACCTTGTTCCCTTGATGTCCTCCCTCCTAAATAGCCTTTCCACTGAAGAATTCCTAAAATCATGAAAACAAGGCTTGACACAAAAACTACAGTTCCAACCCCAATGAATATCTTATTTTTTCTGTCATTGGGAGGCTCGAAATCTGCAGAAAAAGGTAGCAAACAACAGTGATTGTAGGACTGCATTTTTTTTTTCTTGTCTATAGTAGCATAAGATCTAGTGTAAGAGACAATAAGTCTCGATGGTTCAAGACATGGATTAACTAATAAAGAAAAACAAAAGAAAACTATAACACAAAAATCTGGACAAGTCTTCCACCAGGCTGCACATTAACTTTCTTTCAAGTATTTTATTTTGCATCCGCTCTATAGTAAACATCTTTTATTTTACTCACCAGAGTCTATGGTGATAGCTAATATAACCTATGTTACTCACCAGAGTCTATGGTGATAACCTATGTTACTCACCAGAGTCTCTGGTGATAGCTAATATAAGAGGACCATATGTTCCTCTCTTTGGGATATCTTGTGTCCCTTTACTGGCCCAATAAAAGCGAACCTCCAAAGTTTTATTCTGAACAACTGCTGTAAAATTCCTAATGACTGCTCTGTCAACTCAATGTGCTTCCTTTTCAATATTAAAATCCTTCAACACCAATTCATTCTGTAACGAAGTAATTCAGTTAAATTATCTTCTATAGCATACAGAGAAGAAAAACAATCTGATTTACTACCTGTACCTGTATATAAACATCAAACATCCATCTTCCGACACTGGAAAAAAATCTGTTGTTTCAGAGTATTATCTCAGCAAAACGAAGTTTCACAGTATAGTTTCCATTTGCCAAGCAGCGCGCATAATATGTTAGAGAATGAGGAGAGAGACGTGCATTCATGTATAATAGGTAGTCGTTCATTTCGAGCCTGGATACATTTTCTGCTATGTAGTCTTTTGAGGTACCGGCAGCATCCCAGAAAAATCCAGTGCTACTAAAGCCCCAAGTATCATCTTTCATGCGAACAAATTTTGCTTTACCTCCCGGGTCTAAATCTTCTTCATACTTGATGTCTCCAATTGTGGTTGCCCTTCCACCACAATTTATATGCAATGAGTACTGATCTGGATAGTATCATTACAAGGTAATTAGATGCAACCAAACATGATTGAAGAGATATTCAATTATGTTTGATAGTTTAATCTTGTTGTTATGCACCCTGAAAGATTAACCAATTTCTTCTTCTTCTTCTTCTTCTTCTTCTTTTGATAAAAAAAATTGAAGCAATATAAATTATGTATTAGTTCAATGGATGTACCTTTTGAACATGTATTATTCTTCAGACACTCTATAATTATTCTAGATTAAAATGTAGCACAAAGAAGATGAGTTAGGATAACAAAATTGAAATATATATATATATATATATATATAAAGGCTCCTTTTTCTTAGAAGTTTAACAAAAGAGATGCTTACGAGTTGTCCGATCCAGAAAAGCTTCTGAACAAATTTCTGTTGAATTACAAACAAGTTAGTTCCACAGATAAAGATTACAAGTAGATGAAGAAATCAAAGTTGTAATCCTCAAGTAGGTTTCTGTTAAGGGGGGGAAAAATTCTTACAGGTTGTCTGGACAAGTATTTGGTGCAGAGCTCGTGGAAAAATTGTTATAAGATATGTCTATTTGGCTGCACAAAAGCATAATTTCTTTTAGTCTTTCTAATCCCACCCCATAGAAAAATGTATTGAACCAACCATATTGTTACATTTGATGTTCATATTTAAGTTGATCTAATTTAGATTGATTTTTTAACAAAAAGAGTTTCATAACTCAGAGAACTCTATACAAAGTTAGTACCTTACTAACCACCCATTGACACAAGATCTTTAGGCTTTCTTACCATAATTAGCTAAACAATGAAACAATACAGTAAAATACCATCTTTATGGATGTTCTGAGAAAGGCCAGCCTTATATTAGGAGTACTCTAAAACAACATTGTGATCTAATTACAATATTACAACATTTGCAACACTTCACACTGGATTTGTAAAAGCTAAACAAACACTAGTATGGGGTTAGCTTGCAAGCTATAAAAACAAACATCAAACAATGGAATGAAAAATTGAAGCTCTTTCTAGGTGACAACACATGGAGGAAGATGGAAGCAAAATGCTAGAATGTTCCCCACACCTGATAACCAGTGAGGTCATCTGATGAAGCACTGGCCACACAGTAGGATTTCATGTGTACTTATCTAGATATATAAATGTTAACAACTTAATGAATATGCTTCTGCAGCCTAAAATAAGTGTAATACATAAATGAATGGAAATCTCATGCAAAAATGATGTAGAAATTAGGATAGAAAACTAACTAGCGGCTATCTCTGCTCTTGATCCATTCTGGAATAGGCCCATTGATCAAGTTGCCCGTCAGATATCTATCCAGTTATCAACAAAAATCACATTGCCGTTAGAAATGTTCAGATTGTTACTATTTGAAATGTTCATACAGAAAAAAAATATTTAAATTCTAAGCTTCCATGAGCTGATTCCATATGTATGAAGCCTTCAGACATGACTTGTTATCATAGTAGTCCATTCCAAGTGGATCGACGAGGGTTAAAACTTTTGCCTCATCTCTTTGTTAAGCTACAATCCTAAAGGTGATGATTGTGTGAATATGTGCTACTTGCATTCTAGTGATTCTGGTTCAAATTATTTAGTATCTAAACTTGCTGCTGCACTAAATTTTCTTATAGAAAACTTATATTGAATTGTAGTTCTTGTATGGCAAAATAAGTTAAAAGAATTGTGTACCAAAAGCTTAAGCTATTAGCTAGGGTCATCTATGCAAAAACTGAAAAACAAAAGAGGACAAAAAACCTTTGAATTGTTTTAGGGAGTAAATCAATGTCAAGCTTAACACAAACTAACGAGGCCCCTAGGCATCAGGCTGTAAGTTAGCCTTCCTCAAGAATTTAGATTTCTTACATGGTGTCCAATTTTGTTAGAACTTCGAAATCTGGAATTTTTCCTTCCAATCTGTTGAAGCTGAGATCTCTGCAAAAGAAAGAAAGAAAAACAGAGGTCTAAGAACAAAAAATTATAAATAAGTTTTCGAGTGAACATGGTAGAGACAAGAGATATGTGTGTTTCCCAAATGAGAGTGTTTTGTGGGGAAATTTATGTTAAATCATTAATTGTCCCAAAATGTTTAAGATAATAGAAAGAAGTAAATTTAATTAGTTAATCAATACTTTAACACTCTTGGTGTAAATTTATTTTATTTTCTACTAATAATCCAATGAGTACCTAGTGTGTATCTGATGAATACATAGCTGCACAGAATAACCCAACTGAGAATCACACAAATGGTATTTCTAGATATGGTGGCTGAAGAAATGGGCTTAAGCAGCTAGAATTTGTCTCATGAAACACACTCCGAAACAAATATCTATGTGTAAGATATACCTAAATGACTAGTCTCAACCTTTATTCTTTTAGAATGACCTTGATTCATCTCATTATCACGGTATTATGAATATTAGACATCCAAATATTGACTTATTTCTCATATGACCTCTCCCATTCTTAAGTTACTTGCCTTTCCTAAATAAAATTCTAGATCGACTTGTCACTTTTATGTATTGTGTGGTTTATGTACTAAAACTCTCAGTTATCAAGCAAACTTTTGAAAATGCAACAGGCTTTCATGTCATACCAAACTAATGAGATGTGCAGGAGTTCCAAACCAATGCAATTTCATTATCTTACTAATCTATATGTGTACTTGGCTAACATTCTGTCTTGGCATTGAAAGTCACATTCATTATAAAGCAGGTACCATCCTATCTCTTGAATTGCTAACACCTAATACTACATTCTATTCTGTCAAGCTAACATTAAAAGGTCTCCAACTTCTATGAATGCCAAATATTAGCAAATTGCAAGAAGCTCCAATGGAAGGATAAGTCCATACATTTCAATGTAAATATTATTATACAAGTCATAATCTCCATGCACTGCACTGAAAAGTAGAGAAATAATAGACAGAAGAATTACAATCTACTTAGCTTTGCCATTTCTGAGATATATGGAGGGATTGGTCCAGAGATATTACAACTCCTCAACATCCTGAACCATAAACAAACTTCATGTAAGTGTTGCTACAAGAGGTGCATTATTCCAATTGCAGAGCATTTTACAACATAAAAATGCCTTACAATCTTTCCAGGCTTCTCATGTTTTGTAATGGCGGAAAAGATGAACCCTCTCCTAGTAAGTCACTAATCCTTCTGCATAGAATTGCATCATCAATCAAGAACTGTTATCGCCTTCAGCAACACATTTTATTAGTTTAAAAATCACATGAATGTATCATAGAGATTATGCACTCGAAAATGTTAAATTAGAAAGCAGAACTCACAGCTCGGTCAAATTACTCAAGACAGAAATGCTAGTAGGAATAGGCCCCTGAAAACCACTAGCTTGGATCTCTCTGTTAAGAACACAATTCCAATGGATTCGAATTACACCTGAAAATTTCAGGTAGAAGAGATTTACATAGCATTGAAGTAAAAGTCACATACAATTCCTGAAGTTGTTTCCAGCTTCGAAAGAAGTCAGGCATTCTTCCACTGAAGTTGTTACTGCTAATCCTGCTGCATATGGGCCAAATGGAAACAAGATTGAGTGAAATAAAAAGCTGAAATTTTTTCAAGAAAAAATCTAAAGTTATTGCTAATAAAGCAAAGGAAAAGGTTATTACCACTTACAGTTCTTGTAATTTGGTTAGATTAGTGAGAGTGGCAGGCAACTTCCCGTGAGATTGTTAGCATTCAGAATGCTGCAGTCACCAGATGAGAACTTAAGACCGGTTCGACTAATTCTAATGTTAAATTATTACTAAAATCATTGAGAATTTAGAAATGTTATTTGGAAGAAAGAAATACTAACAGTCTCTCCAAGTCCACCAAGTTCCCAAGCTCAGGGTGAACAGGTCCAGAAAATAGGTTGCTCTCTATGGTCCTGAAATACAGTCCTTCAAGATTACAAAAGGGCTAAACCAAATGAAACTTTGTGATCATTTTAATATATAGATCTAAAGCATACAGAGATTTAAGAGTGGTAATCTTTCCCAAGTAGTCAATAGGCCCTGATAAGTTGTTTGCACTGATGGACCTGCACTTGATACGTTTTTAATTTTTTTACCAATTAATTTTTTTTAAACAAATTTTTTAAGTGTTAAGCACATTTTTAAACTCCTCAAACACACACCTAAACAAACTATGAATCATACATTAATTATTTAATAGAAGATATTATACTTTAAAAACAATTTTAGAAAGTTATAATTACAACCTAATTAATGCATTTAGAAAGATAAGTAGATGTGACCGGCGTTTTGGTGAGACGCTGCAAGTAAAGTTGAACAACTTTGTACTGTGTGTGACATGACATCTAGAGGTAAAGCATTTCCTTTTGTCTTTATTTTGCTTTCTCAGACCTTTCAAGTGCCTAATTTTCCATAACACGAGCTATCAGATATGTTTGTTTATGATGCAAATTGACATGCATGAAGGGATTCCTTCTATGATATTTCTGTGTGTCGGCCCCCAGGAGACGCTAGAAAGTAAAGTAAACAAACAATCTTCTGATTGAAGAAATAAACTACTTATTTGCGTCCAACAATTGCCAACAAAAAAGAGGGATACGTGCATGGACCAATTATCTAGTGGGCCACAATATTTTTGTTCTTTGAATGAAAAAAATATGAAAATCAAACTATGAAAAAAAAAAAAAAAAAGTGTCTATAATTGTCTAACGGATAGGACAAAAAGTCTTTACCAACTTTTAGAATAGGTTAAAATCCTATTGGGAGGCAACTTATGTTCTTATCTTTGTATGATACTTCTATTATGAATATATTAAAGTTTAAGCCTAAGGAAATCATTTTATGCCGAAACAAATAGAGCCTAAGAAAAAAGGCGTGCATTGTCTAATGGATGACTCAAGGGAAGACATCATACGAATTCAAACTGAAAGAATTCATAATGCGGAAATAATAAAGCGGAATAATAAGATAGAGATGACACTGAGATATACGTGGTTCGGTCTATGACCTACATCCACAAGATTATGTCCTAAGGCTGCATTAAGCTCTTATTTCACTGAGTAATATTTACAATATAATATGCTCCTATTTATAAGAGAATCATGTTGAATACAAATAGACTTCTATATAAGAAATTCTATTTAAAGTATCTCCCTTATGTCACATATATTATTGTAATTATAAAATATACGGTGTTTAGTAGTTTATTCCAATTAAAGCTTATTGATTTCAATCAAATATTCTGAATTGAATTGCTAATTTAATTCTTGTGGAACAAGTATTTGATTTCATTACTGATTTCATTTGTGGAATCAATTAGATGTATTTATTTAATTTTTATTCATTGATGGGAGGAATAATTAAGATAACAGCTCTAATTGAGGGTTCATGACCTACCTATAAATAAGGCATGTGTATTCTATCAATTGGCACTCACTGGTAGGCATAGGTCAGAAGAACCTCTCAATAATTTTTGTTTTCTAGTTTGGTTGCTGTGAAGTTGTTCTTCAAGCTGCTTGAGCAAAGTAATGGCCGGAGGTACTTATATATTAAATTATTTCCGCTGCTAGTTTTATTGTTAATTAGCATTTAATATATATAGCATTCTTACATTCTACTCTAGCCAGGTTAGCTTGGTGATAATCTTTAACTATTCACCAATGACTACATTGATAGTATTCAAGTGTGACTCAATGATATTCTTCAATTGTAAGTCAGTAATAGTCTTATACTGTGACTATTATTCTTGAACTCTAAGATATACTCTAACACAAACTATGTTGTAGATTTACTTGTAGCCAGAACTAGTCAAGCTCGGTTCATTCTACCATTATCCTTTAATGGTAGTTCTAGACATATAAATTGTCAAGAAGTTGAGAATGAAAGACATCATACCAATCCAACTGATATTGGAGTTGGTAAAGCAAATGTAACTTTATTAATTAGAAAAGGCATTTAGTATGGTTGGGGGCAATAGTGTGCTGAAATTACTGAGAATCAAGATTAACTCGATAAAGATCCTAGGCAAATGTAGAAGAAGATCGAACTCATGTCGCTTCTGATGAATGAATAAGGCTATCTTCTCCACTTTGGCTCATTGGCACTGGTTGGAGTTGTTCAAACTTGTCTCTTAAGGCACTAAACCCCTTCAAACTCATGTCGCTTCAAACTTGGAAATGAAAAGTAGCAAATCAACAAGAGAGAATAAGCAGCCATACTCGCTTAGGAAAAAAAAGAAAAAAAAAGGTCTATAAGTTGAACTCAAGTGTGAAGTGAACGAGTCAAACAATTTCAACATATGTTAGTTTATTTTGCTACTTGAGGCTAGAGTAACAAATCAGGATGACCAAGTTGAGTGGTGGAAAGGGACAAAGAAGCAGCTAGGCCGTCAAACGTTATTTATGGTAGCATATATATTAAAAGAAAAAAGATCAATCTTACCCAATCTAGAAGGCATACACAATTCACATTTGGTCGATATTTCATGTTGCTCTTCTCAACGATAATTTCCGGAGCAACAATCCCAAAACTATAGACATCTGCTTTATAAGTTAAATATCCCCATTGTGCATATTCTTACGCCATATACCCTCTGCAAATAAAGATTAAATTATGACTTAGATAATTTGCATTCAGCATGCAATTATGCAATCAATAAGACTCCTAGAATTGAGAGGTAATTTCACTCTGTCAAAGATACAGAAAATTATCGCCGGCAAGGAAGAAGAATATTTGATTAATTGTGCAACTTGCAAGTTGGAAACATCCTGGAATTTTCATTTTACGAGAATTTGAGCCGATTGTTTTGTTTTGCTCCTTCCTGGATATTATGTTAAAAACTTTTGTTGGGTCTTCAAGAAGCACAAGAAAATGAACTTTACCCAGAAAGCTTGTGATTCCATCTTTTCTCTCAAGGTTAATAGTACATTTTTATGTTAACATTACTTTTATTTTTATGTCATCTACATCAAAACACTTTTTCAACCAAAATACTATTAACATATAAACTCCTACAAAATACTTAATCTGGGATGTCTATAGTACTTAATCTATGGGAGGCCAAAAGAAAAGCAAAGGCAGCTCCATATTGAAGAATAGAACCACAAAAGAAAATGAAGTATAGACTCCATGTTCAAGGAAAGAGGGAAAAGGTACTTACATTGTTCCAGCAACTCGTGTGCTAATATGGGTGTTTTCTTCTTCATCAAGCTTGGCCAAACTAAAGTCAAAAATCTTTGAGTTAAGGTCCCTATCCAGAAGAACATTGGTAGTTTAATTTTGATGTCTTTATGAACAATTCGTAGTAATGATTCCTCATCCAAGAAAGTCAGACCTCTAGCTATGCCAACAAATATTTTTTGCCTCATAGGCTAGTCCAATTTTAATTGATATTCCTCTAGACCTGTATATTTTGTAGATAGTCTAATAGGGAATTCATCAACTTAGTTCTTGATAAAGACCATTCACAATTCTAAGTCCTTATGCTTTCAAAATTCACTAAAATAAAAACATTAAGCTTACCAAACAAAATCATTGAGAATTTAGAAATGTTATTTGGAAGAAAGAAACATTAATAGTCTCTCCAAGTCCACCAAGTTCCCAAGCTCAATGGGAACAGGTCCAGGAAACAGGTTGCTCTCTATGCTCCTGAAATACAGTCCTTCAAGATTACAAAAGGGCTAAACCAAATGAAGCTTTGTGATCATTTTAATATAGAGATCTAGAGCATACAAAGATTAAAGAGTGGTAATCTTTCCCAAGTAGTCAATAGGCCCTGATAAGCTGTTTGCACTGATGGACCTGCACTTGATACATTCCAATATTAGGTCAGTAGTTAGATTTTACTGGCTAACCTTGGACACAAAAGTTTAGAGAATCATTTACAGATTTTCCAACTTTTTAGAAGCCCATTGCTGTGGTATTGTACCACTAAGGTAGTTCCTATTGAAATCATTATCAGCAAGAGAAAATTTGATGTTAGTATAGAAGCTTATAACCTAAATTTTTGGTAATAAGATGAAAGATAAATAATTGGAAGCTCTTCTTACATTGCCTTGAGGTAGGTTAGTTTCACCAATGATGGTGGAAGCACACCATCAAGATTCTGCCCTTTGAGAAATCTGCATGTCAAAAATTAAAAGCCAAAAAAAAAAAAAAAGATGATAGATTACAAATTTTGTAGATAAAAGGCAGTACCCTACTAAGGAAATATGGAAAATATTAATAATTGTTAAATCACCAGTTGTCCCAAGAGCTTAAGCTTATAAGAAGAGATAAATTTAATCACTTAATCATTAGTTTAACACTCCCCCTCACGTGTGGGCTCAAACTCCCTTTTTTTAATAGGTGAGGCCTAACACGTGGAATATTTAATTTAAATGGGGTGAATTGATGGAGTCAAGGTTCGATTCTAGGACCTTTGGTTATAATACCATGTTAAACTACCAGTTATCTTAAAAGCTTAAATTGATAGAAAAATGTAAATTTAATTACTTTAATCACATGAAGGCTCAAAATTCGTTTTAATAGGTGATGCCCAACACATGGAATATTTAATTTAAGTGGGGGGTGATTTGATGGAGTTAAGGTTCGATCTCAGGATCTGATACCATGTTAAATCACTAGTTGTCTCAAATGCTTAAGCTTATAGGAAGAGGTGAATTTAATCACTTAATCATTAGTTTAACAATAATAAATGTTTGTAATAAAATTTTAAATGATAAAATTTGAGATAATTAGGGGAATTAAAGGGGATTTGCCTAATTTAATTAGAAATAAAATAAGGGGGAAAGAATAAAAATTAATGATTTTTGAGGTAGTTATGTAAATTATGAAAATTTAAGGGTTTTCACCCCCTCCCCCAGTAGGGCTGTTAAGTGAGCGAAGCGTCTCGCGAGCAAGCTCGGGCTCGGCTCGCATAAGCTCGACTCGTGCTCGACTCGAATATTAAATGAAGCGCTTCGTGAACACAAATCCTGGCTCGAATATTAAACGAAGCAAGCTCGGCTTGACTCGGCTAAGCTCGTAAGCAGCTCGTGAACTCGGCTCGTATAAGGCTCGTCTCGCTTATTAGGCTCGGCTCGTATATTTTTTATCAAGTAACAAATAACAATATATAATCAACATTACTCATTTACTCAATAATAACAAATATATTATATACCTTTGTTTTTTTAATTTTTTTTTATTTATGCATATGTGTGTATATATATTATATATATAATATATGTATATATTAATATAAAAACATATAAGAAATATATATATATATATATATATATATATATATATAAGAAATATATGATATTATCATTAATAACTATTTTTTTAAATTTTAGTTGATTATGTGTGGAATTGTGAGGTGGAGATTAATATGTTATATTTGTTTAATGTTCTTTAACATTTTAGTTGATCCTGTATGGATGATTGTAATGTTGGGATTAATTTGTTATGTTTGTTTAATGTTCTTTAGCATTTTAGTTGATTTTGTTAGTTTTAATTGTAAGGTTGACATTAATCTGTTATGTTTGTTAATGTTCTTTAGTATTTTAAGGTGCAAAATATTTTTGTAATGATGATTTTTGTAATATAATACACTTGAATTACAAAAAAAAAAAAGAAAAAAAAAAAGTCGAGCTCGAGCTCGAGCTCGAACAGGGTTTCAACCCTGTCGAGCCGAGCTCGAGCAGCAAAGTCGGGCTCGAGTCGAGCTCGAGCCTGGCCCAAAAATAAATGAGCCGAGCCTGGACAGCCCAAGCTCGCCCAAGCTTGGCTCGTTTACACCCCTATCCCCCAGTGACCCTTCTTCTTCTTCAATCAACAAAAAGCCCCTCCCCTTTAGAGCATTCATGTCCAGCTCACCAAATATTTATCTAAAGAACACTTTATTTTATTTTAACTATCAACTTTTCCAAAATACCTACATTCAGCTCAACATTTTAGCTAGCCAGTTATTCTATTTAAAATATTTTTTCTTTATCTATTTTCACTATTCTTAAAAGAGGAGAGAGAACCAGATTATTTTTTAAGGGAAAAATATAAAAAAGCCCTATAAACTACCAGTCGTTTTCGATTTAGCCCCTTAATGTTTCAAAAGTGATAAAGTAGCCTCCCAAACTACTAAACTATTGCATTTTGGCCACTCCGTTAGTCAAAACCGTCAGTTAGGACGAAAATTCAAAACGACGTCATTTTGTTGGGGGCTACTTTATCACTTTCTGAACATTAAGGGGCTAAAATGAAAACGACTGGTAGTTTGGGGGGCTTTTTTATATTTTTTTTTAAAAAAAAAATTTTCATAAAAGGGCATTGTAGTAACTTACCCAGAACAAAACGACGTCGTTTTGCAGTTTTCGTCCAAACTGACGGTTTTGACTAACGGAGTGGCCAAAATGCAATAGTTTGGTAGTTTGGAGGGCTACTTTATCACTTTTGGAACATTAGGGGGCTAAATCGAAAACATCTGATAGTTTTGGGGACTTTTTTTATATTTTTCCCATTTTTTAATTAATTTAAATTATGAAATGTTGAGCTACCATGCTCACCAAATTTGTTGAGCATAGGTACAGGCTTTGGGGCTCGAGATACAGTGATGAGACAGTTGTAGGTTCGTACGCTTGGGTCGCTATTGGTCTTGACTTTTCTTGGCGATTGCTTGCGCGACAAGGTGACGAGCTCAAGATTTGGTAGGCGAGGGGGGTTGGTGGCAACCTTCTCGTAGTTCGAGGGGCAACTCGAGACCCTCCTATGCGAGTTGGGTGGCGGCCATTCGTGAGTGGCTCGCGGGTGGGTCAATTGTGACCTGCGAGATACTTCATGGGCCCTTGGGCTTTGTTTTGTGTAAATAAGGACCTTTTCATCATGCTGACCTTCGGGCCGGACCCTCGGGCTGGATTTCCATGCAAATAAGAATCTGGTCACATTTCCATGCAAGCCAAGCAAAATAGTTTCCCAAATTGACATCAAGTCATGTGAGCCAGTGAGCCACCATTCCATGTCGCTTTTCTGTATAGTTTTTGAAAAAAACCAAAAAAAAAAAAATAAAAGATTTTAAAAGAATTTATGGGTGCTAAGAGCATGTTTTGGTTGCATTTGAAAAATAGTATTTTTAAGTCAATAAAACGTTTTTTACTTTTTAAATTTTTGTCAAAATTGTATTTTAATATTTTTTTAGCTTTTTGAAAACCTTTGGTTAGTCGTGGTAGATTTGTCGCATCCGTTGATTAGTATACGTTGGACTGTTTATGTCGACTACAATCCATCTGGGTTTTGGATTAGATGGACTTCAAAGTTTGAAAGAGAAGAAACAACCAGATTGTTTATGAATATTTTATATATGGAAAATGCTCTCTATCCAATGTTTCAGAGCCGAAGCCATGGCTATTCATACTTGGATTCAACACGTCAAAGCTCATAATGGCTGATGTGATATGAGTTTTTGACAAAGAAAAGCGAGAGAAGCCGTGGATAAAAGAATTTTTTCTTTTTGTCTTTTACTTTTGTTTTCTTTTTTCTTTTATTTTATTACTATTTTTTATAGTAGAATTTTCTCGTAAGTGTTCCGTGGGACCGTGGGAATTTGTATTAACTTATTTTATTCCCTTCTTTTCTCAAGTCCCTTGAGTATTTGTCACGTAAATAAATGTTCAGAACAATTTTAATTAGACACTCTGTCAATGCAAGCCGCTTTCTCCAAAGTTTGTTTCATTTGATATTAAAACTATCCACATTGTTAAATATGAGATCAAATATAAATCATCTAGTATGAAATTGAAAGAGTTACAGCTTGGTGGTCAAGTCACAGAAGGGCTAACGAGTATGTATTTGAATTGGAGAACTGATTCACAGCACGAGGCGTGCGTGGCACGCCCGTGCAAAATTTTTTTTTTTTTTAAACAGCACGAGCGTGCCACGCACGCCGCGTGCTGTTTATCTTTACCCTTTGAATTGAATATTCATAGATGAGTAGAGTCGCAAAAAGAGAAATGGCTATCAAGTGAGTGTCAATAGAGTAGTTCGACGTGGACATCAGCTACTAAGCGTGATAGAATGTTATGATCTTACGTAATCATGTATATATAAACTCTTATAGGCACTCTTGCTTTACAAATTAGTTTAAAACAAATTTTGAGTTCTTTACAAATTGGTTTAAAACAAATTTTGAGTAAAACTAATGATTGAAAGTCGGCTGAATTTTGACTTACTTGTTTATGGGTAAAGTTGAACAACTTTGTGCTTGATGTGACATCAACAGACAGTGCATGGCCTTGTTTGGTAAAAGGGTTGGAGTTGACCTAAATACTATTCATCATTATTTTTCAAAAAAATCAACATCAAAATATTTTAACTTTTTAACTTTTTTATATCAAATCATTTATTTTTTATTATTATTCAAATAAAAAAATCACTTCAAAACAAAACTTTTTCACTTTTCCATACCACATTTTCATTTTTTTTATATCAAACATTCTTACTTTTTTTTACATCAATCTACATTAACTACAGTGTCTAGGCCAACCCATTTACCAAACACTACCTTCAACTGCTTAATTTTCCATAACACTACAGTACAGTCTACAGAGCAAGCGATGCTTGCGATGCAAATTGATAAGCATGATACTTCTCTCTGTAAACAAACATGTCTAGATCTTATTGAAGAAATAAACAAATCAGTTGCTTCCAACACTTGCCAACGGAAAAGAGGGGATAATGCATGGACCAATTATTTATTGCGACGTGTGCTAGATTTTTCCATGACCATCTTCTACAGTCTCTTTAGCTACTTGGCACAACCTTTGTCTGTCAAATAATTTTTTTTTTTTTTTCAATTAAAATAATTAAAACAACTTATTCGGTGTTTAAAATAATATTACTTATAACCATATCATATTTATTTTGTATGTCAGAGATTATTTAAAATGTCTACTTGCATAGAGAATATATAATATAGTGATTACAACCATCAAAGTAAGAAAAAAAGTGTTCTTCTTTTTTTTTTTTTTTTTTTTAATTGAATAAGGAAGGGGTTACATGGAATGATCATTTCCACTCCTAATCTGAAAGGAAAAAAGAGGGGACGATCCTAAAAACGAAAAAGGGGTGAGCTCCCCAACAATAGACCCAAAACAAACTAAAGGCAAAAACGACAGAGAAATTCTAGTAACAGTTGGGAATGAGTCAAATAAAAGACTCGGCCCATCAAGCGAACCGAAACAGCCGAAAAAGGTTGTAATAAACGGCAAAATTCCGTAAACGGAACACCCCAAAGGGTAGCCGACACGACCATCAGTGGTCGGAAAAGAACAACACAGCCGACCATCAGTAGTCGAAAAGGAGAAGATCTCTGTCAAAAATACAAACGAAGGCCAGATCAAGGATCTAGTCCAGAAAATGAACACAGTGAGCAGAAAAACACAAGGAAATACAAAGAGACAACAAATACAAGCAAATAAAAGCATAATAAAATCTCCTAAACCAAAAATTAGCAACCCCAGCGGTAGAAATGGTTGCAACGCGGAGGAGGGAGGAGATGAAGCCGGAGATGATGGTGGATGGGCGTGATAGGTGGCAGGGCTGCCATGGGAAACGAGATCGGACTGCGAAGAATCCAAATCGTAGACCCACGACAAAATCGAACGAAAAGGCTGAAGCCGCGGCTCAGAGGAGGCGGAGGAGCGTCGAAGGAGAGGCTGGTGTTGGGTTCCTGGCGGAGATGGGATAAATCGCACAAGGCGATGGATAAAACCGGAGAAAAACAATCACTGGTGAGAGGTATAATAGAGAGAGAGAGGAAGAGAGATAGAAGAGGGAAGGAGAGGGAAGGAGGGGTGGGAAGAAACAGGTCAGCCGATTCTTCCCACCCCAAGACGTTCTTTTCTCTGGCTGGAGGCGTTGGAGAGATAAGAAAAAAACCCTAGGCCAATTCAAAAAAGAAGAAAAAAAAAAAAAGGTGTTCATTGTCTAATGGATAGGACAAAGAGTCTTCACAACTTTTAGAATATGTTAAAATCCTATTGGGAGGCAACTTATTTGCATGTCGTTTTTTGATACTTCTATAGGAATGTTAGAGAAAAGTTGAAGTCTTAAGAATGCTGATGGGCGTTTAAGGGGCTTAAAAGAGCTTTTAACACTCAAAAAATTCGTTTGAAGAAAAATGTAATTGTTTGGTAAAATTAATTAAATGCGCTTTTAAATGTCCAAAAAGTATAAAAAATGGTCAAAAAAGAGTTTTGGCAAAAGCTTACAAATGAAGCTTTTGCTCAAAAGTTTTTTTTTACTTAAAAGCTCTATTTCTCAAATACAATCTCAAAGAGGCTCTCAGTTTAAGTCATTCTGGGGTAGATTTATACTCAACTAGCTACAACTAGTTTCATTCTACCATTATTCTTCACATGTCATTGTGGGGGTAGATTTATACACAACTGCAACTTGTCATGTTCAATTTCATTCTACCATTATTCCCTTTTTTTTTTTTTTTTTGTAAAAAAAATTCTTCTATTTCATTCCCAACAAGTCCCACCGAAGTTGTAGCTACATGAGCTTATGGACAAGTAGGGCTGGGCACGGGTCTGGGCGGGGCGGGTATTGGGTTTTTTTCCATCCGCCCTGCACCTTGCGGGTTTGGGATTTTTCAACCTGCAGCCCGAGCCCAATGACCAAGATCTGCGCGGGTTCAGGTATTGCGGTGCGAGTTAAATAGGTGCGGGTTTTGCTGGTTTGCGGGTTGGGTCGGGTGGGATCAAAACAACATAAGCAAACCATAATTTTTTTTTTTTTTTTGATGAATAAGCAACTTTATAGATCAAAACAAGAACCAATTACACATCAACACCTAAAACAAACCTGGTAAAGCAGGCTGAAAATAGCCTACGCAGAGGCCAAAAACCAGAACCACACCAAACAAAAAACACAAGCTGCAAAACACCAACAGCAACCCAAAAACAGGCTAAACCAAGCCCTTACAAAAGACTAGACAAACCAAACTTTCATCAACAAAGTAAGTTGCAGGCAAGGTCAGAAACCTACAGTACCTTCCATCAACAAAGTATACTTGCAGGCAGGTTCCATAATCAAACCTTAGTAAGAAGCAGAAGCGACAGTGAGAGAGGAGCCGCGACAGAGAGATGAGCGGCGAGAGAGAGAGGAGCGGAGACAGTGAGCTGTGAGGACTGAGGAGAGAGGAGAGGCGACGGTGAGAGAGACTCCGACATTGAGAGCCGACGGTGAGAGGCAAGAGTCAAAGAGATGAGAGTCGCGAGTGAGATGAGAGATCGAGAGGCGAGAGTTGAGCAGCTGAGCGCCGGAGTGAGAGATCGAGAGGCGAGAGTGAGAGATCCAGAGGCGAGAGTGAGATGAGAGATCCAAAGGTGCGGCTGATAGGTTGTGTGTTGAGTGCTGGGTCTAAGGGTCTCTAGGGTTTTTCAACTTTTTTGTGTTTTAGGTTAAGTGTCGGTCGGGGCAGGTACCCGCATAAGAAAAATTGATAAACCCGAAACCCGCCCCGCCCCGCACGGGTTGGAGATTCCCAACGCGAACCCATGAAAATAAACACTAAACCCGCACGGGGCGGGTTGGGGAGGGTTGGGTCTGCGGGTTGGACGGGTTTTTGCCCAGTCCCAGACAAGGCTTCTTCTGCCTTAGTATGTCTCCATTGGGAGTTTCTATGGTTGTTCTTGAAGAAAAAAGATGGATTTATGCGGATGTACTTAGACTATTGGGAGTTGAATCGAGTGACAGTGAAAAACAAGTACCCCTGACACACATCGACGATCTATTTGATCACTTGTATTGTGCCAATGTGTTCTCTAAGATAGATCTTTGATTAGGGTACCATCAGCTGATGATTAGGCGTGAACATGCGCATAACACGACATTTAGAACCCGGTACAACCATTACGAGTTTTTGCTCATACAATTCAGGTTGGTTAATGCACCATCAATCTTTATCGGTAAACTGGGTATTTCACAACTACTTGGATTAGTTTGTGGTCGTGTTCATTGATGATATCTTGATGTTGATGTACTCGACGAGTCGAGAAAAACACAAAGATCATTTTTGAGTGGTGTTGGAGAATCGGAGATACTGCCCAAAAAAAAAAAAAAAGTGTTGCACTTTTAAGTTTTCAGTAAACAAAAAGAGATGCTCTATAAGAGCAAAAATGGCTCTCATAACACAGTAAGTTATGTTTATGCTAGTGCTATGGTGTTTCAAAAGGTCAGTTTGTAGTTTTAGAAAAAATATATATAGCATATTTTCCGCTGCGTGGATTATTATGAATAGTAGTAGTGACACGTGAATATTACAAATAATTCATTTATCCAGGTGAGGCGTTACACCCACCGCCTTTCGCTCTTACAAGTAAAAGTGTGAATTCACGACTTAGAAAGTAAAAGAATCCAACCATTTTGTGTGACGTGAGCCCCTTTTTGTTTATTAAAATTTCTCTCTTTTGATTGTTAGAAGAAATCAAGGTAAAACTTTTCTGTAAAGACAGATACACATAATTCAGAAAAATCAATGCGATAATGCGCTTTTGCTGAAATGTTGAAGTATAAATATTTCTTTTGTGAAATCAAAACGAGAGCGAGAGACAGACTTTTCTTCTCACTTGAAATATCAAACTGAAACTCAATACTAACTTTGACACTATCATATTTTCTCACTTCTAAACATTAAAATGAAAACATGTACATATAGACATTGATCAATTAATTTGCCGAAAAAGTAATAATAAAGCAACATACTAAAAGCAAATCATGCTTTACAAACTCAACCATACATACACGTAGCTGAAATTGAAAATTGTATTCAATAAATTATTTAACTAAACTAGTCCTTATCTTATGACTACCGCCGAACGCATAATCCCCGTTCAACACTAGGTTGTTGAGCGTATGACCCCACTCAACTTAGGGTTGACAAGTTGCTTTTGCACCACTCTTCAACCAGACACGTCAACACAATCCATTTTTGTTTTTTTTTTCAAAAAAAATTGAATCCTATTATATAAATTGCAGCCACTTAAAGTGTTAGAATATGTGACTCTGAAGTTGGGAAAGAATCTTGAGGCGACCTTACAGGTGAATACATTGAAGACTTTGGTGGAAATTGTAAAGATTGAAGGCTACCTTCTAACATGTCCATCACCTTATCCATTGATGGCCGATCGGAAGGATTGGTTTGAGTGCACCATAAGCTCACCAATATCATCTTTTTTATTGTGTCTTCTTCCTCCTCTGTTATATCCCCCAAAGTTCCCAAACTCTCACCAT
Organism: Corylus avellana; assembly: GCF_965113065.1. Lineage (NCBI taxonomy): Eukaryota > Viridiplantae > Streptophyta > Magnoliopsida > Fagales > Betulaceae > Corylus > Corylus avellana. The sequence goes on along the minus strand of NC_142490.1, from coordinate 19,581,219 downwards.
GTTCAAGTTTGCTATAAATCCAATGTGGAAAATATATTTCGCTGGTATGAGAGATTCCACCATCAAAATTTTTTCTTGCTCCAACCATTTCAAGAACCAACATTCCGTAGCTATAAACATCAGACTTGTAAGAGACTCCACCAAAGTTTCGACTAAATACTTCTGGGGCAATGTAACCTATAGTTCCTCACATGCCTGTCATTGACACAATACTATCTTTTGTCTTGCATAGTTTAGCAAGGCCAAAATCAGAGATTTTTGGGCACAAATCTTCATCCAAAAGTATATTTTGTGGTTTTATGTCAAAATGTAGAATCCTTGTGTTACAACCACGGTGCAAGTATTCTAGTCCTCGAGCAATGCCAATCGCAATTTGGAACATAGTCTTGCTGTCCTATTGAAAATTTGTAATTTGAGATCCTTTATCATATATGAACTTATCAAGAGATCCACTAGGCATAAATTCATAGATTAGAGCTCTTTTTGTCCTCTCGTAGCAAAAACCTAAAAGAGTGACTATATTCACATGTGATGTTCTACTAATGCTAGCCACTTCGTTAATAAATTCTTCTCCATTACCTTTGGACATGCTCAAGATTTTCGCTGCCACCATACGCCCATCTGGTAGCTTCCCTTTGTATACAACACCATATCCTCCTTCTCCTACTTTATCTTTGAATGAGTTGGTAAATTTCTTCACATCCGAATAAGTATATCGCTTTGGGGCTATTGATCCGTAGTTCTTAATGATTTCCTCAGTATTGAAGTGATCATTCTTTGCATCTCTTTTCCACCTTACCATTGAATTAATTGGAAAGTGTCCTCTCTTAATGGTACAGGTAATCACAAAAGAGATCACTGCAATCCCAGCCACAGCTGTGGAGATGCCTGTACACCAAGAATGTTTTAGGTCATGTACTTCATTAGGGCAGAAAAAAAGAAGAAAAATTACCAAACAATATATTGTAGAAATGATACATTCTTCTAAAACTTACAAAAATATAAATGTCTTTTCATTATATGATAGATTATAATAACTTTCATCTTTTATAGATCATCATACCAATTGCAGTTATAAGCCGCCGATTATGCTTCAGAGATTGTTCTGCAACAAGAACACAAAACAACTTAGACTTCTATGTATGATGACAATGTGGAAGAGAGGGCATCATAGAAGCAATAACAAGGACACGAATATATTTCACAGATTACAGATTGAGTTTGAGGCATAATATACATTACAACTACATGGCCAGCTTGGCTTAGCATGGGCAATAAGGCAAACGTGGCATGATACAAAAAAGAAAGCATGGCATGTTGTGTCAATTAGGTTGGCTTGGTCCAAGATCAATTTGGTGTGACATAACCAAAGCCTATTGGTGTTGTCAATACCAAAAGAAATGCTACTCACATCCGATCCTAAAATGATTTTAATCATTTAAACAGTCCAACTCCATTTAATACACACCATCAGTAAGATTTACTATATACTTATACAAGACCTTTACAAAGTGATGACTAGTGTATTGAGTTTCTTTCAACAACAAATAAAAAAGAGACTAGTAATGTCTCACGATGTTAAAGAAGGAACACAGCATGTACAACCTATGTTACTCACCAGAGTCTATGGCGATAGCTGATATAAGAGAACCATATGTTCCTCTCATTGGGATGTCTTGGGTCCCTTTCCCGGACCAATAAAAGCGAATCTCCAAAGTTTTATACTTAACAATTGCTGTAAAATTCCTAATGACTGCTTTGTCAATTCCTTCTGCTTCCTTTTCAATATCAAAATCCTTCAGCACCAATTCATTCTGTAACGAAGTAATTCGATTAAATTACATTCTATAGCATACAAAGAAGAAAAACAGTCTGATTGACTACCTGTACCTGTATATAAACATCAAACATCCGTCTTCCAACACTGGAAAATGATTTATTATCTCCGAATATTATCTCAACAAAGTGAAGTTTTACAGTATAATTTCCATTTGCCAAGCAACGCGCATAATATGTTAGAGAAAGAGGAGATAGACGTGCATTCATGTATAATAAGGAGTCGTTCATTCTGAGCCTGGATACATTTTCTGCTATGTAGTCCTTTGAGGTACCCCAAACATACCAAAAATCTCCAGTGCTACTAAAGCCCCAAGTATCATCTTTCATCCTAACAAATTTTGCTGCACCTCCCAATTCTAAATCTGCTTCATACTTGACATCTCCAATGGTTGTTGCCTCTCCACCACAATTTATATGCAATGAGTGCTGATCTAGACAGCATCATTATCAAGGTAATCAGATACAATCAAACATTTAATCTTGTTGTTATGCAGGATAAAATATTGAACAATTTCTTCTCCTTCTTCTTTTGTTTTTTGATAAAAAAATTGAAGAAATATAAATTTTGTTTTGGTTCTAACAGATCTACCTTTTGAACATGGATTATTCTTCAGACACTCTGTAAGTATTCTAGATTAAAATGTAGCACAAAGAAGCAGAATTAGCATGTAAAAAACAAAATTGAAATAAAATAAAATAAATAAAAAACAGGCTTCTGCTTCTTAGAAGTTTAACAAATTAGATGATTACGAGTTGTCTGATCCAGAAAAGCTTCTGAACAAATTTCTGTTTGTTAGTTCTTGTGTTGGCTTAATTCAGTTCCAAAATGCAGATGCTACTGTTCACGGCTCAAACATTGATATAGAATGCTCAGAATCCAATCTCCACCATTCATAATGTAGGTTCATGTGTTATGAACGTCCTTGCAAAATTTCAGCTCAATCGGACCACAAACGCCCATCGATCGGAGCTGTTGATGAAGACTGGACAGGCCGGGTCCGGACCGCAATTCCCCGGGTCCGGACCTCATTTCCAGAAACTAAAATCTTGCTCCGCGAAGCCGTGTCCGGACCGCCCATTAACATGTCTGGACACCCCGTAAGTTTTAGGCCCAAAAACATGATTTTAAGTGGGTTAGGTTTAGGGTTTTGTCGGGGGTATATATACATTATTATAGAAGAGAGAAGCACGAATTTTCACCCCCAGAGAGTTCGTCGGAGGCTGTGCTAAGAGAGATCATATGTGGTGAGCGTTAAATTGAATCTCTTAGAGTTTTAGTTATTCCTTTGATAAATCTACGATTGAGAAGTCTATCGGAAGGGTCCGGTAAAGGAGAATCACGTTGAAGAAGATTGTGAGCAAGGAGACGAGTTGTAGGCTTGTCGATCTTACAGAGCCAAGGTCTTGCAAAGGGTTGTAAGTGTTCCTAGTGTCTGTAATCTCTGGATAATCTTTTGATAGTGATTTCCTAGGTTTGGCTGCCCCGGAGAGGTTTTACTTTTAGATCGGTTTCTAAAAGGTTTCCTCTTCGTAACCAAAATATCTGTGTCTGCCTCTTTATTGCTTTATATATTTTGGGTGATTGAATTGTTTATTGCTTCATAATATTAATTCCGCATAAATTGTGATAAACAAGTTTTTGGAGTCGGCATAGCGTTTTTTCACTGTTGAATTACAAACAAGTTAGTTCTACAAATACAAATTACAAGGAAGATGAAGAAAGCAAAATTGTAATGCTCAAGTAGGTTGTTGTTAAGAGGGAAAAATTTCTTACAGGGTGTCTGGACAAGTATTCGGTGCAAAGCTCGCAGAAAAATTATTATAAGATAAGTCTATTACGCTGCACAATGGGGTTAACTTGTCAGATATAAAAACAAACATCAAACAATGGCATGAAAAATTGACGCTCATTCTAGGTGATACGACATGGAGGAAGATGAAAATGAAGTTGACAGCAAAATGGGACCATTTCACCCACAACTGGCACCTACTGAGGTCATGCGATGAAGCACCATCCGCAGTAGGACTTCATGTATATGTATCTCAATATATATGGTGTTGTGAGTGCATTTATAAGGTTTGTATTCCATATTGCGAAAATATAAAGAGAGTAAGTTGTTAATATATCAAAATAAACTCAAACCCATTAGCTTAGGCTTTTGGGCTAGAGTGGTGTTCAAAAATATATATTAATATACTTTTTGTTGACTCCCTTATCGATTATCTTCCTAACATTGATACCTTCGTAGTTGCTAATACGAGTGTTTTGGTTTGACATGTTTAGTTTGACTCCCTTGGTTCCGCTCTTGAGTTACAGTTGACAATCTTGGATTTGTAAAAGACTCACACTTGAGGGGGGGTTGGGTCAATAGAGAAGAGACTCGCAAATGAGAGAGACATTTGTTGTAAGTGGACTTATAAAATTTGTCTCCCACATTGAGAAAATATAAAAAGAGTGAGTAGTTAATATACCTAAGTGGACTCTAAACCCATTAACTCAGGCTTTTGAGATAGAGTGGTGTCGTATATTAATATACTCTTGTTCACTTCCTTGGTGTTTCTCTTCCTAACATAAGGCATCTTGTTAAGAACTTAAATGAATATGCTTTTGTTGTCCAAAATAAGTGTAATACAAAAATGAATTGAAATGTCACGCAAAATTAATGTAGGAGTTTGGATGGAGAACATACCGGCGGCTATCTCTGCTCTCGATCCATTCTGGAATAGGTCCACTGAGCAAGTTGCCTGTCAGATATCTATCTTGTGATCAACAAAATCACATTGCAGTCAGAAACCTTCAGATTGTTACTATTTTAACAAATTCATACAGTAAACAAATATTTAAATTCTAAACTTCAGTGAGCTGATTCCATATGTATGAAGCTTTCAGACATGACTGGTTATCGCTATAGCTCTTTCCAAGTGGATGAGGATTAAAACTTTTGCCTCATCTCTTCGTTAAGCTACAATCCTAAAGGTAAAGACTGTCAATATGTGCCTACTTGTATTCTAGTAATTCTTGTTCAAAGTATTTCGTATCTAAACTAGCTGCTGCACTAACTTTTCTCATAGAAAAGAAAACTTATATAGAATTGCAGTTGTTACATGAAAAAGAAAAAAAGTAACTGTGTACCAAAAGCTTAAGCTATTAGCTAGGGTCATCTATGCAAAATCTAAAAAGTAAAGGCCAAAAACCTTTGAATTGTTTTAGGAAGTAAGTCAATGTTGTATTCAAGCTTAACACACTAGCAAGGCCCCTAGGCATCATGCTGTAAGTTAGCCTTGCTCGTGAATTTAGATTGCTTACATGACGTCCAAGCTTGCTAGAACCCCAAAATCTGGAATTTTTCCTTCCAATCTGTTGAAGCTGAGATCTCTGCAAAAGAAAGAATAAAATGAAAGAAAGAAAAACAGATCTCATAAGAACATATAATTATAAATAATTTTTCAAGTAAACATGGTAAACATAAGGGATATGTGTGTTTCCCAAATGAGAGTGTTTTGTGGGCAACTTTATAAGGTCGAGAGAAAACAAAAATTAAAGAGGAAGGGAATTGAAAGAGAATGAAATTGATCAAATGAATTGATTAGGCAAGGAACCCTTTTTAAAGGTCAGATAATAATTTCAATACATTAAATGGGAAATGCAAAGAAAACCAGGAAAAAACAACTCAAAACACGAAAAGCTTCTCAAAATATAAAACACCTTTTTTATTAAAAAATTCACACCTTATTGTAGAAATATTTTACCAAGACAGGTGCATAACTTTTGCAGGTAGGAATTAACTTATTATTCAAAGAAAAAAAAAAAGGATTAGAGTGGATGTGCATCGGGGTGGCTGCACGGCCTCCACAAGAAGCATGGGGTGTATTGTGTGGTTTATGTAGTAAAACTCTCTCAGTTATCAAGCACACCTCTGAAAATGCAAGAGGCGTTCATGTCATACCAAACTAGTGAGATGTAATTTCATTATCTTACTAATCTATGTGTACTTGGCCTACATTCTGTCTTGGCATTGTAAGGCACATCCATTATAAAGCAGACACAATCCTCTCTCTTGAAATCCTAACACCTAATACTACATTCAATTTTGTCAAGCTAACATTAAAATGTCTCCAATTTCAATGAATACGAAATATTAGCATTTAGCAAGTTATCGAATTACAAAAATCATTGAGAATTTAGAAATGTTATTTGGAAGAAAGAAACACTAACAGTTTCTCCAAGTCCACCAAGTTCCCAAGCTCAGTGGGGACAGGTCCAGAAAACAGGTTGCTCTCAATGGTCCTGAAATACAGTCCTTCAAGATTAGAGCAGGACTAAACCAAATGAAACTTTGTGAAAATTTTAATATAGAGATCCAGAGCATACAGAGATTTAAGAGTGGTAATCTTTCCCAAGTAGTCAATACGCCCTGATAAGTTGTTTGCACTGATGGACCTGCACTTGATTCATTCCATTAGGTTCAGTAGTAAGCTTTTACTGGCTAACCTTGGACAAGAAAGTTTAGCAAGTCATTTACAGATTTTCCAACTTTGTAGAAGCCCATTCCCGTGGTATTGTACCACTGAGGTAGTTCCTATTGAAATCACTATCAACAAGAGAAAAATTTGATGTTACTATATAAGCTTATAATAATAAGACGAAAAATAAATAATTGGAAGCTCTTCTTACATTGCCTTAAGGTAGGGTAGCTTCACCAGTGATGGTGGAAGCGTACCAGCAAGATCCTGCCCTTTAAGAAATCTGTACGTCAAAAATTAGAAGAAAAATAAAAAGATGATAGATTACAAATTCCTTATATAAAAAAGGTAATGCCCTGCTCAAGAAATACGGACAATATTAAGAGAAATGTTATTTTGAATTCTCCCAGCATACTCAGTTGATATGGCATGCTCAATCCAACCTTAAATCAATCATAATTAAAACTAACAAACAAATTTAAGAATAGATTAAGCAAGCCACTTCAGCCGAGTATGCTGGGAGAACCACTGTGTCTTATGCTGGGAGAACCACAAATTCAAGAGTAGATTAAGCATGCCACTTCAACTATTTTTTGGTAGGATCAATTGGTAAAGTACTCATAAACTTATTGCTTCTTGCCATTAACCATCATAATAAGAAACTTCAATAAGAATAAAGTCGGCATTATGTGAGTGAAGGGAGCGTACATGTGAACCACGTGGCATACACCATCAGGGTAGGAGCAATTGCAGTTGACAGTATTGTTGTACAATGGCCTCTCATTTGAATATAGTGTTCTCCAGCTTGAGTCAATGCATGGATTTGCACTGAAATTCCAGTCTTTCTTCCCCAGTTGTGTAGCAATTTCTTGAAGGGCTTCCACTGCACACATCAAACACATCAAACAGTTATTTGCTCTGTTTCTCTAAGACCCAGATATTAGCTGTAGCTGATGCTAGTTTTCTGTCTGTTTTGTTGCTGTAAACTTCCATAAGTAAAAACTTCAATCCAGAGATTACAGAAAAAGAAAAAACCCATATGCATATACCCAAAAAAGAAGTACCTTCATCATCCGGAAGAAGCCCTGCTTGTGCTTTGACTACTCTGTTTGCTCCCATGGACATGATCAGCACTAAAAACATGACAAAACTTAAGGTGGTCTTCGGAAAACAAGGCGGGCTTGCCATCTTCTCCTCCACGAATCAACAAATTAGTTTGCTTTCAAACTTGCATGGAGATGCAGATATGTTTACATATATAGCATCACCGAATCGTTGAATTTTTTTTTGAAAACCTTTGGTTGGTCGTGGTAGATTTGTCGCATCGGTTGATTAGTATACGTTGGACTGTTTATGTCGACTACAATCCATCTGGGTTTTGGATTAGTGGGACTTCAAAGTTTGAAAGAGAAAAAACAACCAGATTGTTTATTAATATTTTATATATGGAAAATGCTCTCTATCCATTGTATATTTGTATCCAATGTTTCAGAGCCGAAGCCATGGCTATACATACTGTGATATGACTTTTTGACAAAAGAAAAGCGAGAGAAGCCGTGGATTGTGGATTGGGATCTCAGCAATAGCGGAGAAATTGCCCATAGATTTATACACTGCTAAATGTCTATTTAATTAAAAAATATTTAAATAATATTTAAATTTAAAAAAAAAATAAAAAATTATAAAAAAAAAAGTATGGGGTGGCCGGCGACCCTAGGGGTGGCCGGCCACCCCATCTGAGACTTGGGAGTGGCTGAAGCCACCCTCAAGTGCCAATTGGGGGTGGCCGAAGATCCTTGGGGGTGGCCGAACCACCCCCCTAAGGCCATGGGGGTGGCTCCGGCAACTCCCAACCGGTCCTTAGGGGTGGCCGAAGCCACCCCCTAAGGCCCTAGGGGGTGGCCGAGCCACCCCCTTTGGCCATGGGGGTGGATCCAGCCACCCCCAACCAGTCATTGGGAGTGGCTTCGGCCACCACCATGTCTCAGATGGGATGGCCAGCCAGCCCTCTCCTTTCGGCCACCCCCTAAGGCCCTAGGGGGTGGCCGAGCCGCCCCCTTTGGCCATGGGGGTGGATCCGGCCACCCCCAACCGGCCATTGAGGGTGGGTTCGGCCACCCCCATGTCTCAGATGGGGGCTGGTTGGCCACCCCATACTTTTTTTATAATTTTTTATTATTTTGTTTTATATTTTCTTTTTAAAACTTAAATAATAATTTAATATTTTTTAATTAAAGAGACATGTGGCAAACTATAAACGATTGGATGAAATTCAATGGCTAGGATTTCAGCCCTTTTTGATGGGCAATTTTTTAACCATTGCTGGGATCCCAATCCGTGGATTGTTCCTAGTGCACCAAAAGAATTTTTTCTTTGTCTTTTACTTTGTTTTTTATTTTCTTTTATTTTCTACTCTTTTTTTTTTTTTTTTAGTAGAATTTTCTTGTAAGGGTTCCGTGGGACCGTGGGAATTGGGATTAACTTATTTTATTCCCTTCTTTTCTCAAGTCCCTTGAGTATTTGTCACGTAAATAAATGTTCAGAACAATTTTAATTAGACACTCTGTCATTGCAAGCGGCCTTATCCAAAGTTTGTGCAATTTGATATCAAAACTATCTACATTGTTAAATATGAGATCAAATATAAATGGTCGAGTATGAAATTGAAGGAGTTACAAGTTGGTGGTCAAGTCATAGAATGGCCGACGAGTATGTATCCGCATTGAATATTCATAAATGAGTAGAGTCACAGAAAGAAAAATGGCTATCGCGTGAGTGTCGATAGAGTAGTTCGACGTGGACATCGACTAGGAAACGTGATAGAATGTTATGATCTGAGGTAACTATGTATATATAAGCTTCTTATACACTTTTTTTTACAAATTGGTTTAAAACAAATTTTGAGTTCTTTACAAATCAGGATTAAAAATCGGCTGAAGTTTGACTCACTTGTTTATGGGTAAAGTTGAACAACTTTGTGCTTGATGTGACATCAATAGACAGTACATGGTCGATTTTATTGACAAAGTTGTTGGCATTTTCCTTGTCTTATTTTGCTTTCTCAGGCGACCTTTCAACTGCTTAATTTTTCATAACACTACAGTACAGAGAAAGCGATGCTTGTGATGCAAATTGATAAGCATGATACTTCTCTCTGTAAACAAACATGTCTAGATCTGATTGAAGAAATAAACAAATCAGTTGCTTCGATTAACTCGGGAAATAAAAATTACACAAATTTGATTGGGACTAACGGGCATTACACAAATTTGACAAAATTTAACAGTGGAGATTTATTTAGCATTTCGATTAACTTGGGAAATAAAAATTAAAAAATAAAAATTCGGGATTTTACAGTTTTGGCGAGTTGACTCACGGATTTATAATATATTTACCCTTTTTTTTAAAAAAAAATAAAAAAAATCAGCCTTAGTATGTCTCCATGGGGAGTTTCTATGGTTGTTCTTGAAGAAAAGAGATGGATTTATGCACATGTGATATCTAAGGAAGGCGTCTTTGCATGTGGATTCAAGCAAGATTGAACCGGTTGCCAAGTGGGAGACACCGACCAACATTCAAGAAGTTCGCATCTTTCTAGGGCTGGTCGAGTACTATCAGAAATTTGTTGAAAGATTCTCTGAAATCTCTGATCCATTGACCACATTAACAAGGAAAAATGCTCAGTATATCTGAATTAAAGCTTGTGATGAAATAAAGCTACTAGAAGTTAAAGCGGAGGCTAGTTAATCGATTACTTTCACAACATGCCTTAATCTAAATCATCAACTTTGGGTAGATTATCATCTGTTGATCCAATATTTCTCCCTATATTCCACAGGAAACACAAGTTTGCTGCAAAAGGGGTATCACATCACAACTTCTCAGGTAAAGGCCATGGGAAAATAGCATGAGCTACCATATCAAATGTTTTAATCATGTAAATATTGAATTTCTTCTAATTAATGTATCTTCAACTTCCAAGTTACAACATTTATTTACCCAAGAATGGTAACCAAACACAAATATTTTACAACCAGAGGATTCAATATAATTTCTTATCATTAAGCAAAAAATTTCATCACCGGGAGGGCAATTTTATGCTCATTTTACCGAGAATTAAGATCGACTTGATAATGTAGTAGAAGAGCCGATCCATGAGGCATCTGATGATTGAATGAGACTTTGAGTGTCACTTGAGCTCTGTCCTAGGATCTGATCAAACTGGTCTCTTAAAGCCTTAAATCTCAACTCATCAGCATAAATACTTGGATCCATGATCAACTCATGAACAACAGTTCGACCTTCAAGCATGCTCACTACTGCAGACATTGTGGGTCGAAGTGCTGGCGATGGATTAGTACATAAGAGAGCTACTTTAAGGATTCTTACTGCCTCTTCTTTACTGAAGTTAGACCCCAAGTTTGGATCCACCAACTCCATCAAGTTTCCTTTTTGTTGTAAAACAAGGGCCTATATAAGAATGGAGAAAAAAATGGACAAGGAAACAAATTAGCATTAGATGATAAGTTTATAACTTATAATGAAAACCAAAAATGAAAATGTTTTCAAGATTCATGATATTTGTATATTGTCAACATTCTGATCTCAAACATTTCATATTATATCGTTATTCACGGTTCCTCTACAAATTGAAGAACACCTATCTTACCCAATCTAGAAGACACACAAAATCCTCATTAGGTCGAAATTTCATGTTGTTCTTCCCAGCAACAATTTCCAATGCAACAATTCCAAAACTATATACATCTGCTTTATATGTTAAATACCCCCATAATGCTATTCTGGTGCCATGTATCCTCTGCAAAAAAAGATCATTCTATTAGTAAGGGTTCACTGGTAGGAGGTTACAAGCTTCACTATCAAACAACTACATAACAGAAGAATTTTGTCCTTGGAAATTGTTAATTAAAGCAGTCATTGTAACGCCCAAGATAATTATTAAGTTTGTTATTAATAATTTCATAGTAATCTAAATTAATTAATGAGATAAAACATGAGATGATTTAGAATAATAGAAATAGAATCTTATCCTATGCCACATGTCAAATTTTTATTGGCCATTGGAGATACCTTATCTCCTTGGTTTTAAAAGAAAAATGCAAAAAAATAATAATTATATAAGTTTTTGGTGGGCCCCCTGCAGCAGCCAGCAGCCCACTTTTCCCCCCCCATCTTTTCCTTCTTTCTTCCTTTCTTTCTTTCTCCCTCACTCCTCATTCACGCACACACACACACAGCAGCCCCTTTTTCCCATTTTCCCTCACTCTTTCTCCTTCCACAAACCCACACACATGGCCTAGATTGGGAGAGAAAGGGCTGCAGATTGAGAGAAAGAGAGAGAGGGGTACTGCTGGCTGGGAGAAAGAAAGAGAAAGAAGAAGGAGAAGAAGAAAGAAGAAAAAGAAAAGAAAAGGAAAGTGACGAAATTTGAAGGGGGTTCCGGCTAGGGGTGCTTGAGAGGTAAAATCTTTAGTTTTTCCTTGTAATTTTCGTGTTACCCATGAGATTAGAAGCTAGAAATTGTGTAGATTTGTGAGGCTTTGATTTGGGTCCAAAAATTAGGGTTCTTGAAAGGAATTTTGGGGATTTTGTTATATGGTTGAATCTTTAGCTTCTCTTTAAGGTTTTGTTCTACCCATTGGATTCCAAGCTTGAAATCACAATGATTTGGAGGATTTTTAATTAGGCTCGAAAATTGGAGAAATTTGATAAGAAAACCTAATTCATAAAATTAATGTGGGGCTTGTATGTGTAGTGGATTGCTATGCATTATTCAAGTTTTGGGTTATTTAATTTATGGGTTGAAACTTTAATTTTACCTATTGGTAAAGTATGGGCATAAACCCTAATTTTGTATAGTTTGTATTAAATTGGGGCTTTTGGTATGTGAACACTAGGAATGTTGTTTGAATGGGTTAATTACATTTAAAGTGTTAATTAACCCTAGGCTTTCATGGGTTTAATAGAAATTGATGAATATGGGTTTAGGTTCTAATGTCATATTAGAATCATGGTAATTATCGTAAGTGTTTATGAGTATATTATAAATTGGGGTAAACGACAATGAGAATGAATATATATTTATGTTACGTATGATAATGGAGTAAATGAGTATTTAATGTAATAAGTAGTAAATAGATAAGTAGATGGGTATAATGGTAAACATGTTGATAAACATAGAGTATGATAAGGTTATGTAATAAAATGATTTAAGATGAGATGATTGTATATTATTGGTTGCCCAAATATAACCTTAAGGCATTAGAGTATTGTATGTATAAATTGGTTATGTTGTAAAAATGCATAACTAGACTTTGGATTCACTTAGTATTGCAATCAAATATATATGTACAATAAAAGTGACATAAGAGCGTTATTGAAATTGGATTAACTTAATATGCATTTAAATTATATAAGTACCAAATATACTTCCCTATCGTAATTTGATAAAGTAATAAATTGCTTATGTAAAGATGGAATTCATTAAGTGTGTATTTAGTAATCAAGTTAATACATGGTGTAAGAATATGGTAACCTTGCATGTCTTAGTGTAAAACAATTAATTAGAATAAGGCCTTAGTTGTGTTGGCTTATTTGGAGGGTCTTTGGTGCTGAGTTAATGTCTAGGAGAGTAAGCGATGTAGTGAGAGATGCTTGTGGGATGCAAGTATCTTGGTGAAGTTTGTATTGTTAGAGCCTATAATAGAGTTTAACTATGTGTTTATCATGTAAATATATAGGTAATCGCAAGTGGGTCAAGGTTGCTAAGAGAACCCAAGCGGATCAAGGTAAGTATTTTACTTACTGGGCAAAAAGGGTACTATGTTTAAAGTATAAAAGATGTTTTGGTTGAACGATTGATTTATGATGTTTAGAGATACTATGATTATTGATGGTGTTCTATGAGATGTGTTGGTTGAATGTTTGATGAAATGTTTCTATGAGCTTTTATGGATTTGCAAGATAATGTGATGATTATGTTGTCATGAGTATTTCGATGATTTGTATGATTTATGACATGATTCTATGATTTCCATGATATGAATTATGATAGAATATGAGTTCAAGGTTTGTTAACATGAGCATGAACATGGCATAAGCATTGATATGAAAACGGGGTTCAACTCCGGTAGCAATGACAAGTCTCCTACCGTAGAGCTGGCCCATGCATAACGGAAACGGGGTTCAACTCCGGTGGTGATTGAGCATTGTCTCACTACTGTAGAGCTGGCCTCATGTATAACGGAAAACAACATGACGGCGACCAGTAGTGATGACAAGTCTCCTACCGCAGGGTTGGCCTCATGATGAAAATGGCACAAGATGATGAGCATAAGCATAAGCATGAGCATGCATAGCATATGATTGCATGAAAATGATGATAAAGGCATGGTAACCTGGCCTTACTTTGTAGATGGCACAAGTAGCGGCAAGCAAAGTAAGGTTAGGGTCAAATGATGTTAAAGAAAAGGTAACTAGTCTTACTTTGTAGATGGCCCAAGTAGCGGCAAGCAAAGTAAGGCTAGGGACAAATGATATTAAAGAAAAGGTAACCGGCCTTACTTTGTAGATGGCCCAAGTAGCGGCAAGCAAAGTAAGGTAGGGACAAACGATGTTAAAGGAGAGATAACTGGTCTTACTTTGTAGATGGCCCAAGTAGCGGCAAGCAAAGTAAGAACGGTCCTTGTTTTGTAGATGGCACAAGTAGGGGCAAGCAAAACAAGGATGGGCCTTACTTTGTAGATGGCACAAGTAGGGGCAAGCAGAGTAAGGATAGAGACAAATGATGTTAAAGGAAAGGTAACTGGTCTTACTTTGTAGATGGCACAAGTAGCGGCAAGCAAAGTAAGAACGGTCCTTGTTTTGTAGATGGCACAAGTAGGGGCAAGCAAAACAAGGATTGGCCTTATTCTGTAGATGGCACAAGTAGAGGCAAACAGAGTAAGGACAGGGACAAATGGTACATAGAGAAACATGAAACAAGAATGACAATGATGAGCATGAGCTTGCATGGCATATGAATGTTATGATGATGATGATGATATATGATGCTTGCATTGTTGTATATGATGATTTGTATGCTAGACGTATCGGTATGCATACGAGACGGGAGATGGAACCGTGCGTTTGTATATCGTTATGGATAGACGATGCATGGTGACTTTCCATATGTTTTATTGTTAAGCTATATAATATGTAAGTATGTATAAAGTTAGATGGGTTAGTATGCGCATGTTCCGAGAGCGGAAGATCGGGCTTACGTATATTTTCACAACTAATCTAGTATGTTTTCAAATGATGATTCTTTTTGTAAGCCTAGTGAGTTCCATACTGCTGAGCGTCTCTATTTTATGGAGACGGCGGGCTCATGAAATCCGCCTGCATCATGGGTGGTGGTGATTCCCGTGATGCAGACGATGTTGTTGATGCAGGTACAGGGACCCTAGATGATGATTCAGTGGCTATGTATCTGGGTTACCACGGTGCCTGAGGCCTTGACACATTGGGTGTTTATTTTGTTGGACTAGTTGATAGCCCTTTTTTGTAGAGCATTCATGTATATGCTTAGACATTATCATTTTGTATATGGCTCGTGTCGTATGTGACACTTTTGTATAGCCATTCTTTTGTATGTAAAACATTATTCACATAGATGTATGGTCAGCTCAAATGTCTTAAGTTATGTCTATGTTATTTATATTCCGCTGCAAAGATATAAACTCTGATTAATCATTGATGATGCATATAGCTCTGTGAGACTTATGATATTGTCAATCAGGTTAATGCATGGGTTCGTGGCATACTGCGGTATCGCCATGCCACTGTGACAATCCGTTTTGTTGTGGGTAATGTTTAAAAAAAAAAAAAAAAATTTAATCATGCTTTTATCAAGCGGGTCGTCACAGTCATGCACCATTAGCCATACAGGGAAACCTGAACATATAAATACAATTTTCATGGTACTGCACCAGCTAATAAGAGTGCAATTAGATTGCAATTGTAGATCATACCAGTGTTTCGTGCCTAGAAAATGATTTGTGAAGCAGAGATACTAACACGAGTGCAATTAGATTGCAAAAGCAGATGGCTAACATAGACAACCTAGTAGAAATAGCCAAGCCAGGACTTTCTCCATGGTACTGCACATGCTCAAACTCGTGTATGGATAACTTCAACTTCCACCTTATTTGGATTTACTATTCAGGCAAGAAACTTGACTTAAGAGACATTATCATGCGTATTTTCTTAAAAACAGAAGAAAATGTTCATATCAGAGTGACGGAAATATATAAAGATAGCTCACATAGTTCCTGCAACTCGGGTGCTAATGTGGGTGTTCTCCTCTTCATCGAGCTTGGCCAACCCAAAATCAGAAATCTTAGGTGTAAGGTCCCTATCCAGTAGTACATTGGTAGTTTTGATGTCCCTATGAACAATTTTCAGTGGTGATTCCTCATGCAAGAAAGTCAGTCCTCTTGCTATGCCGACGCATATTTTATGCCTTGTAGGCCAGTCCAATTTCACTCCGCCACCCTCTGGATCTGCAATTGGTGCATATAGCTCAATCAATGATATGATTCATGGCTTTCAATTCCTATTATTCATGCCAAGGATAAAACACAAAGCTTACCAAACAAAGCATGTGCAAGGCTATTGTTTTCCATGTATTCATATACCAACAATAATTGATTTCGTTCAATACAACATCCATACAGCTTAACAACATTCGGATGTTGTAAACCAGAAATCATTCCTATTTCATTCACGAACTCTCGATTTCCTTGCTTTGATTTAGAAGAAAGTTGCTTAACGGCAATTATGGTACTATCTAATAAAGTGCCCTGCATTGAAAGTATGGATTATTGGTTATGTATAAACTGTATCCGAAAATGTAACAAACCAGTAAAAGTTGTGAAAGAGAGAATATATATATATATAATGCTTTCACACAAAGATAGAAGACGATGATGGAATAGTAGATTACCTTGTATACAGCTCCAAAGCCACCTTCCCCAAGCTTGTTTGCAGCATCAAAATTGTTTGTGGCAACTTTAATTTGTCTAAAGGTAAAAAAACCAGTTTGCAGATCTAATCCTTTCAGCTCTGCAAAAGGAACGAGGTCAAGTTGTTGGACTGCATCCTAAACATTACAAGAATGCTTGGGTGCTCTGACTAGTTAGTACATCTGAACTAAATTACCTTGTTCCCTTGATGTCTTGCCTCCTAAATAGCCTTTCCAACGAAGAATTCCTAAAATCATGAAAACAAGGCTTGACAACAAAACTGCAGTTCCAACTGCAAGGAATATCTTCTTTTTTCTGTCATTGGGAGGCTTGAAATCTGCAGAAAAAGGTAGCAAACAACAGTGATTGTAGGACAGCATTTTGTTTCTAGTCTGTACTAGCATAAACGTATATATAGGCGAATCTAGTGTAAAAGAGGATACTTCTCAATGGTTCAAGACATGGATTAACTAATAAAGAAGAACAAAAGAAAGGTATAAGAGAAAAATCTGGATAAGTCTTCCACCAAGCTGCACATTAACTTTCTTTCAAGTATTTTATGTTGCATCCAGTGGTTATGGGGATTGCTGCATCGACAGTAAGTTAAACTTCTTTATTTTGTCAATCTACTCCAAGAGTACAAGACATGGAAATTAGAGAAATTCAACACAGTATGAGAGAGAGAGAGTGGCATAATGTAGTAATGTCTCATGATGTTAAAGAAGGAACACAGAAGGTACAACCTATATTACTCACCAGAGTCTATGGTGATAGCTGATATAAGAGGACCATATGTTCCTCTCTTTGGGATATCTTTTGTCCCTTTCCCAGCCCAATAAAAGCGAACCTCCAAAGCTTTATTGTTAACAATTGCTGTAAAATTCCTAATGACAGCTTTGTCAACTCCTTGTGCTTCCTTTTCAATATCAAAATCCTTCAGCACCAAGTCATTCTGTAACAAAAGTAATTCAGTTGAATTATCTTCTATAGCATACAGAGAAGGAAAACAATCTCATTGACCACCTCTACCTGTATATAAACATCAAACATCCGTCTTCCGACACTATAAAAAGATCTATTGTCTCGGAGTATTATCTCAGCAAAATGAAGGTTCACAGCATAATTTCCATTTGCCAAGCAGCGCGCATAATATGTAAGAGATAGAGGAGAGAGACGTGCATTCATGTATAACAGGGAGTCGTTCATTCTGAGCCTGGATTCATTTTCTGCTACATAGTCCTTTGAGGTACTCCAAACATCCCAAAAATCTCCAGTGCTACTAAAGCCCCAAGTATCATCTCTCATGCGAACAAATTTTGCTGCACCTCCCGGCTCTAAATCTTCTTCATACTTGATGTCTCCAACGGTGGTTGCCCTTCCACCACAATTTATATGCAATGAGTAATGATCTGGAGAGTATCATTACAAGGTAATAAGGTGCAAACCAAACATGATAGAAGATATATTCAATGATGTTTGATAGTTTAATCTTGTTGTTATGCAGTATAAAAGATTGGCCAATTTCTTCTGTCTTTTTTTTTTGTTTTTAATAAAAATTTGAAAAAGTAAAAATACTGTTTTGGGTCTAACAAATGTACCTTTTGAACATGGATTATTCTTCAGACACTCTGTAAGTATTCTAAAATAAAATATAGCACAAAGAAGAAGAATTAGGATGTTAAAAACAGAATTGAAACAAAACATAGAAAATAAAAAAGAGGGTCCTCCTTCTTAGAAGTTTAATATATTAGATGCTTATGAGTTGTCCGATCCAGAAAAGCTTCTGAACAAATTTCTGTGGAATAAAAAGTTAGTTCCACAAATAAAAATTACAAGTAGATGAAGGAAGCAAGTTGTAATGATCAAGTATGTTTCTGTTAAGGGGAAAAAATTTTCTTACAGGGTGTCTGGACAAGTATTTGGTGCAGAGCTCGTGGAAAAATTATTATAAGATATGTCTATTTGGCTGCACAAAAGAATAATTCTTTTAGTCTTTGCAATCCATCCCCTTCACCCCACCCCACTAAAACAGTATTGCGATCTATTTACAATATCACAACATTTCTAAGAATTCATACTGGATTTTTTGAAGCTAAACAAACGCTGGTGCCATTTGGGATTAACTTGCCAGATATAAAAGAAAACATCAAATAATGGAATGAAAAATTGAAGCTCTTCCGAGGTACTTGGAGGAAGATGGAAATGAAGTTGACAGGAAAAGGGTCAACCACTGGACATGGGAGAATGTTCCCCACAACTGACACCTACTGAGGTCAGCCGATGAAGCACCATCCACAGTAGGATTTCATGTATATGTATCTAGATATATAAGGCATTATGTTAACAACTTAAATGAATATGCTTCAGCAGTCCAAAATAAATCTATTACATAAATAAATGGAAATCTCAAGCAAAATTAATGTAGAATTTAGGATGGAAAACATACTAGCGGCTATCTCTGCTCTTGATCCATTCTGGAATAGGCCCACCGAGAAAGTTGCCCGTCAGATATCTATCCCATGATCAACAAAAATCACATTGTCATTAGAAAAGTTCAGATTGTTCCTATTTGAAACATTTATACAGAAAAAATATTGAAATTCTAAACTTCAGTGAGCTAATTCCATATGTATGAAGCCTTCAGACATGTCTTGTTATCATAATAGCCCATTCCAAGTGGATGAGACTTCAAAATTTTGCCTCATCACTTTGTTAAGCTAGAATCCTAAAGGTGACGTCTGTGTGAATATGTGCTACTTGTAATCTAGTAATTCTGGGTCAAAGCATTTAGTATCTAAACTAGCTGCTGCATTAACTTTTCTTATAGAAAACTTATGTAGAATTGCAGTACTTGCATGGTAATAAAGTTAAAGAACTGTGTACCAAAAGCTTAAGCTATTAGCTAGGGCCATCTATGCAAAAACTGAAAAAAAAAAAAAAAAAAAAAAAAAGACCAAAAACCTTTGAATTGTTTTAGGAAGTAAGTCAATGTCGTATTCAAGCTTAAGGCACACTAACTAGGCCCCTACGCATCATGCTGTAAGTTAGCCATCCTCATGAATTTAGATTCCTTACATGGTGTCCAAGCTTGTTAGAACTCCAAAATCTGGAATTCTTCCTTCCAATCTGTTGAAGCTGAGATCTCTGCAAAAGAAAGAAAGAAAAACAGATGTCATAAGAACAAAAAATTATAAATAATTTTTCTAGTGAACATGGTAAACATAAGAGCTACGTGTGTTTCCTAAATGAGATTGTTTTGTGGGGAACGTTATAAGGTCGAGAAAAAACAAAAAGTAAAGAGGAAGGGAATTCAAAGAGAAGGAAATTGTTAAAGTGAATTTATTAGGCAAGGGACCCTTTTTTTAGGTCTGATAACAATTTCATTACTTTAAAAGGGAAATGCAAAGAAATTCCAGTCAAAATATAAGACACTTTTTTACAAAACATTTCACACCTTATTGAAGGAATAGTTTAACACAACAGGTGTTTAACTTTTGCAGGAAGGAATTAACTTCTTAAAAAATAAAAAAATAAAAAAATGATAAGTGTAGTCGTGTGGCCACCCGATCTGGTCGAGGTGGCTACGCACGCCTGCCTCTCTGCACAGCCGCCTCTGTCATGGTTTGAGGTGGCTCTGTGGCCACCAAAACAAGCCTAGTGGTCCAGCGGCCACCCTACTCTTTCATTGAGGGAGTGGTCGTGTGGCCACCTTATTTAAAATTTTTGTAATGCCACCCTTTCCGTTAGGGTTTGGGGTTAAATCAGACGGCAAATGAGTGAAATGATCTTTATTAAAATTATAAAATTACCTCAATTAAATCATTTTTTTTAAAAAAAAAAAGGGGGGGGGGGGGGGTGGGTATTTTGGAAAACATTTACAAGGCCTCCGTTAGTATTTAACAGAAAATTCTAACGGGTGAGTTACATTGCAAACTTTTTAAAGTTGGATACACTAAATTGAGAGTTTTTCAACTTTAAGGGGTGAATGCAAAAGGGATGATAGTTTAGGAGAATTAAGCGAAATTTTATTATATGTTTTAATTTCCATGTTCTTCACTAAAAAGTAGAAAGAAGAATAAACAGAGTAATTACAATATTTTCAGCTGTGCCAATTCTGAGATATATGCAGGGACTGGTCCAGAGATATTGCAACTCCTCAACATCCTGAACCATAAACAAACTTCATGTGATGTAAGTGTTGCAACAAGAGGTACATTATTCCAATTGCAGAGCATTTTACAACATAAAAATGCCTTACAATTTTGCCAGGTTACTCATGTTCCGTAGTGGTGGAAAAGGTGAACCCTCTCCTGGTAAGTCACTAACCCGTCTGCATAGAATTGCATCATGAAGAACTGTTATTGTCTTCAGCAATACATTTTATTAGTTTAAAAATGAAATGAATGTATCATAGACATTATGCACTCAAGAATGTTAAATGAGATAGCAGAACTCACAGCTCTGTCAAATCACTCAAGACAGAAATGCTAGGAAGAATAGGCCCCTCAAGACCACTAGCTTGCATCTCTCTGTTAAGAACACAATTCCAATGGATTTAGATTACACCTGAAAATTTCAGGTAGAAGAGATTTACATAGCATTGTAGTAAGTAAAAAAAATCACATACAATTTCTGAAGTTGTTTCCAGCTTTGAAAGAAGTCAGGCATTCTTCCAGTGAAGTTGTTACTGCTAATCCTACTGCATATGAGCCAAATCGAAACAAGATTGAGTGAAATAAAAAGCTGAACATTTTCAAAGAAAAATCTAAAGTTACTGCTAGTAAAGCAATGGAAAAGATTACAACCACTTACAGTTCTTTTAATTTGGTCAGATTAGTAAAAGTGGCAGGCAACACTCCCATGAGATTGTTCGCATTAAGAATGCTGCAGTCACCAGAAGAAAACTTAAGACCGGTTCAACTAACTCTAATGTTAAATTATTACGAAAATCACTGAGAATTTAAAATGATTAATCAAATGTAATTTGGAAAAAAGAAAGGAGGAAGAAAGAAAGACTGACAGTCTCTCCAAGTCCACCAAGTTCCCAAGCTCAGGAGGAACAGGTCCAGAAAACAGGTTGCTCTCTATGGTCCTGAAATAGAGTCCTTTAGGATTACAGCAGGGCTAAACCAAATGAAACCTCATAATAATTTAACAAAGAGATCCAGAGCATACAGAGCTTTAATAGTGGTAATCTTTCCCAAGTAATCAATATGTCCAGATAAGTTGTTTGCACTGATGGACCTGCACTTGATTCATTCTATTAGTTCAACAATTAGCTTTTACTTGCTGACCTTGGACATGAAAATTTAGTAAGTCATTTACAGATATTCCAACTGTGTAGAAGCCCATTCTTTTGGTATTGTACCACTAAGGTAGTTCCTATTGAGATCCCTATCAAGAAGAAAAAAAAAAAGAAGAAGTGAGCTGTTAGTACAGAAGCTCTAAGTCTAATTGGAAGAAAAACAAATAATTGGAAGCTCTTACATTGCCTTAAGGTAGGGTAGCTTCACCAATGCTGGTGGAAGTCTACCAGCAAGATCCTGCCCTTTAAGAAATCTGCATGTCAAATTTTCCTTTAAAAAAATGATAGATTACAAATTTCGTGGTAAAAACTTCATGGTAAGGTCCTAGATTAAATAGATGACTTAAAAAAAAACAAAACAAAAACAAAAACAAAAACAAAACAAAACAAAAAAGAAGATGCAACTCCATTGTTACTCAACCAAGTTACATATCATATTCATACACTTAAGATTGAACTTCTCAATAAAGGAAGGGAGCTTACATGCTAACCACGTGGCATACACCATTAGGGAAGGAGCAATTGCAGTTGACAGTATTGTTGTACAATGGCCTGTCAACTGAAGATGGTGTTATCCAGTTTGAGTCATTGCATGGATCTACACTGAAATCCCAGTCTTTCTTCCCCAGTTGTGTAGCTATTTCGCGGAGGGCTTCCACTGCACACATCAAACACACATCAACTTCCCTACCAAGATTTGAAAAAATAAAAACAAAAAACCCATCTTTCCTACACAGTTATTTCCTCTGTTTCTAAGACCCAGATATTAGCTGATATATAATGGTGGTTTTCACTCTGTTTTGTTACTGTAAAGGCACACCCAAATGGCATCCAGCCATCAATAAGTAGAAACTTCAATCTAGAGAGATACCATTTGCATCAACTTGAGTTTAACCAACAAACAAAAAGAAAACCCATTTGCATATACAATAAAAAGAAGAACCTTCATCGTCCGGAAGACGCCCAGCTTGTGCTTTGACGACTTTGTTTGCTCCCATGCAAATGAACAGCACTATAAGCACAGTAAAACTAAAGGTGGTTTTTGCAATACAAGGCTGGCAGAAGAATCCCATTTCTCCTCCACCAATCAACTTGGTTTGGCGTATGCTTTGCCTTCAAACTTGCCGGAGAAATGCAGATGTGTATACATTTCCCATAGCCATTTCTTTATATATATATATATATATATATTTGTCTCTTTATTGTTATCTTTTGGACTCCATAGACTACTTGCCTTCTGCCCATGCCTTTTTCTGAGAGTGAGTTGGTCAGATATTTGATCCATCATTTAATATGATATCATCAAGATTGGTTCTTAAAGCCAATCCATCTGGCCTTTGGATCTGTGTGCCCGCTACGTCTTTGACTAAATGGTTTCATGAATATTTTTATATATAATGCTCTTTAATCTTTATCCAAGGTTTCAAAGCTTACATTACGGAAATAATTTCAATTTTTTTTATGAAAAAGAGAGAATAAAATTATATTTGGAACGTTAAAAAAAAAATACATAAAATCTTTTGTAGTTCTTTTTACAACACTTAAAGTACAAATCCTAACGAATTTGTAGAAAATGAATGTTATTTTTCTAATATATATATTATTTTTTGCCTTTTTTTTTTTTTAGGGACTGGTGGAGTAAATTCTTTTATAAAACAATATCTAGGTAGAACCAGTAACAAATATAAGTGGGGCCGACCCCACTTATATCTACTTTAAAAGAAAAGTTTTAAAGTAGATGAAGATATAAGTGGGGTCGCCCCCACTTATATCTACTTATATCTGTGGGGGCGACCCCACTTATATCTACTTTGAACCAGTCTTTCTTCCCCAGTTCTGTTATTTTTCTAATCTACTTTAAAAGAAAAGTTTTTTAAAATTTTTAAGTACAAATTTGAAGGGCACCCCTAGTAAAAATAAAAACTCTACGGACTCCAACCTGCCCAGCAAAATCCAAAAATGTACCCCTACAAATTTTTTATTTTCTCTACTAGACTAGAGAGGACTGGCTGGACTGCAATGTCCAAAAAAATTTTAATAAATAAAAAATAAAAATAAAATAGAAGTGTTTTCCTGCTTGCCACTGAACATGCCAAAATTTACAAGGCACGCTACAAGATAAGAAGAAGAAAAAGTTGGGTCTTGAATCTAGTTGTGGCCGTGTCTCAGTTAGTCAGTGACTCGGTGTGTGGGTGAAAGTGAAACACTAGACGAAAAAAAAAAAAAAAAAAAAAAAAGGAGAAAGTGATTCGTGAAGAGTGGTGATGAAGGAAGTAATTTGTCATTATCTTTTTTCTTTCTAGAATTGCTTAGGAAAAAAAAAAATTTGTTGAGATAGTAGCCGGAAAATAGTCTTTAAAATTATTTTTACTTTTTAGTCTTTAATTGATAGTAAAACTCACAAGAATATTATTGCTTTGAAAAAAAAATAAAGACAATTTAATTATAAACAAGAATATTGCTTTAATTATTTGTTTTTATTGGTTTGCAGCATTGTTAGACTAACTCCATTTTGTGGTCAGTGTGTTTTCAAGAGATTCTTCAAGATAATTAATTCACTAAAAGGTACTCATTTTTCGTCATTTAATTGTGTTTAGTTTATTTCGCAAGTAATTTAAATTATTATGTGTTTGTGATGTTGTTAGATGAAGATTTTTAATAATTACTTTGATCTTTGTATTTTTCTTTGTTGGGTAATTTGATGGGTTTGATTTGCTTCATGATACATATACTATGGTATAATTTATTTTTTGATTGTATTTATCATATTATAATAAAAATATAATACATAAAGAGAAAACAAAATTATCATTGTGTTTTATTATTTTTTTGCGCCCTTAGTAACTCCAACTCCTAAATCCGCCACTGCGTAGAACAATGAGAACGCCATGAGGAACCGTAACATTTCTCTTTATAGAATTCTATGATTTTTCAATCTTGATTAGGATTTAAAATTAGTGTATCTAACGATATATTTATATACCGTCAAATGCATTAACTTTAATAAATACTATAAATTTCATTTGAAATAGATATAATATAATCCATTAGGTGTCACTATGCAACAACACATGTTATAAGAGAACAAGATTCTCTCAATTTCATGGTTTCAATTGGAGAAGAGTAATGCTATAAGTTTTCCTAGAGTTATCCCAAATGTGATGTGGCTTTTAAAATCACCGTTGAATTTGAGATGTGATTTATTGACTTGTGATCTATTGGTGATTTTAAAAGCCACATCACATTTAGGATGACTCTAGGAAGATTCTAGAAAGACTTATAGCATCAAGAGAAATGATTGGTGGTCTTCAAGAACTAGCTCAATCGGCTGATACCACGCCTAATAAGCAAAGATCACTAGTTCAAATTCTCCTCCTCCTCGATAAAATATAAGCAAATTATTGACACCGATAATTTTTTCATAAGATATGAAGTTAATGTTGATACGTCTTTAAAAAAATTTAAATCATTAAAGTTATGTGTAGGGTTAGATGTTCAAATTTTAAATTTTGATCATAAAATAAATATTATTAAAAAAAAAAAAAAAAAAAAGGAAAAACTAAACTAAACAAAATACAAAGACCAAAACATGAATTGAAGCAAGTCCTTTTGTCTGTTTCGATCAACGTTGACTTCCCTAAGCTGTTGGTGAACTAGGAATATCTTTCTTTTTGTTTATTATTATTATTATTATTTATTTATTGTATATCTAACTTAGATTGCATCTATATTCCTCTTCTCAAAGTATTAATAGCATACCGACAGAGGAGACTGGAGAGGGAGGGATGCCAGACAAACAAAATAATAATAAATAAATAAATAATAATCACAAAAAATTATTATTATTATTATTATTATTATTATTAATCTTGGTTGACCTTTACTCTAACGAAGATTACTGGAGGATTGGTTTTGGAGTTGCTTCACTGACAAGCTTTTCTATTTACTTTTGAATGAAGTCTCTTTTCATGAAAGATAAAAACAAATGTTATTTCCTAGGAGCGGCTCGTTTTTTAGTAATGTTAGAAGTCTCTTTTATGTCACTTTAAAAATAATGTGACTTTTTAAAATCACAATTAATTTTATAATTGATTATTATTAAATTTTGATGAAATTATGATTTTTGAAGTCATTTTATTTTTGAAATTCTACATTTTGGGCCACCCGTAATATGTAACCATTTTTTGCTAACAAAAAATTATAAACTTCATTTACCTTTTATATCATATTAATCAATTTCTTTCTCATTTTTCGTCTTAAAACTCTTTACCAAATATATTATATTTGGGTTGACCTAGGAGTGAGAAGGCTTGGCTTTCGGGCGCAAATGACATTCTTTATAAGTATGTTGCTTTGATTTGAGGCTGTTTTATAGGAGCCTTTGATTATGAATAGGAAGAGTTTGAAGCTCGAAAGTCTAGGTTTTCTCAAGGGAAATCGACAATGAGCCGATCTTTGTCTAGCTCCCCATCTGCTTCTTCTTCTTCGGATTAAAATCTCCAATAATTTAAATTGGTGTTTACCTCAAAAAACACTTTTTTTGTATGTAAGTTTCCAAGAAAATTTAGCAAAAATTTCAAGAAAAGCTTTGTCTTGATAGGATCTGGCTTGCTAATCCATGCCTACTCCATAAGCCAATTTGCACAAGCCAATTTGCACAGGCAGCCAAAGATTGCCCCCAAAGGGCAGGGGGCATAACATCACTATTTCATGAGTAAAATAGTTACATTAAAATAGGGCAACCCACGCAATAACGGAAATTTACTTTTTTTTTTTTTTTTAACACTTTTGAGAAGCATACAAAGGATAGCTTCTTAAACTAAAAAACAAAGGAGTCTCCAAGAGGTAACTTAATTGACTGGGGACCACTTCTTATGAAGCGGAGGTCATTAGTTCGAATCCTTCTTCTTGTGTGGACATGTCAAAAAAAAAAAAAAAAACCAACAAAAGTGACAACGCCTTCCTTGGAACATTTGGGAATCAGTCAAATAAATAATCCGGCCTATCAAAAGAATTGATACCACCAAAAAAGATAATTAATGTAGGCAAAGTTTTGTCAACGAAACAAACTACAGACCAATAGGTGACGGGAAGGGGCATGACTATCTCGAAACCCTTCAACCCTACCCAAATTCCCAAAGCAGGGGACACAAATAAGAGTATGACCCTCGAAATACCCTTCGACCCTATCCAATTTCCTGTGGGGTTAAATATGACTTTCAATGTGACAACCAACATGCTGGTTGAACATTATAATGCCCAACTATATTAAACTTTGCTGGAAACCTTAGTTTGCTCTAACATGTTCCAAGATAACTCATGCAGGAGGGTAAAACCATGGGAACATATCAAATGATTAATCATGTATAGGGAGAATTTCTAATAATTAATGTATCCTCAACTTCATGTTACAACATTTTTTCCCAAGAATGTTAACCAAACAGAAATATTTTCACACTAGAGGATTCAATATACCTTTTTATCATTAAGCAAGAACTTTTCATCGCCATAAGGGCGATGTTATGGTTATTTTACGTAGAGTTAAGATCGACTTGATAATGTAGTAGAAGAGCCAATCCATGTGGCGTCTGACGATTGAATGAGACTTTGAGTGTCACTTGAGCTTTGTCCCAAGATCTGATCAAATTGGTCTCTTAAAGCCTTAAATCTCAACTCATCACCATAAATACTTGGATCCATGATCAACTCATGAACAACAGTTTGGCCATCAAGCATGCTCACAACTGCAGACATTGTGGGTCGAAGTGCTGGCGATGGATTAGTACATAATAGAGCTACTTTAAGGATTCTTACTGCCTCTTCTTTACTGAAGTTAGACCCTAAGTTTGGATCCACCAACTCCATCAAGTTCCCTTTTTGTTGTAAAACAAGGGCCTATATAAGAAAGGAGAAGAAAATAAAAAAGGAAACAAACTAGCATTAGAATGGAAGGAAAATACAATGACAAAGCCAAATAGAGCAATCATTAAATGATTGACAAGGGCTCATAATTACGCTTTTAGTTTGTTGTATGAAAAACAATTGATGAAGACGTATCTTACCCAATCTAGGAGGCACACAAAATCTTCATTAGGTCGGAATTTCATGTTGTTCTTCCCAGCAACAATTTCCAATGCAACAATTCCAAAACTATATACATCTGCTTTATATGTTAAATACCCCCATAATGCATATTCTGGTGCCATGTAGCCTCTGCACAAAAAGATCATTCTATTAGTAAGGGTTCCTGGGTAGGAGGCTACGAGCTTCACTATAAAACAACTCCATAACCAAATAATTTTAGGTACTAGATTTCCCATCTTAATAATTATTGGCATCTTGGCAAGTAATCAGTGCCATTAATAAAGCTTGCTTTATCTCCTACAAGTTTGCTGCACTTGAAAGAGTGAAAGTTCAACTAAGAACAAAAATAAGAGTTCATATTCTTAACTACTGCAGGCCTCGAAAACTGCACTTAATATCTGTGACTGATATTTGCCCTTGCAAATTGTTAGTTGAAGTCATGCACAATTAGCCATACAGGAAACCTGAACATATAAATATAAATACAATTTTCTGTATATTGCTCACTCCTTGTATAAGGAGGAGAGTAACATTTAGAGGTAGAATCCATCAATTGAAGTTAAAAAGTATTGAATAAACAGTTTTCTAATCCTTTTGTTGCATTCTTGAGTTTTTTTATTTTTTTATTTTTATTTTTTTTTATGAGAAGTCTGTGTTGTTACTCAATTTCATATAAGCTTGAGGTAAACTAAGTATGTAGATCATACCTAAGTGTATCATGCTTAGAAAATAGTTTGTGACGCAGGGATACTAATAAATGTGCAATTAGGTTGCAAATGCAGATGGCTAACATAAACAACCTACCAGCAATACTAAAGCCAACAGTTTTTCCATGGTACTTTAGATGCTCGAACTCGTTTATGGAGACTTCAATTTCAACCTTATTCTGATTTACTATTGGGGAAAAAACTTGACTTTAGAGACATTATGATGCATATTTTGTACAAAAAGAGCAGAAGAAAAAATTTATATTAAAGGAAAGAGATAAAGGTAGCTCACATAGTTCCTGCAACTCGGGTGCTAATGTGGGTGTTCTCCTCTTCGTCGAGCTTGGCCAACCCAAAATCAGAAATTTTAGGGTTAAGGTCCCTATCTAGTAGTACATTGGTAGTTTTGATGTCCCTATGAACAATTTTCAGTGGTGATTCCTCATGCAAGAAAGTTAGACCCCTTGCTATGCCAACACATATTTTATGCCTTGTAGGCCAGTCCAATTTCACTCCGCCACCCTCTGGCTCTGCAATTGGTGCATATAGCTCAATCAATGATATTGAACATTTTAGTTCAACCTATATGATTCATGGCTTTCAATTCCTATTCTTCATGCCAAGGATAAAACACAAAGCTTACCAAACAAAACATGTGCAAGGCTATTGTTTTCCATGTATTCATACACCAACAATAATTGATTTCGTTCAATACAACATCCGTACAGCTTAACAACATTTGGATGTTGTAAACCAGAAATCATTCCTATTTCATTCACGAACTCTCGATTTCCTTGCTTTGATTTAGAAGAAAGTTGCTTAACGGCAATTATGGTACCATCTAATAACGTGCCCTGCATTGAAAGTATGCATTATTAGTTATGTATAAACTATATCCGAAAATGTAACGAACCAGTAAAAGTTGTGAAAGAGAGAATATATATATATATATATATATATAATGCTTTCACACAAAGATAGAAGACAATGATGGAATAGTAGATTACCTTGTATACAGCTCCAAAGCCACCTTCCCCAAGCTTGTTTGCAGCATCAAAATTGTTTGTGGCAACTTTAATTTGTCTGAAGGTAAAAAAACCAGTTTGCAGATCTAATCCTTTCAGCTCTGCAAAAGGAACGAGGTTAACATGTTGGACTGCATCTTAAAACATTACAAGACTGCTTGGGTGTTCTGACTACTTAATATGTCTGAACTAAATTACCTTGTTCCCTTGATGTCCTCCCTCCTAAATAGCCTTTCCACCGAAGAATTCCTAAAATCATGAAAACAAGGCTTGACACAAAAATTGCAGTTCCAACCCCAATGAATATTTTCTTTTTTCTGTCATTGGGAGGCTTGAAATCTGCAGAAAAAGGTAGCAAACAACAGTGATTATTGGACTGCATTTTTTTTTTCTTGTCTGTAGTAGCATAAGATCTAGTGTAAGAGACAATACATCTCGATGGTTCAAGACATGGATTAACTAATAAAGAAAAATAAAAGAAAAGTATAACACAAAAATCTGGACAAGTCTTCCACCTGGCTGCACATTAACTTTCTTTCAAGTATTTTATTTTGCATCCGCTCTATAGTAAACATCTTTTATTTTGTCAATCTACTCCCAGAGCAGAAGACATGGAATATTGAGAAATTCAACACTTAGTATGAAAGAGAGAGTGGCATAGACTAGAAATGTCTCACGATGTTAAAGGAACACAGAAAGTATAACCTATGTTACTCACCAGAGTCTATGGTGATTGCTGATATAAGAGGACCATATGTTCCTCTCTTTGGGATATCTTGTGTCCCTTTACTGGCCCAATAAAAGCGAACCTCCAAAGTTTTATTCTGAACAACTGCTGTAAAATTCCTAATGACTGCTTTGTCAACTCCTTGTGCTTTCTTTTCAATATTAAAATCCTTCAACACCAATTCATTCTGTAACGAAGTAATTCAGTTAAATTATCTTCTATAAAATACAGAGAAGAAAAACAATCTGATTTACTACCTGTACCTGTATATAAACATCAAACATCCGTCTTCCGACACTGGAAAAAGATCTATTGTTTCGGAGTATTATCTCAGCAAAATGAAGTTTCACAGTATAGTTTCCATTTGCCAAGCAGCGTGCATAATATGTTAGAGAATGAGGAGAGAGACGTGCATTCATGTATAATAGGTAGTCATTCATTTCGAGCCTGGATACATTTTCTGCTATGTAGTCTTTTGAGGTACCGGCAGCATCCCAGAAAAATCCAGTGCTACTAAAGCCCCAAGTATCATCTTTCATGCGAACAAATTTTGCTTTACCTCCTGGGTCTAAATCTTCTTCATACTTGATGTCTCCAATTGTGGTTGCCCTTCCACCACAATTTATATGCAATGAGTACTGATCTGGATAGTATCATTACAAGGTAATTAGATGCAACCAAACATGATTGAAGAGATATTCAATTATGTTTGAAAGTTTAATCTTGTTGTTATGCACCCTGAAAAATTAACCAATTTCTTCTTCTTCTTCTTCTTTTGATAAAAAAAATTGAAGAAATATAAATTATGTATTAGTTCAATAGATGTACCTTTTGAACATGTATTATTCTTCAGACACTCTGTAATTATTCTAGATTAAAATGTAGCACAAAGAAGATGAGTTAGGATAACAAAATTGAAATATATATATATATATATATATATATATATATATATATATATATATAAAGGCTCCTTTTTCTTAGAAGTTTAACAAAAGAGACGCTTACGAGTTGTCCGATCCAGAAAAGCTTCTGAACAAATTTCTGTTGAATTACAAACAAGTTAGTTCCACAGATAAAGATTACAGGTAGATGAAGAAATCAAAGTTGTAATGCTCAAGTAGGTTTCTATTAAGGGGGGGAAAAATTCTTACAGGTTGTCTGGACAAGTATTTGGTGCAGAGCTCGTGGAAAAATTGTTATAAGATATGTCTATTTGGCTGCACAAAAGCATAATTTCTTTTAGTCTTTCTAATCCCACCCCATAGAAAAATGTATTGAACCAACCATATTGATACATTTGATGTTCATATTTAAGTTGATCTAATTTAGATTGATTTTTTAACAAAAAGAGTTTCATAACTCAGAGAACTCTATACAAAGTTAGTACCTTACTAACCACCCATTGACACAAGATCTTTAGGCTTACCATAATTAGCTAAACAATGAAACAATACAGTAAAATACCATCTTTATGGATGTTCTGAGAAAGGCCAGCCTTATATTAGGAGTAGTCTAAAGCAACATTGTGATCTAATTACAATATTACAACATTTGTAACACTTCACACTGGATTTGTAAAAGCTAAACAAACACTAGTATGGGGTTAACTTGCAAGCTATAAAAACAAACATCAAACAATGGAATGAAAAATTGAAGCTCTTTCTAGGTGACAACACATGGAGGAAGATGGAAGCAAAATGCTAGAATGTTCCCCACACCTGATAACCAGTGAGGTCATCTGATGAAGCACTGGCCACACAGTAGGATTTCATGTGTACGTATCTAGATATATAAATG
Source organism: Corylus avellana (assembly GCF_965113065.1). Lineage (NCBI taxonomy): Eukaryota > Viridiplantae > Streptophyta > Magnoliopsida > Fagales > Betulaceae > Corylus > Corylus avellana. Next base: position 19,549,243 of record NC_142490.1, on the reverse strand, counting down.
TTAACAACTTAATGAATATGCTTCTGCAGTCTAAAATAAGTGTAATACATAAATGAATGGAAATCTCATGCAAAAATGATGTAGAAATTAGGATAGAAAACTAACTAGCGGCTATCTCTGCTCTTGATCCATTCTGGAATAGGCCCACTGATCAAGTTGCCCGTCAGATATCTATCCAGTTATCAACAAAAATCACATTGCCGTTAGAAATGTTCAGATTGTTACTATTTGAAACGTTCATACAGAAAAAAATATTTAAATTCTAAGCTTCCATGAGCTGATTCCATATGTATGAAGCCTTCAGACATGACTTGTTATCATAGTAGTCCATTCCAAGTGGATCGACGAGGGTTAAAACTTTTGCCTCATCTCTTTGTTAAGCTACAATCCTAAAGGTGATGATTGTGTGAATATGTGCTACTTGCATTCTAGTGATTCTGGTTCAAATTATTTAGTATCTAAACTTGCTGCTGCACTAAATTTTCTTATAGAAAACTTATATTGAATTGCAGTCCTTGCATGGCAAAATAAGTTAAAAGAATTGTGTACCAAAAGCTTAAGCTATTAGCTAGGGTCATCTATGCAAAAACTGAAAAACAAAAGAGGACAAAAAACCATTGAATTGTTTTTGGGAGTAAATCAATGTCAAGCTTAACACAAACTAATGAGGCCCCTAGGCATCAGGCTGTAAGTTAGCCTTCCTCAAGAATTTAGATTTCTTACATGGTGTCCAATTTTGTTAGAACTTCGAAATCTGGAATTTTTCCTTCCAATCTGTTGAAGCTGAGATCTCTGCAAAAGAAAGAAAACAAACGAAAGAAAGAAAAACAGAGGTCTAAGAACAAAAAATTATAAAGAAGTTTTCGACTGAACATGGTAGAGACAAGAGATATGTGTGTTTCCCAAATGAGAGTGTTTTGTGGGGAAATTTATGTTAAATCATCAATTGTCCCAAAATGTTTAAGATAATAGAAAGAAGTAAATTTAATTAGTTAATCAATACTTTAACACTCCTGGTGTAAATTTATTTTATTTTCTACTAATAATCCAATGAGTACCTAGTGCGTATCTGATGAATACATAGCTGCACAGAATAACCCAACTGAGAATCACACAAATGGTATTTCTAGATATGGTGGCTGAAGAAATGGGCTTAAGCAGCTAGAATTTGTCTCATGAAACACACTCCGAAACAAATATCTATGTGTAAGATATACCTAAATGATTAGTCTCAACCTTGATTCTTTTTGAATGACCTTGATTCATCTCATTATCATGGTATTATGAATATTAGACATCCAAATATTGACTTATTTCTTATATGACCTCTCCCATTGTTAAGTTACTTGCCTTTCCTAAATAAAATTCTAGATCTACTTGTCACTTTTATGTATTGTGTGGTTTATGTACTAAAACTCTCAGTTATCAAGCAAACTTTTGAAAATGCAACAGGCTTTCATGTCATACCAAACTAATGAGATGTGCAGGAGTTCCAAACCAATGCAATTTCATTATCTTACTAATCTATATGTGTACTTGGCTAACATTCTGTCTTGGCATTGAAAGTCACATTCATTATAAAGCAGATACCATCCTATCTCTTGAATTGCTAACACCTAATACTACATTCTATTCTGTCAAGCTAACATTAAAAGGTCTCCAACTTCTATGAATGCCAAATATTAGCAAATTGCAAGAAGCTCCAATGGAAGGATAAGTCCATACATTTCAATGTAAATATTATTATACAAGTCATAATCTCCATGTACTGCACTGAAAAGTAGAGAAATAATAGACAGAAGAATTACAATCTACTTAGCTTTGCCATTTCTGAGATATATGGAGGGATTGGTCCAGAGATATTACAACTCCTCAACATCCTGAACCATAAACAAACTTCATGTAAGTGTTGCTACAAGAGGTGCATTATTCCAATTGCAGAGCATTTTACAACATAAAAATGCCTTACAATCTTTCCAGGCTTCTCATGTTTTGTAATGGCGGAAAAGATGAACCCTCTCCTAGTAAGTCACTAATCCTTCTGCATAGAATTGCATCATCAATCAAGAACTGTTATCGCCTTCAGCAACACATTTTATTAGTTTAAAAATCACATGAATGTATCATAGAGATTATGCACTCGAAAATGTTAAATTAGAAAGCAAAACTCACAGCTCGGTCAAATTACTCAAGATAGAAATGCTAGTAGGAATAGGCCCCTCAAAACCACTAGCTTGGATCTCTCTGTTAAGAACACAATTCCAATGGATTCAACTTACACCTGAAAATTTCAGGTAGAAGAGATTTACATAGCATTGAAGTAAAAATCACATACAATTCCTGAAGTTGTTTCCAGCTTCGAAAGAAGTCAGGCATTCTTCCACTGAAGTTGTTACTGCTAATCCTGCTGCATATGGGCCAAATGGAAACAAGATTGAGTGAAATAAAAAGCTGAAAATTTTTCAAGAAAAAATCTAAAGTTATTGCTAATAAAGCAAAGGAAAAGGTTATGACCACTTACAGTTCTTGTAATTTGGTTAGATTAGTGAGAGTAGCAGGCAACTCTCCCGTGAGATTGTTAGCTTTCAGAATGCTGCAGTCATCAGATGAAAACTTTAGACCGGTTCGACTAATTCTAATGTTAAATTATTACTAAAATCATTGAGAATTTAGAAATGTTATTTGGAAGAAAGAAACACTAACAGTCTCTCCAAGTCCACCAAGTTCCCAAGCTCAGGGGGAACAGGTCCAGAAAACAGGTTGCTCTCTATGGTCCTGAAATACAGTCCTTCAAGATTACAAAAGGGCTAAACCAAATGAAACTTTGTGATCATTTTAATATAGAGATCTAAAGCATACAGAGATTTAAGAGTGGTAATCTTTCCCAAGTAGTCAATAGGCCCTGATAAGTTGTTTGCACTGATGGACCTGCACTTGATACATTCCATTAGGTCAGTAGTTAGATTTTACACGTCAACCTTGGACACAAAAGTTTAGTGAATCATTTACAGATTTTCCAACTTTGTAGAAGCCCATTCCTGTGGTATTGTACCACTAAGGTAGTTCCTATTGACATCACTATCAGCAAGAGAAAAATTTGATGTTAGTATAGAAGCTTATAACCTAAACTTTTGGTAATAAGATGAAAGATAAATAATTGGAAGCTCTTCTTACATTGTCTTGAGGTAGGTTAGTTTCACCAATGATGGTGGAAGCACACCATCAAGATTCTGCCCTTTGAGAAATCTGCATGTCAAAAAAAAAAAAAAAAGATGATAGATTACAAATTTTGTAGATAAAAGGTAGTACCCTACTCAGGAAATATGGAAAATATTAACAATAAATGTTTGTAATAAAATTTTAAATGATAAAATTTGAGATAATTAGGGGAGTTAAGGGGATTTGCCTAATTTAATTAGAAATAAACTAAGGGGGAAAGAAGAAAAATTAATGATTTTTGAGGTAGTTATGTAAATTATGAAAATTTAAGGGTTTTCACCCCCTCCCCCAGCGACCCTTCTTCTTCTTCTTCAATCAACAAAAGCCCCCTCCCCTTTAAAGCATTCATGTCCGGCTCACTAAATATTTGCTAAATAACACTTTATTTTATTTTAACTATCAATTTTTTTAAAATACTTACATCTAGCTCAACATTTTAGCTAGCCACTTTCGTTATTCTATTTAAAATATCATTTCTTTATCTATTTTTACTATTTCCAAGGAGGAGAGAAAATCATATTATTTTTTAATTAATTTAACTTATGAATTGTTGAGCTACATTGTTCACCAAATTTGTTGAGCATAGGTGTAGGCCTGGGGCTCGAGATATAGTGATGGGACAGATGTAGGTCTGTCTGCTTGGGTCACTATTGGTCTTGACTTTTCTTGGCTATTGCTGGTGCGACAAGGTGACGAGCTCGAAATTTGGTAGGCGAGGGGGGTTGGTGGCAACCTTCTCATAGTTCGAGGGGCGACTTGAGACACTCCTGGCGACTCAAGACCCTCCTCCTATGCGAGTCGGGTGGCGACCATTCGTGAGTGGCTCACGGGTGGGTCAAAGGTGACCAGTGAGATACTTCATGGGCCCTTGGGCTTTGTTTTGTGTAAATAAGGACCTTTTCATCATGCCGACCCGAGGGGCCGGTGGTTCGGTAATGGGCCTTTGGAGGGATTTCTCTTGTCCCAACAAGTTGGAAAGACAGATGTGATTATGTGACTATAAACAATGTATTGTGGTTTGTGTTCCGGTGACTTATTTCCGCCGCAATATTGTAAGGTAATAGTAGTAGCACCGCGTGGATAATGCAAATTATTGTATTTATATTGGCGGGGTGTGTACATAAAAAGTTCAAATCTATGCTCTAGATTAAATAGGATGCCTTAACCACAATAAAGTTAGAGGTGTAGTCCATTACACAGCTAAGAGCTATGAATAACAGAAGAGAGACCCAAGAGCTATGGAGCCAACTATTTTTCATTAGGAGCAATTGGTAAAGTACTCATAAACTAATTGCTTCTTGCAATTAACCATCATAAATAAGAAACTTCAATAAGAATAAAGTTGGCATTATGTGAGTGGAGGGAGCTTACATGTTAACCACGTGGCATACACCATCAGGGGAGGAGCAATTGCAGTTGACAGTACTGTTGTACAATGGCCTCTCATCATCTGAATGTGGTGTTATCCAGCTTGAGTCATTGCATGGATTTACACTGAAATTCCAGTCTTTCTTCCCCAGTTGTGTAGCAATTTCTCGAAGGGCTTCCACTGCACATATCAAACACATCAAACAGTTATTTGCTCTGTTCCAAAGACCCAGATATTAGCTGTAGCTGATGGTAGTTTTCTGACTGCTTTGTTGCTGCTTTAAACTTCCATAAGTAGAAATTTCAATCTAGAGATGATGAGCAACAAAAAAAAGAATAACCAATATGCAATATACAGAAAAGGAAGCACCTTCATCATCCGGAAGAAGCCCTGCTTGTGCTTTGACTACTCTGCTTTCTCCCATGCACATGGTGAGCACTAAAACCATGACAAAACTAAAGGTGGTCTTTGGAATACAAGGCTGGCTTGCCATCTTCTAGCTCCTCCACCGATCAACAAGTTAATTGGTTTGCTTTCAAACTTGCATGGAGATGATGCAGATAAGAATTCTCCTTTGAGAGCCTTTGGTTGGTATGTAGCAGCATCCGTTGACTATTATATGTTGGACTATTTTGATGTGAAGGCTCGTTAATCGAAAATTGACAGCCAGAATTGTATACTGAACACCCGTCACGTATGGAAAGAACCACCTTTCAACATTGGTCTGAAACGTGATCCATTAAATGTCATCTCATCAACAGATAACCTTTTAGGTCAAGTGTTCAACGATGGAGATTGGCCTTTGGATTTGTATTCCCGCCATCTTTGACTTGAGATAAGTCTTTGATTCACGCCATTGCAGTTAGGTAGTGGTTGGCAAATCCTTTAAACTTTTTGTTATTGATCACGATTTATTTTTTTTCAAAAAAATCAATATCCAAACATTCTCATTTTTATAACTTTTTATATGGCATCATTTATTCTTTTATTACTATTTAAAAAAATTCAAAACTTTATATTATCACACAAAACCTTAGTTTTAAAGCAACTTCAAATTTTGGAAAAGCAGAGTCTGATCAGTAGTTTCCCAAATTGACATCAAGTCATGTGAGCCAGTGAGCCACCATTCCATGTCGCTTTTCTGTGTAGTTTTTGAAAAAAAGGAAAAAAAAGGAAAAAAAAAAGAAAAAAGAAAAAAGAAAAAGAATTTATGGATGATAAGAGTATGTTTGGGTTATGTTTGAGAAATAGAATTTTAAGTCAAAAAAAATTCTTTTTGCTTTTTAAGCTTTTGCTAAAAGTATATTTTGGTCATTTTTGGGCTTTGAAGATCTTTAGAAGTGCTTTTAATTTTTTTTTTATCAAATAAGTTTTTTTTTTTTAACAGATATTTTAAGTGTTAAACGCATTTTTAAATTGCTCAAACGCACATCCAAACAAACCATAAGTCACACATTAATTATTTAATAAGAGATATTATACTTCAAAAAAAAAAAAAAAAAAAAATTTAGAGTTCTAATTACAACTTAATTAATGCTTTTAGAAAGATAAGTAGATGTGACCGGCGTCTTAGTGAGACCCTGCAAGTAAAGTTGAACAACTTTGTACTTTGTGTGACATGACATCTAGAGGTAAAGCATTTTCCTGTCTTTATTTTGCTTTCTCAGACCTCTTGGCTGTGTTTGTCAAAGGGCCGGATCGGATTAGATCCAAAAATTCAAAAAAAATTCTCAAAATTAACCTAATGTTCTTACTTTTTACATCACATTAATTACCTTTCACTACTATTCAAGTAAAAAAAATTACTACAAATTTTTTTTTTTTATATAAAAATATTTCTCATTTTTTATCTTATATTAATCAAATCTGCTACAATATTATTTTTCTATTTTTTTCATTCCATTTCATTGTCATACACAGCCAAAAGAGACGCTAAAAAGTTAATTAATACTTGTAGAAAGATAAGTAGATGTGACCGGCGTCTTGGTGAGTAAAGTTGAGCAACTTTGTACTTTGTGTGACATGACATCTAGATTTGATTGACGAAGGTAGTGCAGGGTCGATTTCATTGACAGATGTAAAGCACTTTTCTCTATGATATTTCTTTGTGTGTCGGCCTCCAAGAGACAATAGAAAGTAAAGTAAACAAACAAACAACTCATTTGCGTCTAACAATTGCCAACTAAAAGAGGGATACGTGCATGGACCAATTATCTAGTGGGGCACAAACCTTTATCTCTCACATATTTTTGTTCTTTGAATGAAAAAAAAAAAATGTGAAAATCAAACTAAGAAGAAAAAAAAAGAAAAAAAAAAAAGGTGTCTATAATTGTCTAACGGATAAGACAAAAAGTCTTTACAACTTTTAGAATAGGTTAAAATCCTATTGGGAGGCAACTTATGTTCTTCTTTTTATGATACTTCTATTATCAATATATTAAAGTTTAAGCCTAGAGATATACGTGGTTCGGTCTATGACCTATATCCACAAGATCAAACTCTAAGGCTGCATTAAGCTCTTATTTCTCTGAGTAATATTTACAATATAATATGATTCTATTTATAGGAAAAACATGAATGCAAATAGACTTCTACTCTAGCTAGGTTAGCTTGGTAAAAATATTTAACTATTCACCAGTAACTACAGTGATAGTCTTCAAGTAGGAGTTTTTGGTAGCCTCCATTAAATACCTAACCAACATCTATTCTTATTAAAGGGGGCATAAATCCGGTTAGAAAAACAAAAAGAGACATTGCCGAAGAGAGTGCCACACCAATTAAGATCTCCAATAATTACTTAGCAATTCGGGTAGACAATCGTGAGAGAGTACCTATAGGGGCTAGTAGGTGCTTGATCAAGTTATGTTTAGGTAGGTGGGCCCTCTCACAATTGCCTGTCCAGAATACTAGCAATTTGGAGCAGATAATTGCTAAGAATCTCAATCCGTGCAATCCGGCTACACGACATAGAGAGACAAAATTTTGAGCCACCTAATACACAAAAAAAATGAGAATTTTGTGAGCAACCACACCAAGAGAGCAAGAAAGTTTCTTCTTTTGTGAAGAGTGCAAGGCTCTGAATGTATTGGGTTTGAGTGATTTTTTTATGACTATTATTTTGTACTTTATCTTTTAATAGTGAAATTTATTTTGTTAAGATAAATCACATAAATTTTGATGTTTTGTATGATTAACTTATTTTATTTTGTTTTTTTCTACTGCTTGATTCAGAATGTTGTGTCACCAGTTAAATACAATTTTGTCTATTAAAATAGCCATAGTAACTTAATAGATTTTATACAACATTTTATTTATTGTCTATTTTCAAATGTTACTCAAATGACCTCCTAAATATAAATGGAGATTAAAGAAATAGTAGATACAGTTACCTATTTTAATGTATACATCTAATCTGATGAAATTAATAATGCATCATAGAATTGAATTCATAATTCTTGGAATTCTCATGTTATTTTTTTTCTTCTAAATAGAAAATGTGAAAACCAAACTAAGAAAAAACGTATCCATCGTCTAATGGATGAGACAATGAAAGACATCATACGAATCCAAACTATGTTGTAGATTTACTTGTAGCTGGAACTAGTCAAGCTCTGTTGCACTCTACCATTATCCTTTATGTTTTACTCTAATGGTATTTCTAGGCATATAAATAAATTGTCAAGAAGAAGAGAATGAAAGACATCATACCAAATACAAATGATATTGGAGACATCATATTACTGAGAATCAAGATTAACTTGATAGAGATCCTGGGCAGATGTAGAAGAAGATCCGACCCAAATCATATCTGATGAATTCATAAGGCTTTTTGCTGCACTTGTGATCGTTGGTTTTGAATGGAGTTGTTCAAACTGGTCTCTCAAGGCACTAAACCCCAATTCATCACCATATATACTCGGATCCAAGGTGACTTCATCAACAATGGTTTGGCCTTCGAGCATGCTTACTACTGAAGACATGGTGGGTCTAAGTGCTGGCGATGGATTAGTGCATAAGAGAGCTACTTTGATCATTCTAATAGCCTCTTCCTTATTTAACTTGGAACCCAACTTTGCATCGACCAGCTCCATTAGATTACCTTCTTTTTGTAGAACAAGCGCCTGCAATAAGTATAGAAAAGAGAATGGAAATGAGAAGTAGCCAATCAACATATGAGAACAAAGCAGCCACATACACAGAAAAAGAAAAGGGTAAATGCCTTCCCCTCACCCCCTTCAAAAAAAAAAGATAAAAAAGAAAAGAGGAGAAAGAAGCAATTAGGCCTCCCAACATTATTTATAGTAGAGTGTGTTAAAAGAAAGATATCAATCTTACCCATTCTAAAAGGCATGCGTATTTCTCATTTGGTCGATACTTCATGTTGTTTTTTCCAGCGACAATTTCCAATGAAACTACTCCAAAACTATAAACATCTGCTTTATTGGTTAAGTAACCCCATAATGCATATTCTGGTGCCATGTATCCTCTGCAAATAAAAATCATATTATAACTTAGATCACTAGTATGAATGCTCTAGAAAAAAAAAAAGGCCAATAGTATGAAGCTCTGATCTTTCATATTCAACAAAGTCCAACATCAAGAGAAACTTGGGTACCAGAAATACATCATGTAATTATGCAATCAAAGAACAAGATTTAGGAGTCAGAGTGTTTGTGTTAATAGTCTAATAGACAGATTGTTTTGTTTTGTTTTTTTTTTTTCTTTCCTTTTTTGCTTTCTTGTATCCAGCAATTTTATTTTTATTAGGAAATTGAGCTGATTTTTTGATACATCAAGGATTGAGGCATATGATAGTTATAGCAGGTTAATAATACATATTTCATGTATAGGCAAGTTTGCCAAGCATGAATATTGGTAGATATATGATTCATGTAGCCATGAATTTTCCTGTATAAGCATGGTTGAGTTGCAAATGTAAGCAACAAACAAGTAGAAATTGTACCAAATACTTAATCCAGGATGTCAATAGTGCTTAATCCTTGGGAGGCCAAAAGAAAATGAAGAATAGAATTACAGAAAGACTCCACATTGAAGGAAATAGGGAAAAAGGTAGCTTACGTTGTTCCCGCAACTCGGGTGTTGATGTGGGTGTTTTCCTCATCATCAAGCTTGGCCAAACCAAAGTCAGAAATCTTTGGGTTAAGATCCCTATCCAGTAGCACATTGGTAGTTTTGATGTCTCTATGAACAATTTTTAGTGTTGATTCCTCATGTAAGAAAGCTAGACCTCTTGCTATGCCAAGACATATTTTTTGCCTCATAAGCCAGTCCAGTTTTAAGCGGTATTCCTCTGAACCTGCATATTTTGTAGATGGTCCAATTGGGAATTCATCAACTTATGCTTCAAGTCAAAATAAAATACTAAAATAAAAACATTATGCTTACCAAACAAAGCACGTGCTAGGCTATTGTTTTCCATGTATTCATATACCAAAAATAGTTGATTCCCTTCAATACAACATCCATAAAGTCTAACAAGATTTGGGTGCTGTAAACCAGATATCATGCCGATTTCATTCACAAATTCACGGTTTCCTTGATTTGAGTTTGAAGAAAGTTGCTTAACGGCAATTATAGTACCATCTAACAGTATTCCCTGCATTTAAAATACATACTTTCAAGTATTCACATAAGACTTTCCTATAATTTATGTTACCAATAAGAAAGAAAACAAATAAGAACATGCATGCAAAATATTCACAAAAATAGGAGATAAAATAAAAAGAGAAAGAGAAAGAAAGGAATATAAAATCTAGGACACCTTGTAGACGGATCCGAAACCACCTTCCCCAATCTTATTTGCAGCATCGAAGTTGTTAGTGGCAGCCCTGATCTGTTTGAAGGTAAAGAAACCAGTTTGCAGATCCAATGTTTTCAATTCTGTCAAAAGAATGAGCCTAAGATGTTTGACAGAATCTTAGAAAAAAATTAGACAACTTAATTTTGTATTTGAGTGCCTCTAGATTGATTAGATGATTTTTTAGAGAACCATACCAAGAAATGCAACTAAAAGACACCAACTCTAATTCTTACAAAAAAGCTCAATCTTATACGACTTTGTGGGTATGTGAAAACAAATCAACTCAAAGTCAATTACCCATTTTCCTCTCCCACACTTGAAATGGACTGATTCTAAGATATATTATGCTCAAGTAGTGAGCTTTAACTATCTAATCATTGCTCTCATAAACAGCACCATCAATTAAAATTTAAAAATAAGCAATGAACTAAAATTTACATAGTAAACTTGTGAGCTCATTTATGAAGAAAGTTGAAAATGCAACACTCTAATTTCACGTACTGTTAGGTTTCATGTTGGCAAATTCAATGTCAAAACTTGTTATGTTGTAAGTCTAGGTTTGAGGTTGAAGTTGGTCTTCAAAAGATATCAAAAACTTGGTTCAAAGTGAAGGAAAAAATAGCTTGTTTGCAACCTCGATTGAATGGCGTTTGAATGAGATCATTTTGTCCAAGGCAGCTTGTTCTTAGAGAGTGAATTTATCTTCCTATGCTTTGATTTTGAAATCTCTCTATTCCATTAAACCACACAGATCAAAAACTTTAGCCACTAGAGTTCTTGGTTGTAGAGGAAATGTTATAGAAGAAAGGCCAGAGTTCTAAAGCTACTTCGATAAAAGACAAACGAGTCATTTGTTGGGTACAGGTCAAATTTTAACTACAAGGGTTTTGTAAGTATAAACTTATTGTAATTTTTCTACTATAGTGGATAAGTTTCCTGAGGTTAGCCGCCTCAAGAGCGGTTTTACTTTTGAATAATTTTTCAAAAGGCTTCCACTTCGTCATAAAAATTTTTGTGTCTTATTTCTTTACTCCTTAGTTTAATTTTGGTGATTGTTATTGTGGTTTGGATATTTTTGTTGGTTGTGATCGTCTCCAAACACCTATTCACCCCCTTCTAGTTGTTATTTGGGGTCATTGGGTGTTTTTCAAAAAGTATTATAACGACTGGTTCATATTCTATGCAATCATGTAGCTGCTTTTCATCGTTCTAGTTTGGATCGCTAATTCCTCATCTAGGCATAAAGCCAAAAAAAAAAAAAAAAAAAAAGTCTATTAGAAGTCTGCAATAGAGTATTGAGTCCTTCAAACACAATACATGAAATGACTACTCATATAGTTGGAGAAATTGAATTTTTTTTAATCCTTTCTACATCAAGATTTGCATAGTACTTATTACCTTTTTCTCTTGATATCTTGCCTCCCGAGCTGCCTTTCCATTGAAGAATGCCCAAAATCATAAAAATAACACATACTGCGAAAACTACGGCTCCAATTGCAATGACTTTCTTCCAATTGCTAGCTTTGAAGTCTATATGAAAAAGAAAAATTTGCAAGAAGATTAATCTTAAGATTGCATTCTGATATTTGTGTTGTATATAAAGGCACAAATTTATGTGATCAATCCGAAACACGATATGATTGGAATGTACAAAGATGCTACAGAAAAGAAGGGAAAGGCAGCATCTGGATTGTTCTTCCACTAATTATACAACAGCTTCCTCTATATCTGCTATTCAATCTATTATTCACCAATCTGCTCTAGGTTTAAAAAAAAGAAAGAGGAAACTACACTTATCCCGCAAACTGGCACCCCACTTGCAATCATCCCACCAAATTTAAATAGTGATAATTGAACCCCTTAAATGAGGCACTTTCACTTTGCCCCCTCCATCAGAATTTTCTGTTAACTTGGATAGAAAATACATCACATGACCCACACATGACTTAAGATGTCCATTATACATGCCTTCTTCAAAATGTTGTTCAAATTAACAGTCATGTGTGGGCAAAGTGAGTGCCTCATAATTTAAGGGGGTCAATTTTCACTTTTTAAAGTTTAGTGGTGTGGTTGTAAATGAGGTGTCAGTTCGATGGGGTTAAGTATAGTTTCCCAAAAAATAGTTGATAATAAAAGATCATGAAGTGCAGGTAAGTCTGTGTGTGTGTGTGTGAGAGAGAGAGATATACTAACATGTCAACTGGAAAAAGAATGAATAAAGAACCAACTACATTACTTACTAGAATTCACAGAGATGGCGGATATGAGAGGACCATATGTTCCTTTTTCTAGAGCAGCTGTTGTCCCTTTCCCAGCCCAATGAAATCGAATCTCTAGACTTTTATTAGTAACTGAAACTGCTGTAATGTTCTTAATGACTGCTCTGTCAACCCCTTTTGCTTCTTTTTCAATATCAAAATCCTTTAGCTTTAGTTCCCCCTGCAACATATTAAGCAATTGAATCAAATCATCTTCAAAAAACATGGAATGCATAACTTATGTGATTTAGTACCTGAATATAAACATCAAATATCCGTCTTCCAAGACTATACGAAGATTTATTGCCTCTCAATACAATCTCCGCAAAGTGAAGTTGCACAGTATATTTTCCATTTGCTAAGCACCTCACATAATATGTGAGAGAAAGGGGAGACACACGTGCATTCATGTACAATTCATAGTCATCCATTTTAAGAACAGATACGTTATTTGTTATGTAATTTTGGTCATTTTTTTTAGCATTTTGGAAGTGTCCAGTGGTACTAAATCCCCATTTATCTCCTGCTTCATAAAATTTTGATGGACCTCCAGGGTCTATATCCCGTTCATAAATTATGGGTCCAATAGTTGTATTGCTTCCACCGCAATTAATATGCAATGAATTGTAATCTACACAAAACAACAGCATGTTAATGGTATTCTGATACAAACTAACATAATGGAACAAAAATAATGTTACATATTTTATTAAAATTTATAATTTGAATATTAAATGGGCTTTGTCTCCCATTTGAAATTATCGAAAAGAAGGTCCAACAAAATTGAAGCATCAAATCATAATTAGATTCAAAGAGATGTGTAAATTTATATTACCTTCTAAACATTGGTTGTCGTCTGGGCACTCACCGAGTGTTCTTGATTAGTGTAGGGAAAGAAAGAAGAGTTGGCTTTTGTAAAATAAGAGTATGGAAATAAATTGACATTTAAAAGTAAAATAAATCAGAAGCTTACGAGTTTTCCCGTCCATGAAAGCTTTTAAACAAATTCCTGAAGAAATGACAAACAAGTTTTTCCAAAGATTAGAGGGTAAAATAGAGCTAAATGTTCAAAGCTAAAGTAAAAGAAAAGAATATTCTTACAGAATTGTTCCTGTGCAAGTATTTGCGAGGCTTCGAGTGAGATTATTGTAAGAAAGATCTATGTTCCTACAAACAAACATATTCCTCTAATGTAATTTCCCCTGCAGCCTAAAGAAACTACAGAAGTGAAAATAAACCTCTTGGAAAATTTTGAAAAATTTTAGTACAAAAATCATACTGATTACTGTGCAAGATCCAGTTTGGAATGTCCCCAGTAAGCAAGTTGCTTGTTAGATACCTATTCAGTAAGCAACATAATCACATTTTGATCAAACTCTTACTTTATATCATTAGACTACTCTTATGGTTCAACAACTAAGCTGCACAATACATAGAATCACAAAATCTGCAAGGTCTCCTATGCATTGCAATGTACGTTAGTTTCTCTCATAAGTATTCAAAGCTTACATGTTCGTCAAATTTTTTAGACCTTCGAATTCTGGAATTTCCTTTTCCAATCTGTTGAAACTGAGATCCCTGCAAGTATATAGCAAGATGGATGTCATGGGAGGAAGTTGTTTAATAACAACTAAACTGTATATAATAAACAAGATAAAAATGGCCACTACCATTAAGAATGTGGTCATATATATAAACTGCAGGCATAAGTTATTCATAAAGAACACCTTGATTTAAGATTTTAATATCTTAACAAGACAAGATGTAGCATTGAATTTCAAGGGAGTTCCCTGTTTTATGCCTAATCACAAGAGGATAAAATATATTTTTCCCTACATTTTAAAACTTTGATACCTAAATATATACATATGCAACGAAAAAGATGAAGGAAAACTCATATTTAATTATGTGTCTATGAATGTGTTGACAGTATAATAATCTCATAATAATGATAACCACAAAGATATATTCCCCTGAGCAGAACACATTTACAGTTTTCCAAGATGTGTCATATTTGGTATATATGCAGGGATTTCTCCAGAGATGTTACAGCTGCTCAATTTTCTGCAAAACAAACTCGGTTTCTATTATCACAATTCTGAACAGTTCATTTCAATTATTCTAATTCCATTGCATTTTATGATCAAAATAATTACTCACAATTCCTTCATGTTTCTCATGTTCATTAAAGGTGGAAAGTCTGAACCTTCTCCATGCAGGTCACTGATCCTTCTGCATAGAATTGCACAATTAAGGAATTATTGCAAATACGAATTTATAGCGATAACGAAACTCAAGAAATATGAACTTTGAAAGCTTAACTCACAGTTCAATTAAATCTTTCAAGACAGATATGCTAGAAGGGATTGGCCCATTGAGACCGCTACCTTGGATCTCTCTGTCAATAACAATACAACCTAAAACTTTTACATGAAGGAGATTTAGAATGGACAACAGGAACACAGACTTACAATTTCTCAAGTTGCTTCCAACTTTGGAAAAAATCTGGTAACTTTCCTGTGAAGTTGTTACTGCTAATCCTACTGCCCATAGCCGAAAATGAAGAAATAAAATTACACAAACATTGAGGATTTTTCAAGTAGAAATCTAATGTTATCATAAGTACGGTAGTTTAAAAGGTTATAAACACTTACAATTCTCTTAATTTGTTTAGGCGGGTGAGAGTCGCGGGCAACTCTCCTGTTAGATTGTTAGCACTAAGAATCCTGCAGTCACAAATAGTAAAGTTCATAGCAATTCAAATGTAAAGTGATTAAGTAAATCATTGAGAATTTAGAAATGACTAAACAACTGTGATATGACAAGTCAAACAAAAGAGGAGAAAGAAATACTGACAGAGTCTCCAAGTTAACCAAATTTCCAAGCTCAGGTGGAACAGTTCCAGAAAACAGATTGTTTTCTATGCTCCTGAGTAATGCATTAAAAATTAAAGCAAGCCCAGGCCAAGCAAAACTATGACATGATTTTACAGTGTAAATGATTAGTGTGAAAGAAAGGCATAATAAGAGCATACAAATATTCAAGAGTGGTTATGTTTCCCAAGTACGTTGGAATTGGTCCTGACAAGTTGTTCCCAGTGAAGGACCTGCAGTGAGTTCATCTTATTCAATAAGAATGATCATTTATTGGATAACCTTGGAAATGAACCGAGAAGTCACTTACATCAAGAGGAATTTTTGCAATCAGAAGCATAAATCAATTTCTGGGCGCTAATAAGTAAAACAAATAATGGTTACTCATCTTACATATGCTTCAGGTATGGTAGCTGCACCAGAGCTGATGGAAGTATACCAGCAAGATCCTCCCCACTAAGTTTTCTGTATGGAAATGATATTAACAAGTAAACCATAATCCAATCAAATGTTCAACTTTTGAAATTATGAGCTTGGAGCAAGGGTGACTGAGCATAGATTAGAAATATCAAAAGGGTCTAGCACTCTAGTTTGAGAACTTTCATGATGCCACTATATACTATAAGTAGAACCTACATCTTGGTATCAACCACATCATTCCTTTCTCACCTGTATCATAATCAATATATCACAAGACATCATATTTCTCACTGCCTTGACCAAAATTTGTTCACCTAGCTTCTTGACCTTATGTTGCTTTAACTAAAATTATAATTCTTCTGAATCCTTAAGTATTCATTGATTATCACTGCACATGATCAAATGTTTGTTAACAGCTACTGCTCATCTTCTCCTCCACAGCTCTAACTTCCCACAAACAACAAATGTGTTGATGCATCCGACAACTCCAGGAACCTGCCATGATTGTTTTCCCGTTGCGGCATGATATACGTCGGATTGCCCCCTCGAAATGTCCTACAAAATTCATTTGGGTCTTCTCCTTTGATCAACTCCTCCAACAATTTCATCAGCCAAACTACGCTTACCCAACTCTCGGAAAGTACGTCGACTCCTCTCTACTATACAGACACCACCAATCCCAATCTCATAATGAATCTCTAACGATTTAGCTTTCACATAGAAATATCCTAAGTAACCCATCTCTCTAATCTGAAGAACACACACGAATAAAATTCCGTTTACTATTTTTATCACCCATATTTTGGTTGCTCTGGATCTTTATTTAAATTAAGATATCAATCGAATAAATTGATACTTCAATAAAAACAATATTATAAATAGAATAATAGCATAAGATGTTAAGATATTATCTACTACCAATGATTCCAAGTCAGCAGCTGGTATAACTGATAAGAGATTTTCAGTTCAAATATCAGATGATGATTATCACTTGGATAAGTCATCCTCTAATATTCAAACTTCTCCGTTGATAAGATAGATATCTGTATTATTTAAATGTATTATTTGAATTTTGTAATTTAGTTACATGTTATCTTTATCTTCATTTGTAAAGCTACGAACTCTTCTATAAATGAAAGAATGGTCAGCAACATCAAGTAAGCTGCCATTTCCAAATATTCTCTGTTTTCCAAATATTCTCTGTTTCCGCACATAAGATAGTAACTACAGTTTCTCCAAAAACGTTCGATATCACATTTCGAAGAATTAATTATAAAGAACTAAATCCTAAAACCTAAAAATCCAAAACAGAAATAAATCATAAAAAATTAAGCCAACCATAGAAAACCCTATATCAAGAAAATTATTGAAGGATTTTGTGGAAGAGAGCTTACATGAGTTCTATGTGACAAACACCTCCAGGGTAGTGGCAATTGCAGCTGACACTATTATTGTACGAGCTTGTACTGTCATTAAGGCATGGATCTATGCTGAACTTCCAGTCCTTTTTCCCTAATTTTCTAGCTATTTCACCAAGGGCTTCCACTGCACACATCAATCTTATCGAAGTTAATTTTTTTTATTGGAAGTGTAGTGTCTCAACTTTTTTGTTGTTGATTTAGTAAATTCCATGACAAAATTATTTGAGACTTCAACGAATTCTGGTTAATTCTTCCACATTTGAAAGCTGACCAAATTACAGCAGTAAAGTCACCATTGTGTATCCACAGATAACTGTCTACTAGATGGCAGTATTGCCCTTCTACATACCACAGTGTATATGGCATGCTGCCACTAAAAGCGTCATTGGGGTGAGGCCTGAATTTATAGATTTTGATTTCCAAAGTTCACCCACATAAATTAATAGACAGAAAGAAGAAGAAAAACCCATGATCATCACCTTCCTCATCAGGAGTAGGCCATAGCAGGCCAGCTTGTGCTTCCATGCAAATACGCAACAAGATGAGTAGTACAATAAAACAAACATATAGAAGACATCTTGCAGCCATCTCCTCTCCACTGACAAGAGTTTTCCACCAGCTCCACTTGCAAAGCTGCGTAGATATATATAATATAGACATGGGATTAAAACCAAAAAAAAAAAAAACCAAAAAACCAAAAAACACGTTAGAAATATTGTAAAAATTATTGTACTCCTCCCTTCTACATTTAATGGGTCGGCACGAGTACGCCGGAGTTGGTTTGTTGAGCTGAGTGGACAAGCAAAGTAGAAAATAATGGCTATGTTTGAGAATGGAATGGAGAAAAGAAGTGAAACTGTAGTAAATTTGATTGACATAAGAAAAAAAGAAATAATAATATTTTGTATAAAAAAATAAAAATATTTGTCTGTAGTAATTTTTTTATTTGAATAATAATAAAAAATAATTAATGTAATGTAAAACGTAAGAATGTTAGAATTGGTTTTGAATTTTTTTTTATTTTTGGGTCCAGACCCTTTAACACGGCCAATAAAATGAAAGACTGGAAAATAGGGTCAACTGCTTGTGTGCATGGAGGCCCCACACGCTATAGACTTTTGGACTTGGAAGGCCTAAACAAATCAATTGCCGTGTGAATTGACCATGTTTGCTGTAATCTTTTTCACTATAAAGTGATTTCTTTTGCATTGTTTAAGGTAGTCTCCATTATTCTTTACATTCTAATGCCAGTTTCACGCATACAAGAAGAGTAAGAGACATCATAGGAATCCCAACGAAATTGCATTTCTCATTTTGTCAAATGCAGTCTAAAAGCATCAATTTTCTCCAACACAACAGGATGTGCAGAGAGAACTAGAAGGTATTATTCATGGGATATATGCACTATGGTGTTTAACTCCTATAATGTAACAAAGTCTATGATCAAGAGGTGAGTTTGATAGTGATAAGGAATGGAAATGGAAGGAGATTTTAAGCCTCATGCGTGATTTTTATTTTCCTGCCCCTTCTACATGAAACATCCGTACATAACAAGTCACATACACTTAATCTTGCTTCTTGAATGCACAGGATGCAGCCACAACACCTATTGCAATACCTACTTTGCAAGTTGCACATTGCCCCTTTTGAGGAAAATCAAGCATAAACAATAATTAGAAAAAATCAATGTGACTTTGAGGTGTGTATAAACATTATCTTTAAGGTGATAATTGCCCCCACTTGAAAGAGTTTGCTGTCGGGTTGCAAGCAATTCACCTCTAGGATACAACAAAGTCAACTACTGCAGACAACAATTCTGAAGTACCTTCACAAAATAACTCCTATATTCTCCCCTGTTCCATGCACGTGAAACAGATCGCACATATCATGCGTTTCCTGGGTTCGGCTTTCACACTTTTCAGATCCATCAGAATTTCTATAGCTTATAACAATCTTCAGTTACAGCATATTGTTTTATACAGAATTCAACAATGGGAAAAACAACAAAGGTATGTACTGTTTCCTATGGTAATCCCACAGCCCCAACCAAATTACACTAGTACAGTGGACTAAAACCACACAATTGTTTATTTAACCCTTTGAGCTAATAAAGCAATGCAGCTTTATTAATTTGAAAAATCATTTAGGATTGTTTGGGGCAATATTATGCTGAAATTACTGAGAAGCAAGATTATCTAGGTAAAGATCCTGGGCAGATGCAGAAGCAGATCCACTCCATGTGGCATCTGATGAATGCATAAGGCTCTCAGCTTCAGTTGAGATCATTAATTAGTACTGTTTCGATATGATCAAATTGGTCTCTCGAGGCATTAAACCTCAACTCATCACCATATCTACTTGGATCTATGACAAAATCATCAACAATGGTGCGGCCTTCAAGCATGCTTACTACTTCAGACATGGTGGGTCTAAGTGCTGGTGATGGACTTGTGCATAAGAGAGCTACTTTGATCATTCTAATAGCCTCTTCCTTGTTTAACTCAGACTCCAGCTTTGCATCCACCATTTCCATTAGATTACCCTTTTGTCGTAGAATAGTTGCCTTCAATAGGAATAGAAAAGAGAATGAAAAAGAAAAGTAGCAAGTCAGAAAAGGAGAATAAAGTAGCCATACGCACATTTGGAAAGGAAATAAGCTGAACTCAAGTGTGAAGTGAACAAGTCAAACAATTTCACTTTTGTTTAGTTTATTTTGCTGCTTGAATCTAGAATAACATACTAGAGTGACGAAGTTGAGTGGAATGGGACCAAAAAGGCAACCAAGCCTCCAAATGTTATTTATAGTAGCACATATTAAAAGAAAATGATCAATCTTACCCAATCAAGAAGGCATGCACAATCCTCATTTGCTCGATATTTCATGTTGCTCTTCCCGGCAACAATTTCCAGTGCAACAACCCCAAAGCTATAGACATCTGCTTTATAGGTTAAATAACCCCATAATGCATATTCAGGCGCCAGGTATCCTCTGTAAATTAAGATTATAATTAATTTAGATCACTACTATGAATGCTCAAAAAAAAAGAAAAAAGAAAAAAAAAAAACAAAACAAAACTAGTATTAACCTTTGATCTTTCATATTCAACAAAGTATGTCCACGTTGGGAATGTGATATTACATGCTTATTTCATAAGTTTCTATTGCTATCTTCTTTTTGAAAAGACATTCTTAGAGATGTGAGAATGAGTTTAACAGACCATAACAGCGGTGTAAGAAGGAGTGGTCTTTCTCTTTAATAAGTTGTATGCACTGTGTGATTTTATATATATACACATGAGAGACATAAAAGAGAAAAGAGAGGAAGGGGTTTTGCTCTACAAGGGTTTATCTCTTGCAAAGCTTTGATTCAAGGTATTTGGGCTGCTTTCAAGGTGTGTTTAGGTGTTTAAATACATTCTGAGAGCGTGGGATTGTAAGAGTAGGGGTATTTGGGTTGTACACCATTCCTCTAAGTGTCTAGACCTCTCTTCTTGTAATTTCTTCCATTGATAGTGAATTTCTTCTTGCCAGCTTGCCCTTGGATGTAGGGCTTAGTGCTTAACCATATAAATTCTTGCCTCTTTGATGCAGTGGAAGATGATGGGGGATTTGGATTAAGCAACTTGATCCAAAAATATCCGGAATCCACCCACAAAGTTTCAGTTTTGAATGAAAAGTGAAATAGAATACCAAACGTCTACAACTCAATGCCTTTATGCTTATGTTGTAGATCTTCAAATATATATATGGCCCATATTTCCTTGGCTTGAGCTTGCTATAAGTTCCAATTGGAAATCTTTCTTTGCATAGAAACACCATCACCATATCCCCCTCCTGAAATTATTTGTACCGACAATGTTTATCAGCAGCTTCTTTGGACCTTACATTAGTTGCTTCCAGTTTCAGCTTTTCAAATATACAGGGACTTTAAATGATGTAAAGTCTGGGGTTGCTTTTAGGAAAGCATCTCATAGAGACATACAGATCAATATATGTTCCTATTTATCTGATAGTCAATAGCTTGGGAGGCCAAAAGAAAAGGAAGAATAGAATCACAAAAAAACTCCATAATAAAAGAAAGAGGAAAAAAAGTAGCTCACATTGTTCCAGCAATTCTGGTGCTGATGTGGGTGTTTTCCTCTTCATGGAGCTTGGCCAAGCCAAAGTCAGAAATCTTTGGGTTAAGGTCCCTATCGAGTAGCACATTTGAAGTTTTAATGTCTCTATGAACAATTCTTAATGTTGATTCCTCATGCAAGAAAGTCAAACCTCTTGCTATGCCAACACATATTTTTTGCCTCGTAGGCCAGTCCAATTTTAAGCGGTACTCCTCTGGACCTGCATATTTTGTGGATAGTCCAATGAGAAGTTCATCAACTTAGTTCATGATATAGACCATTTGCGGTGCTAAGTTCTTATGCTTTCTCAAGTCAACATAAATACTAAAACAAAACATTAAGCTTACCAAACAAAGCACGCGCCAGGCTATTGTTTTCCATGTATTCATACACCAAAAATAGTTGATTTTTTTCAATACAACATCCATACAATCTAACAAGATTTGGGTGCTGTAAAGCAGATATCGTGCCCATTTCATTCACAAATTCACGATTTCCTTGATTTGATTCCGAAGAAAGTTGCTTAACGGCAATTATAGTACCATCTACCAGTATACCCTGCATTAGAAAGATATATTTTCAGGTATGTACATGAGGTTTTCCTCTAAGTTTTGCTTACCAATATGAAAGAAATCAAATAGGAGCATACATGCAAAACATTCACAAAAAAGAAAAAGAGAAAGGAATATGAAATCTAGGATACCTTGTAGACGGATCCAAAACCACCTTGCCCAATCTTATGTGCAACATCAAAGTTGTTAGTGGCAGCCCTGATATGTTTGAAGGTAAAGAAACCAGTTTGCAGATCCAAGTTTTTCAATTCTGTCCAAAGAATGAGATTGAGAAGTTTGACAGAATCTTACAAAATAGTTATTCTTAATTTTGTATCTAAGTGCCTCTAGTGTTTTTAGATGATCTTTGAGAGTACCATACCAAGAAATGAAATTAATTCTAAGATATATGCTCAATTTTATACAACTTTGTGGAAATGTGAAAACAAATCAACTTAAACCAAATTTCATTATCCTCTCCCATACTTGAAACAGAATGATTCTAACAAATACGCTCGAGTGGTGAGCTTGAACTATCTAATCATTGCTTGCATAAACATTGCCATCATTTAAAATTTACAAATAAGCAATGAACTAAAATATAAATGGTAAACGGGTGAGCTCATTTACTAAAGATAGTTGAAATTGCAACATTCTGATTTCATGCAGTGTTAAAATTTCACCAAAAAAAGGTGTTACAGAGATTGGTTCTTATGTTATGCAATCATATAGCTTCCTTTTAAGGTTCTACTTTGAATTGCAAATTCTTCATCTAGGCATAAAGGCGGAAAAAAAAAAGTTTATTGGAAGCTGCAATAGAGTACTGAGTCTTTCAAATGCAATACAATGTTCTGACTACTCAAATAGCTGGAGAAAATTATTATTTTTTAAACCTTTCTACATCAAGATTTGCATGGTATTTATTACCTTTTACTCTTGAAATCTTGCCTCCCAAAAAGCCTTTCCGCCGAAGAATGCCTAAAATCATAAAAATAACACATAACACAAAAACTGTGGCTCCAATTGCAATGATTTTCTCCCATTTGCTAGATCTGGAATCTATATGAAAATAAAATTTTCCATGAATATTAATTGTATGATGGCATACTTATCAAAAAAAAAAAAATAAATTGTATGATTGCATTCTGTGATGTGTGTTGAATATAAAGGCACACATGATATGATAGGATGTTACAGAGATGCAAGCTGAAAAGGAAACTTCTGGATTGTACTTCCACCAAATTGCCAAGGAAACTTCTTTTAAGTCTAATTTCACACCACTAATAATGGAACTGCTTCCACTATATTTGCTATTTCAATCTATTTATTCATCAATCTGCTCCAGGTAAAAAAATGATAATAAAAGATCATGAAATGCAGATAAATGAGAGAGAGAGGGAGAGAAGTACTACCATGTCAACCAGAAAAAGATGAATAAAGAAAAAACTACATTACTTACTAAACTCCACAGAGATGGCAGAAATAAGAGGACCATATGTTCCTTTTCTTGGAGCAGCTGTTGTCCCTTTCCCAGCCCAATGAAAGCGAATGTCTATACTTTTATTAGTAACTGGAACTGCCTTAATGTTTATAATGACTGCTCTATCAACCCCTTTTGCTTCCTTCACAATGTCAAAATCCTTCAGCTTCAGTTCCCCCTGCAACATATTAAGTAATCGAATCAAATGATCTTCAACAAATATGGAGCGCATAACTGATTTGGTTGAGTACCTGAATATAAACATCAAATATCCGTCTTCCAAGACTGTAAAAAGATTTGTTGCCTCTAAATACTATTTCCGCAAAGTGAAGTCTCACAGTATATTTTCCATTTGCTAAGCACTGCACATAATATGTAAGAGAAAGAGGAGAGACACGTGCATTCGTGTACAATTCATAGTCATCCATCGTGAGCACAGATACGTTATTTGCCATGTAGTTTTGGTCTTTTTTGATTGCATTTTGAAAGTGTCCCGTGCTACTAAATCCCCATCTAGTTCCGGCTTCATAAAATTTTGATGGATCTCCAGAATCTGTGTCCGCTTCATATTTTATGCTTCCAATAGTTGTTATACTTCCACCACAATTAATATGCAATGAATAGTAATCTACACAGAAGCAGTAGCATGTTAATGGTATTCAATACTTAAGTTAACACAATGGGATGAAAATGATGTTGTGTTTTATTAATTTATATATTTAGATATTTAACTGACTTTTTCCTCCATTGAAATTATCGAGAAGAAAATCCAACAAAATTGAAGCATTTTCCTTATAATTATATTCAAAGAGATGTGTAAATGTATATTACCTTTAGGGCATCGGTCGTCTTCTGGGCATACACTGATTAGAAAAAGAAAAAAAAAACATTAACTTCTGTAAAATAAAAGTAAGGAAATAGATTGACACTTGAAAGTTTAATAACTAAGAAGCTTACGAGTTTTTCTGTCCGTTAAAACTTTTAAACAAATTCCTGATGAAATGAAAAACAAGTTTTTTTGAAGATTAGAAGGTAATCGAGAGTTAAATGTTCAATGCTTAAAAAGACCAGAACAAAACAAAGGAAGGGAAAAAAAAAAAAGAAACAAATATTCTTACAGCTTTGTTCCTGTACAAGTGTCTTCAGAGCTCCAAGTAAGATTATTGTAAGAAAGATCTACGTTCCTTCAAGCAAACACATTCATCTTATGTAATTTCCATGCATTCCAAATAAAATACATATATAATATATACAGAAGTGATAAGCTCGTGCAACATTTTAGCATGAAAAACATACCTTTCACAATTCCTCATCCAGTTTGGAATAACTCCAGTAAGCAAGTTGCTTGTTAGATACCTATTCAGTATGCAACATAATCACACTATGGCTCAACTTATATCACACTGTAGTTAAACTCCAACTTTCTATTATTAGACTACTCATATATATGGTTCAACAACTGAGGAAGTTTCAGAATATAGAATCACAAAATCTTCAAGGCCTCCTATGCAGACCCAAGGTATGCTAGTTTCTCTCATAAATCCACATAGCTTACATGTTCATCAAATTTACTGGACTTTCCAATTCTTGAATTTCTTTTTCCAATCTGTTGAAACTGAGATCCCTGCAAGTACATCGCAAGACAGATGTCATGGAACAAAGTTTTTATTACAAACAGAATATAGTAATCAAGATAAAAAGGTGCACTACCATTAAAAACGTGGTCATACATAAACCATAGGCATAAGTCAGTCATAAAGATAAAAAAAAAGAAAAAAAGAAAAAGAAAAGTAATATACTTAATCAATGGCCCAGGATGTTACTTAAAAGAGTATATAACTTAATTTTTTTTAATTGTTAACCAAAGATCCATCATTCATCTTTGAGCCCAACAACGATGCTGCAGAGACTAGAGCAACAAACGTAGACATAATTCAATTATGTTTACATAGGACATCTGATGCAATGGCTATAAAGAGCCAGTATCTTTCTTACAAAACCCTCTTTCCATATGGAAAGCCTCATCAATGGTTTGCACTTACTTTATTAGATTTAAACAGAGAATTTTACATAAATTCCAAATAGAATTCAAGAATTTTCAGCAGAATGAAATCCACAAGTAATCAACTTCAGTCCAATAAATACTCTTGATTGCAACTGTAAAATGAACATATTCGGATAACCTAGTTTGAGAAGCACCAGCGGTATTTCCATGATTAAATTTACCTCTTCCTATAAGCTTAAGCTTTTGGGACAAGGAGTGGTTTAACGTGGTATCAGAACCAAATATCATGAGTTCAAACCATTGTTGCTATAACAAGTGGTGGTTATATATATATATATATATATATATATATATATATATATATATATATATATATATATATATATATATATATATTTCCCCTTCTGATTAGGATGTAAAACATGAAACTTCTCTAAAATTTAGCTTGTAACACTTAACTTTCTCATGGTTATGTCCAAAGTATGAAAGTCAAATTTAAGGTAGAGGTTATCTCCTAGCCAAAAAGAAAATGTAATTTTACTGAATATTTTTTATATTCACTTTCAGGATGACAATCATCATTATCATTTGGCTATATACATTGATAGGATGGAGACTGTATATATTAATTCATGACTTACCATAATGTGATTGGTTATAGACTAGATAAGTTCACTTTACACCTTGAACCTAACAACAAGGAAGTTGCATGTACAAACTGAATTTCAAGGAAGTTCCCTGTTTAATACCTAATCACAAGAAGCTAAAACATATTTCCGCCTCAATTTTAAACGTTGAGACCTAAATATATACATCATGCAACAAAAAAAGAAGGGAAAATTCGTATTTCACTATGAATTTATGAATGTGTTGACAGTGTAATCATAACGATAACAAAAATGATAAATTTCCATGAGAAGAACACATTTACAGTATTCTAAGATTTGTCATCTTTGATATATATGAAGGGATCTCTCCAGAGATGTTACAGCTGCTCAATGTCCTGCAAAATAAATCGAGTTTGTATGATCACAATTTTCTGAAAGGTCATGTCAATTGACAATTATTCTAATTCTGTAGCATTTTAAGACTACAAGAATGACTTACAATTGCATCATCTTTGTCATGTTCATTAAGGGTGGAAAAAGTGAACCTTCTCCTTCCAAGTCACTAATCCTTCTGCATATATTTTCAGAATAAAGGAATTATTGCTAATAAGTTTTAATTGTGATAATGCAACTCGAACTATCATCTTTGAAAGTTTAACTCACAGTTCAATTAGATTTTTCAAGACGGATATGCTAGAAGGGATTGGTCCTTTGAGACCGCTACCTTCGATCTCTCTGTCAAGGACAATAAATCATAAAACTTTTACATCAAGGAGATTTAGAATGCTTAACAGGAAAGCGCACTTACAATGTTTCAAGTTGCGTCCAACTTTGAAAAAAATCTGGTATCTTTCCTGTGAAATAGTTACAACTAATCCTACTGCATGTAACCAAAAATGAAAGAAATTAAATGACATAAAACTTGAGGATTTTTCTAGGTGAAATCTGATGTTATCATTAGTACATCAGTGTAAAAGGCTACAAACACTTACAATTCTCTTAATTTGTTTAGGCGGGTGAGAGCCGTGGGCAGCTGTCCTTTTAGATAGTTACCACTAAGAATGCTGTAGTCACCAAAAGGAAAGTTCACAGCAGCTCAAGTGTAAAGTGATTAATCAAATCATTTAGAATTTAGAAGTGTCTCATCAAATGTGATATGAAATTCAAATAAAAGACGAGAAAGAAATACTGACAGAATCTCCAAGTTAACTAAATTTCCAAGCTCAGGTGGAATAGTTCCAGAAAACAGATTGTTCTCGATGGACCTGAGAATACAATGCCCTTAAACGTTAAAGCAGGGTTTGAAAAATCTATGACATAGTTTTACTTTGTAAATAATTTGTGAGAAAGAAAAACATAAAAATGAGCATACAAATATTGAAGAGTGGTTATGTTTCCCAAGAAGCTTGGAATTGGTCCTGATAAGTTGTTCACAGTGAAAGACCTGCAGTGAGTTCATTCAACAAAAATGAGCATTTATTGGCTAACCTTGCACATGAACTGAGAAGTCACTTACATATGTTCCAACTGCATAGAAGCCCATTCACGTGGTATATTACCACTGAGGTAGTTGCGTGAGAGAGAACTACAATCAAGACCAAATTATACAATTAGAAGCGTATATCAATTTTCAGTCGCTAATAAGATAAAAATATTAGTGGTTACTCTCCTTACATTAGCTTCAGGTATGGTAGCTTCACTAGAGCTGGTGGAAGTATACCAGAAAGATCCTCTCCTTGAAGAAATCTATTTTAAAGGATAATTACAAGTAAACCATAATCCATTCAAATGTGCAACTTGTGAAAATATGAACTTGAGCAAAGGTGACACAGCAAAGATGAAGGGACTAGCACTCTAGTTTGAGCACTCTAGGTTCTACTATATACTATAAGTAGAACCAACATCTTGGTATCAATTACAGCATTCATTTCTCACCTATGTCACAATCAATATATCACAGTTCATCATATTTCTCACTGCCTTGACCCATATTTGGTCATCTTCTTGATCCTATAGTACTTTAAATAAAGTTATAATCCTTCTCAATCTTTAAGCATTCATTCATTATCACTGTGCATGATCAAATGTCTGGTAACAGCTACTGCTCATATCACCCTCCACTACTCTAACTTCCCACACATGACAAATGTATTAATTTATGTTCCACATTTATTTCTGTTGTGACTTGTTTATAAGTTCCCATTCCAATTACATTCATTCCATTATTCAACATGATTTTTTATTCTCCAACATGCTGTAGTATCAAAAAAATTAGGTCAGCCTTGTAGCCATCAAGCCAAATTTTGTGTTTGTAACTTGATTGGTAACCAACAATTTCACAAAAGTTACTGGCATTTACACAGCTTCTTTTACTATATTTCTTAGGATGGTATCTTCTTCGTGCAACATAGATGGATCATAAAAGAGTTTGAAGATTGGAAACTTAAAAGGAGTACCGTTGCTGAATTTTTCTACACAGAATATTCCAAAAACTCACAATGGGGCCTACCTGCAATGCTTGCAATGCTTAGCAGAATCAAGGAACTTGCTTTTTGTCTCGATTTTGTAACACCTTAGTTCCACATTGGGAAGATGAGTAGCCCGCATAGAGTGGGTGGTTTATAAAGACACGCATAAGTGCTAAGTTCCACATTACTTACTTATTAGGTGAGATCGAGCTTTATAAGTGAGTCTAAAGAAGTTTTAAATTAACTAGTCCTTTTGGATGATAGTTTAGATATGGTTAGCGTTTTTCTTGTGTCGTTACAAATAGTATCAGAGTCAGGTTGTAACGTCGTGTGGTAGTGGAGCACTACATGACATGGTTCTTACGAGGACGTTGGGAGTTTAAAGGGAGAGATTGTAATACTCCAATCCCACATTGAGAAGATTAGTAGCTCACATAAAGCGGGTGGTTTATAAAGATACTCATGGATAGTAAGTTTCAAATGCTTACTTACTACGGGAGTTTGAGCTTTATAAATGATTCTATGGAAGCTACAAATTGACTAGTCCTTTTTAAGGTGATAGTGAATATGTGGCTAACGTTTTCTCTGAGTCATTACAAATTTGTTGCTTATATTCTTCTAAGTTATATAATTTAATACCACTACATCTACTTTATAGTGCTTGTAACTCACCAAGAGTCCAAATACCTATACCTTTTGCATCTATTAAAGAAACCTTGAAAAAGTATATTATATCTTCTCAATCTATCATCCTGTTAAATTATCAATTTGCTTCGATTCATAGGCCAATTCAAAACAATTGGACTGAAATATCCCTAACAAAAACAATTGCATTGAAGGATATGCGAACCATGACAAGGATTAGTGGATTTGTTCAAAGAAGAGGATTCAACGACTGCAACAATGCCACATGTCCCACTAATAAAAAAATAATATTTAAAATTAAAAAAAAAAATAAAAAACAAAATAATAAAAATATATAATTTTTTATATTAATGAAACACGTGGCATCGTTATGGTTGTTGGATCTCTTTAAAGAGATCCTGGCTTTGGCCACCCCCATACCACCACCAAGGGCCTTCCTTTTTTTCTTTTTTTTTTTATTTGGCCCTTGGGGGTAGCCGTACCACCCCCCGAGGGCCACCGTTGGGCCTAAGGGTGACTTCGGCCACCCCAAGGGTTAAATGAAAAAAAAAAAAAACAAAAAAAAAAAAATTTTTTTTTTTTTTTTTGAGAAAATTTTAAATAATATTTTTTTTTATTAATAGGACACGTGGCATCGTTGTGATCGTTGAATCTCTTTAAAGAGATCCTGACAATGAACTGGATACTCTCCAATCCATTTAGATCATATTCCTTAAAGACCCTTCATTTCATTTCATTACATTTTATTATATTTTATTTTATTATATTTTTTGTCCTGGGTAGTCAATGTCACGCACAAACTAAACTTTAATTCCCTATATTAACCATAAAATATCGAAGATTAGATACCTTTATTTAAGCTAGACACCTCCCAAATTAACAAGGAAAAGGAAAAGCAAATCTAATTGGAAAAGGAAAACAAATCCTAATAGGAAATGAAACACCCAATCCTTATTAAGAAGGAAAACTAAAACACACATGTATAATTAAAATAACAATTTTCTCAAATTTCTCCTGCATCAATCTCTCCGGGTTGGAAAGAACTCACCCTCGAGTTCAAATCATCTTTTCATCGATCTTTTTGATGTCCAATTAATCCCTTCCATCCTGTACTTCTCAACATCAATAAAACTTGATACCAAAAGAGAAACAATTTACAACCCATCACAACATGACTGCAAATAGTAGTTTGAAAACTCTTCATATCATATTGAGATACTCCAATCTTCACACGGTATTTATTTATCTTCTCTCATTCGTGCGGCATATAAATCTCCCAAAAATGATCAACTATTTCTTCCCCTTCGAAAAGAAAATTTTTCTCTAGCTCTATAAGATCTTCATCGTCGACATATCATAAGTTGGTGGAGAATTCAAATCCAAGAAACATTGAGAAGGATCTTCAATGTCTTCTTCATGTTGAAATTCTTCATCAACAAACTTAACTCTGAAGTATAAGTCTCCATGTCATTCATCCCGAACACGTTGTTTATTGCCAACAACCTAAAGAAAAGAATTTTTAAAAAAGAAGTAACTTCAACAAAGGAAAGGAATAGAAAAATCTCATGGGCATTGCTTTAGAGAAAGAGAGATGATAATTAAAAAGTGTACCAGGAATGTCTTTTGGAATAATTAAAGGAAATAAGTATTGAAAGTAGTACTCATTAGTTAAGCTTCCTATTTGTGTTCTTAACCAGAGTCTCTCTCTGAATAATTAACGCTAACCAAAGTTAACTTTGCTTCCTATTGGTGTTCTTAGAACATCTTTAGCATCTCTAGCAGTAGTATGATTGGTGCTAACATATTAGTCTAATGGTTTTCATTAAAATTTTAAACCAAAGTTAGTTGCAGAGATCTATGTCGCAATATAACATCACTTTTAGAGACTGAATTTCCTACAAATCAATTTGTAAGAAATATATATTTTTTGCTTACTGTATGAAATTTCTAGCCAATTCTCATATGGCATAAAGTTAATTGTAACTGAACATAATCGTAAGAACTTATTTTGAATTTTTTTTTTCCTTGTGTTTTTATCACTGGAAGAGAGATATTAAAGAGGGTTGATCTTGACGGGGACCAACCAGAGTGATATAAATACAAGTGGAAGAAGAAGATAGGACGCATTATCGGTAAGGAAGAGAAAGAAACCCATGAGTGTTGGCAACTAAAGAGGAAGAATTTAGTGCTCTCAAGCAATACAAGTATTTCTTGCAAACGAAATTTGCAGGTTCTTACTTTCTAGTTTCACTTTATTATATACTTCTTTATTAAAGTTTTTAGAATTGTTTTAATAATCCAGTTGAGTTTGTTAATACAGTTATTATAGGTTGCATTGTTAAAAATAGTTAAATAAATTCAACTCTTCACATGTTCACAAGAAATAATATAAATTTTCATTTGTTATTTCAATATATTCATAAAATAATAACACCATTATAAGGCCTTAATACTTTAGTAGTTTGAATTAACCATATATTATGAAATATGAACATTGTTTATCATTTGAATTAACAAATTTGAAGTTTTATATTAAAGAAAAAAAAATGATAAAGTAATTCCTCGTCTAGAATGCTCTCTGAGTAGTTTATGGTGTCAAGGGTTTCGTCTCCTTCTGCCAGTTAGATCTTGGAGTTTTCGTGCCTTTTTGACAGTATTTTGAGTGCTTCGTCTCTATTTTGGTTTTCTGGTGTTAGTTATGGAGGAGGATTTGGAAAGATTGTGTGGGAAGGTTTCGCTGACTGATGGTGAGAAGAGTAGAATTTTGTCTCTGAAGGAGAAATTGCCGAAGTTCGTAGCAAAGGTGCCAATTGTCTAGTTGGGTGTCTTCGACTTGATCGCAAAGTTAATAAAGAGGCATTCAAAACAATGTTGTCTAGGCTTTGGCGTACTGTTGGCAATGTGGTTTTTAAGGAATAACAAGATAATTTATGGCTTTTTGAATTTGCTGCTAGTAATGATAAAATAAGAGTTTTGGAGGGAAGGCCTTGGTCTTTCGATTGTCAGATTTTATTCCTTAAGGAGTTTGATGGGCAAGTTCCGCCTTCTCAAATGGATTTCTCCTCTTCTCCCTTCTGGATTCAGGTTCATGATATACCTCTTCTTTGTATGACCAAAGGGGTTGGTGCTAGAATTGGAAAATCCTTGGGAGCCCCAGAGGACGTGGATGTGGCTGGTGATGGCACTGGCTAGGGTAGGTGTCTTCGTATTCGCGTGTCTATTGACATTACCAAGCCTCTAGAATAGGTAGATCACTGCAATTGGAAGGGAAAGCTATTTGGGTTAGCTTCAAGTATGAGAAGCTTCCTCTATTTTGTTTTAACTGCGGCTGTATTGTGCATGGCTTGAAGGGCTGTCCTCTCAAGTAGAATATGCGTTTTAATTCTGCTTTGGTTGACAAACAATGGGGTGTCAAGTTACGTGCGGAGGATCCAAGGCGCCATGGTGGTGGTGGTTCTGTTGGATACAAGGGAAGTGCAGCATGTCCTGTGTTTGAAGAGGAACATTGTTCTCATGGTGGTGATAATTTTCAGGCCAGATCCTTGGCAAGAGGCCGTTTTTCTTCTCAGGCTAACCATTCTCATGGTAACTGTCAACTAACTGGACAATCAATTGAAGCAGTTAAAAGTGTGGGCGTTTTGACACGTCATAGGGTTAATGATAATTCTGCCACGTAAAAGCACGATGTTGTTATTAGTCGAATAGATTCTGTTTTTAAAAAGAATGGAATTGAGGAGATTCCCCATTTGTTGTCTAAAGGTGTGGCATGAGTTGATTGCTGTGATAACTTTTCTCTTGGTCTGAATACGGACTTGGCTGTGAGTCCTGTTAATAAATGTGCACCTCTTCAAACTCTTGTTGATGGTATGTTTGATGTGGATTGTACCCAGTCTGTTGATGTTTGTTGCTTCTTTGCAAAGGTCTTGGTTGAGGTTCAAGGGGAAAGCTCTTTCATCAACATGAAGAAGAAAGCGCGGCGGGTTTCTATGCATAATTCTCTTATTGCTCCTATTTCTTTGGGCTTGGGAAAGCATAAGAAGCTTTTGGTTGGACCTATTGGTGCGGCAACAGACAGCAAGAAAGCAAGAGGTAAGTTTCAACTCATTGACTCTTCTGATTCCAATATGGTGGAGGCTGTCTCACAACCCCGCCAAGATCCATGATCGTTTTAAGTTAGAACTGCCGTGGGCTTGGAAACCCACGTCCAGTTCATGACCTTCGCCTTTTGGTGAAGGAGAAGAAACCATCCATCCTGTTTCTTATGGAGACTATTAGTAAGCAGACTCTGACGGAAAGAATTCATGTTCAATGTGGTTTTTCTGGGGTCTTTGTTGTTGATCCTATTGGTCGTAGTGGTGGGTTGGCGTTGTTATGGAAGGATGATTGTGATCTCGAGATTCAAAATTTCTCGAGAAGGCATATAAATGCTATTGTGAAGCAACCTAATGTAGCCTTTGAATATAAATTTACAGGATTTTATGGTCATCCTGAAAGTGCTAAACATTTTGAGTCTTGGGCCCTCCTTCAGCATCTCAAGGAATTTCAGCCTTGTCCTTGGCTGTGTTGTGGCGACTTTAATGAGATAACAACTTGTAACGAAAAATTTGGTGCTATGTTGCAGAGGGAACGGTAAATGGCCATGTTTTGTGAGGCTTTGTTGGACTGTCATCTAAATGATTTAGGTTTCATAGGTTCTAAATATACTTGGTCGAATGGGAAGAGTGATGATTTTTTTACTAAGGAGCGTTTGGATCGTGTTGTTGCCAATGTTGAATGGTGTCAAATGTTCAAGGAGGTGGTGGTTAATGTTTTGGTAGCTAGATCCTCAGATCTTAGCCTTTGGTCATTTCTTTCCTTTTCCATGAGGAAGAAAGGCCATGTTGTACGAGGGGATTTCAATTTGAAGCAAGCATGTTGGTCGACAAGGACTATCTTCCAGTTCTTAATAATGCCTGGTCTGCAAATACTGTGAGGATTCGAGGTTCTTCGTCCACTATTTCCCTGAGGTTGCTAAGTTGTAAGTCCATTCTTTCCAGTTGGAGTGCTAGGAAATTTGGGAATAATTTTCGTAGATTGCAGCGAAGACTTAGTTGTTGGAAGAGCTTTAGTGTGTTGAGGGTAGAGATAATAAGGAGGTTATTAAAAGCTTGCAGTCAGAGATTGATGTCATATTAGAACAAGAAAACATTAAATGAAAACAATGGTCCAAGAAGAATTGGTATCAACATGGGATCACAACACTCCTTTTGTCCATTCTTGGGCTACTCATAGAAGACAAAAAAACTTATTCATAAGATTAAAGATGTTGTTGGTCATGAATGGAAAAGGCCTTCTGATATTGGGATGGCTTTTGTTGATTTTTATAAGAACCTCTTCTCAACTGAATCAGTTAATTGCTTGAAAGAATGTCTTAGTGGGGTGGGGGAGAAGGTAATAGAGGAGATGAACCTTTTGCTTACTAAGGATTGCACTGTTGCAGAAATTGAAGAGGCTTTGTTCTCCATGCATCCTTTAAAGTCGCCAGGTCTTGATGGTTTTGAAGCTTGTTTCTATCAACAGTTGTGGGATATTGTGAAGAATGAGGTATGTAAGGTGGTTTTCAACTTTCTGAATTTGGGTGTTATGGAGGCTGGTTTAAATGAAACTTTTATTGCTTTAATTCCCAAAGTTAAGCAACCTGATTTCTTGTCACAATTTTGTCCTATAAGTCTTTGTAACATAATTTACAAGATTATTGCCAAGGTTTTGGCCAATTGGCTGAAGAAGGTTCTGCCCTCTCTTATTTCTCAAAATCAAAGCGCCTTTGTTCTAGAAAGGCTTGTAACTGATAATATTCTTGTAGCCTTTGAGGCTCTTCATACTATGGATGGTAGGATGAAGGGCAAAATAGGTTTTATGGCTTTAAAGTTGGATATGTCTAAGGCGTATAATAGAATCGAAAGGGATTATTTGGAAGCTATTGTGAGGAAGTTAGGTTTTGCAGAGAAATGGATACCTTGTGCTATGATGTATGTTAGATTTGTTTCTTATTCAATTCTGGTCAATGGCCAACCGTATGATCCCTTTTTCCCTTCTCGGGGAATTAGGCAAGGAGACCCTCTTTCCCCTTACTTCTTTATTCTTTGTGCTAAAGGTCTTCGTTCTCTTCTTATCAAAGCTGAAGTGAATAAGAGTATACATGGTATTACTGTTTCGAGGGGAGGTACTCCTATGTCTCACTTGTTGTTTGCGGATGACTATCTATTGTTCTGGAAGGCAAGCATTTTTGAGTGGCTGGTTCTTCAAGACACCTTGCTACTTTATAAGTAGGCTTCTAAACAAAAGCTTAACAGAGATAAAACTTCTATATTCTTTAGTAGTAATACTAGAGAAGAAGCTAAGGATCTTATTCTGGGTGTGGCATGGGTGAATTCTACTCAGCATTATGAAAAGTATTTGGGATTGCCTTCTTTTATTGGTTGTGAAAAGATTAGTTCATTTTCCAATCTGCTGGGAAGGATTTGGGCGAAGATTAATGGTTGGAAGGAAAGGTTTTTGTCTCAGGCTGGGAAGGAAGTGTTGTTCAAAGCTGTTGTACAAGTTATTCCAACTTACACCATGAGTGTCTTTAAGCTCCCTAAGGCCTTATGTTCCAATATTAATTCTATGATGGCTAGGTTTTGGTGGGGGCACAAATATAATTATTCTAACATCTCTTGGATGAGTTGAGACAAAATGGGAAGATCTAGAAAGAAGGGAGGTTTGGGCTATAGAGATCTTGAGTGCTTCAATTTGGCTTTGTTAGCTAAGCAAGGATGGCGTTTTCTTCAAAATCCAGATGGCTTGGCTGCAAGAATTATGAAGGAAAAATATTTTTCTAAGGTTGATTTCTTGGATTCAGAATTGGGGTATTGATGAGCGCCGAATGTTGCACATTCAAACTCCTTAATTTGCATATGTTAATTCCTTAGCGTTGTTATTTGTTTGATTTTGTTTTGTTTTTGTGTTTTCAGGTTATAAATAAAGATGCAATTAATTTCATTGATTTTGGGCTTAAAAGCGGACTTTGAGATGATTAAGCTTAGCCAATCATAACAGAGGACCTATATGTTGTAGTTAAGTTTAATCAAATAAAGAAAAGGATTAATTCGGAATTTTTCAAATTGGAGTCAAAATCGGATTCGATTCAAATTTGGATTCTGCATATGTCTCGGTATTTTGGCCATGGACTTAGGTTTTCTTTATCCTAATTGGACTTGGACTTAAATCTCCGAAATTTATAGGATTACTAAGGCTTCTAGGACTCTCTTAAGCCCTATAAATAGGCCTCTAAGCATTGAGAAAAAAGACACACCGCTTCTTGGAGCAAGAAATCAGAAATTTGTCTTTGGAGCTTAGAAGATCATGAGCAGCTAAACCCCTTTGTGGGGTGTTGATGTAATCCTATCTAAGCACAATGGTTTGATTGTATTTAATTTCTAGATTTTCAATTTATGCATGTTGATTGTATAACTATGAGGATTGCTACAATTGATTTCTGTTCTTCATATTAAATGCAATTGTTCTTAAATTCCAAAATCAATATTTGTGAAATTCTTCTCTTGTCTTAGAAAGTATTTTGCTTTTATTGAAATCAAATCATTCTTGTTTTCTGTGATTATGAGGATGATGGTTATACAATGGGTTTAATTGACATATGATCAATAAGATTTGATAGGTCATGTTTAGGGAAGACGGATTGTACTACACCCTAGTTTAGTATAATTTAGGTAGACAGTCTGTGCCAACCAAAGATAGGTTACACTTATTCATTGATTGTATGTATCATGTTAAAGAATTTGATAATTTATACCTAGGTAAGACGGGTCGTACCGCATCTTAGTGGTTAGGTAGACGATCCGTGCCAACCGAAAATAGATTATGCTTATTCTTTAATAAGGTAGTTTTTTGTTTATTTATAACATGCATAGAATGAATTTCTGGGATTAATTATAATTAACCATTATTGTGCGGATAGAGGTGAAGTCAATACCCTACACTCTCTCTCTTATTTTAAATCTCTTTTATTTTCATGCACTTTAGTTTTAAAGAAAATCAAATCAAATATCTTTTTAATTAAGTTAATTTTAATCTTTCGAATTTGATAACAAACCCCTGCAGTCCTTGAGGTTTGACACCCTCTCTATAGCCGTATCCTACAAAGATTCGTCCTATTGCGAGTGGTTATTTTTATTATTGATATTTTTTGTCACAAAAATACCACATCAGGTATAAGCCTTCTTATGCTTGGATAAGCATTTGGTATGCAAAGAAGCTGCTGGTCTTTTTTGGAGGGTAGGTGATGGCAGCTCCATTAGAATCTGGAAAGACCGTTAGATTCCTTCCCCTTCATCCTATTGTATCCAGTACCCTGTTTGCTTTCTTGAGCTTGATGCTACAGTGGATTCACTCATTGATGCGGACTCCAACTGGTGGAATATTTCGCTTATTAATGAGATTTTTTCAGTTGAGGAAGCATGTCTTATTTGTGGTATGCCCATTTCTCCTAGAAGCCAATCAGATAAGTTGATTTGGTTGGGCACTAATAATGGTCCGTTCTCTGTTAAAAGTGCGTACCATCATTCTAAGGAGATTTCGATTATGGATAGAGGTATGTGTTCAGATTCTATTAATCTAGATAGGTTATGGAATCAGATTTGGAACATCCAGGGAACACGTGTGGTTAAAATGTTTATTTGGAAGGCTTGTAATGATATCCTCCGTACTAAGCAGAATTTAGCTAAGAAAGGTGCTGTCCCTGAGTCTTATTGTCCTATTTGTACCCTGGAGACTGAAACTTTGGAACACATTCTTTGGTGTTGTCCTTCTGCTATGGATGTGTGGACTGAATCTTAATAAAATTCCAAAAATGCTCTTTTGCTCCTGTTTCTTTTCTCCCTTTACTTGAAATTCTCGTGGAAAGATTGGATGTTGAAGAGTTACAATTCTTTGCGGTAGTAGCAAGACAGATTTGCTTGAGGAGAAATTCATTTGTTTTTGGAAGTGATTTCCTCTCTCCTTCCAGAGTTATTTATCTAGCAAAGGAGTAGATGAAAGCCTTTCTTAGTGCTGAACAGTTGCAACTCAGTGGTAGGATACGCCCTCCTCAGCCACAACGTATTCTGAGTTGGATACCTCCGCCTGCTAGTGTTATTAAGATTAATTGGGATGCTGCAATTTGTAAGCGTGAGTAGAAAATGGGCATGGATTTCTTAGCCTGTGATTCTGTTGGGCGTGTGCTTGCTTTTTTCTGTGCAACTAAGCCTCGCATTTTGGATCCAGGGATTGCTGAAGCCATTTCTACTTGAAAAATGATTGAAGTTGTTGCATCCTTGGGCTACCACAGTGTGCTGTTTGAGGGGGATTCTCTGGAGATTGTACAAGCATTGAAGATGGAGGGAGTTTGTTTGGGTCGGTTTGGTCAGGTTGTAAATGAGGCTAAATTATGTTTGAGTCTCTTTCGGTCTTGGAATATTGTTCATGTTAAACGCAGTGCTAACAATGCTGCACATTGTCTAGCAAAGTATGCTCTTTCTTTGAGTGTGGATTGGCAATGGACACTTGGTGTCCAAGTTGTATTCAAGAAGTTGTAATCTTTGAGCAACAATTTGCTTAATTAATGATATGCTAGACGTTTTATTCAAAAAATAAAAACAAAGAAAAAATATGATAAAATTATTTATTAAAACCGGTTAATAACTGATTTATAACTGATCTTCAATAACTACATAACCGCCTATTGCAGTTGCGTTTCTTTAAAATGTGATAACCGCCTAAATTAGTTGTTGTTGCAGTTATGAGAAAATAATAGTTACAGCAACTGGTTGTACACCCCTGGACTTGATATTGACGAAGACCAACCGCGAGTATTATATATACAAATGCAATAGAGTTCTATGCCTTGTGGCTACTATTGAATTCTATTATTTCATTAATATAAAGACGTGTCAGCCAACAGATCGTTGTATGCTGTGTGGTTACTATTGATTTCTATTATTTTAGGAAAACTTTACTTATTATTTTTTATTTTTTATTAGTTTTACAATTATATCTTTAAACTTTTAAAAAGTGTGAATTTAGTATATTTATCTTTCAATTTTTTTAAATTTCGCACCACTGTTAACATTTTTTGTTAAATTCTATCAAAATTCTAAAATTTCTAAAAATATTGCTTTATATATATATTAATTTTTTTGTCTAAAGATTCAGGTTTTTGCAAATTTCATTAAATCCTAACCAAGGCATAAATCCTTGTAATAGAGGGGTATTTTAGAAATTTTGACACCCCTCCTTTTCGATTTAAGAGAAAATCCTAATGGGGGGTGAAATTGAAAAAGGTTGAAAAATCGATACATTAAATTGATACTTTTTAAAAGTTTAAAAACATAATTACAAAAGCGATGAAATCTCAAAGGTAGTAAGTAAAGTTTTTCTTTCTTTTAATTAAATTTGTAAATTGTTATAATCATTATTAAATTTTAATTTATTGTTGATTTTAAAAATCACATCATATATAAGAGAACTCGAAAAAAACTTTAGTCCTCGTTCTAACATTAAAAAAATATAAATAAATAAATAAAAATTTGTACTTCTGACGCCTGAAGATACCACAATTAACAATTTTATAAATTGGTCTTACGTCCAATTAAAAAACTAATGTCATTCCATGCTTTCTCTCTCATGTAAATACAAACTGCAAGTGAAAAGTAGAGTACTCAAAATATAATTAACCGACAAAAAAGTACAAAATAATAATAATAATACCGATTAAAAAAAAAAAAAAAATCTCACAGAAGGGTTTTAGGCGTAGTTCACCACCGTTTACCCTCTGCCTTCTTCCGCCAGCATCCTCTCTGACTGAGACTACAATACAACAGCACCACACTTCACAAAGCTTCTTCACCAGGTATCCCAAATGATATATATAGATATATAGGTATATGTATAGCTTTCTTTATGTGTATAGTAGTGTATGTACAAATATAGATATGGGAATGCTTTTTCACTTCTGTTTATGTGGTAGTTTAGCTACTTCACTCATCTGCAAAAGGGTTTCCTTTGGAAGAAAATTTGTCTGTTTGGGTACCCAGAAAAGGTTTTGCTGCGGTGTCAGAGTTTTTACCATTTGGGACACGAGAAAATTGAAACCTTTAATTCTAATTTGTCGACGTGGGAAATTTTGCTTGAAAACTTTTGGGTTGTTCTTTCTTTTTCTTGATAGCCAATTCGAATGATTATGGATATTTTCTGTAGATGGTATTGGTGGAAATCGCACGTTTCCTTGAATCTGTTCTTATTTGTGAATGCCCTGAGTTTGAAAAAAAAGAAACCCCTAATTTTCTGTACCTTCAAGCCCTAAAACATATCACAGAGTTGATTCTAATGGCATTTCCACCAAAGAAGCTGCTGCTGAAACTTGGCAGGCTGGCAGCCTAATTGAGTGATTGTTTTGGCTCTTCAACTGCTAAATTAGGACCGTAGCTTAAAATTTATTTTGAGTCTTTTCTGTGATAAGAAGCAGCATTCTGTTTAAGATTGCAACCAGGTTTATACTTAGATCCTGGCTTGAGGTTTGAATTCTTATTTTGTTCTTAAAATTTATAGAAGTCTTTTTTATGAAAACTTTGGGGTTTGTGCATTTGTTAAATATTATTTAGGCCGTAGGATTAAAGATTTTAAGTATATAAAATATTTTTTGACAGGTCAATATCAACTCACACACCCATATGGGATTAAACCTGTGAAATCACCCTCCACCCTTTTTTTTGTGTTTTTTGTTGGGCCTGTCCCTGCGGCAGGGGGGCGGGGGGGGGGGGGGGGGGGGGGGGGGGGGGGTGGGGGTTGATGATCTCCTCTTGATGTGAGGGCCATTTACAAGATTGCCATCTGCTTGTGGTTCCTTATGGTTCAGAATTTGTTGTATCAATGTGTTTCAACTCAGTGTTTGTGCTTCTTTTGATGTTATCATACTTATGGTCTGTTTAGTTGTCTCTAAACTGGTTAGCATCTTTGAACAAATTCAGCCTTCCCCTAATTAATTCAGCCTTCCCCTAATCCATGAAATTGCTGGTGTTAATTTCATTTAAAATGAAGAGGATTCTATTTCCTTTTGCCGCTCTTGAATGCCAACACTTTTATTTCCTTTATATAATCGGAAATGAAATTATGATTGGTGATTCTTTGGTTTTGTCATTAAGCTGTTGAGCCAATCCAAAGAAGACCGTCCCCAGGAGCAAGGATTAAATTTAGGTGTGGGTTAAGAGATATGCAAGAAGTAGGACTTGCGTCCCCCTTGTGGCTTTTAAAGTTACAATTGGATTAAAATTTAATAGTGATCAATTCTAAATCCAATCACTATCACTTTTGGGGGGACAAAAGTCATACTTGTTGAATTACTCGTGGGTCTATACTTCCCTCCACATACCCTTTCTATCCTCCCAATTCTATGTGGTGTGTTCCGCACAACATTTTGACCACATTTTGACCACATTTTGATGCATAGAGATTGATTGTTTTGTTGTGGGAACTACACCACATGGGATTAGGGAATTGGAGGGGATAGATTAGGAGGAAGTTTAGAATTATTCTAAGGGTAATGATATATACCACCCTCATCTTCCTCTCATCCCCAAAAGCCCATGTGGCTTGGTTCTCCGTAGCATTTAATGCATAGAGATTGGTTTTTTTTGGTTTGGAAGCCCACACCACATAGGCTTCAAAGGGATAGAGAGGATGGTGTATATCGTTACTCTTGTTCTCAACCCAATGATGCACAAACAAAATGAGTCAGGCCAGTTAAGCAGA
The DNA here is from genome assembly GCF_965113065.1 of Corylus avellana. Lineage (NCBI taxonomy): Eukaryota > Viridiplantae > Streptophyta > Magnoliopsida > Fagales > Betulaceae > Corylus > Corylus avellana. The sequence continues at coordinate 19,507,165 of NC_142490.1, read as the reverse complement.
CCTAAGCACCCAACATTGCCCAAAGCCCATCAAGTATTGGTAGAAAAGTCTGATCCTTTCTTTAAGAAAGCCAAGGGTCCAATCTTTCTTAAGCCCATGGTTAAATGGGTGATAAATAGAAACATGCAAGCACTCTCTAAGTTAAGATTGTTAAGCAATCAAATGACTGTGACAGTGCTAGCTTAAGAAGAGAGATCATACACCTCTTGGGTAACAAAGCTATAAAACTGTGCTCCAATTAGAGGTTGAGGCTTCTAACCAAAACCCACCCAACACGCAAAGCATAACCTAGCATGCCGAGTTTTTTTTCGTTAAAAATTAAAAAAATAAAAAAATAAAAAAATAATCATTTTTAGACTCACATTTTTCTTGTATCGTCCAAACTTTTGTATTGAGACAAATTTCAGCTGAATTTTGCAATTTTCAGTTGAGTTTAAAAATTAAGGAATCTAGTTCAGCAAGTTCATCTGCACCAATACCAGTAATCTCTCTTCAATTGAGTGTAAAAATTAAGGAATTTGGTTCAGGTAGTTCATATGCACCAATACCTGTAATCTCTCTCTCATTTTTATGAATATTTCATGGTTTACAATATTAATAACACGTCATATTAAATGTTGTGATAAAAGCAGTAAAAAGAAAGGAAAAACATGTATTACAAAGTAAAATGAAAAACAAGTTGAAACAAATTCCCTGACCTTATTTCAAAATTAGTAAAGTAAAAAAGTTCTTGTCTTAGGGTCTTTATATGTTTGGCTATTGGGGGTGACTTTTTTGGTTTAGGCAAAGGTTGTTTGTGGTAGGAGTTTTGGAAATTGATAGGTTCTGTTTTTGGTGAGATGGTTGAACCTAGATACCATTGATGGGTCCAAGTCAGAGTCAATAAGGAAAAATTAATAATCTCCACTTCAAGTGGGAGTGGAGGAATACCACAATACAAACACAATTTCTTATTTTCTAATATTCTAATAACACCTATTTATATACCCAAAACCGGTTACTACTACTTATTAATAACCTATCCCTCAACCTCACTAGTATAGTAGTTTTTTTATGTGTACTGATTTATATGCTAGCAGGAGTTTCATGATTGGCGTGGTCGGTGTTATGATGTGCTTCCCCCTTACATTGTTAAGCAGATTATGTTATAATTTTTCAGAAATTAAATATTTACATATATTTCTAGTTGTAAGATTTTGTTGGGCCATTGTAGTTACTGAGACTATTGGTATGAGCTTTCAGCAGCTTTTACCATTCAAAATATTGCGGAGGATTGAAACCAGCAGCTAATTTTTATCTTTCTAAACTGAGTTTGCTAGTTATGCATTTGGGTCTCACCGCTTTGTAATGTTAAGATCATTTTTTATTGTAATTTATCTGCACAAAAGGCACAATAGGAATCGATCATAAGTAAAGGGGCTCTTTGAATGGTGTTTGGTTGTTTAACAAAGATTTTGGGATGCTAATATTTGTCATTGGGGTTCTTGGAGTTGTCGGATACTTCCTCAAAAATGATTAAATTGGTTGTGGAACATTAACTTACCTATGGAAAATAAGTAGCAGCGTCAAGTCCTTCCAAAACCCATATAGGGTTTCAATTTTGATGACGTGCAAGTTTGTTATGTCTATGTATTTATGATTTTAGAGAAATAAAAAGAAATCAAGTGGAATAAACTTCATGTTATGTTATAATCAGAAAAGTAGGGGTGGCTGAAATTTATAATCAGCAACCAAATTTAAATTTCAAGTTTTAGAGGAATGCAAGATGGTACTATACTGGTGAGGTTGAGGGATGTTAGTATTAGTGGTTAATAGCAAAGACTAGTACTACTATTCTTCTTGTTAGGCTTGGATAATTACATATCTTCTTCAACAATCTCCTCCTCCTATGGGTACTGCTCCAAAAAGGGCTGCAAAAAAAACCAATGGGCCAGTGTCAAAATGAGAAAAGAATCTCGTAAAGGAGAGATGCATTGCCTTATAACCTATTCACTTGTTTCATCACACACTTTTCAAAGAAACAAAAGGTTGTGAGTGTGTATGTGTGTTATCTCCATATGGATCCATGGAGTGCTAATTATCACTATATACGTGTGTGCATGCAATTGTGCACAAAGAAAAGAGGTTAGGCAACCACATTGAACTCCAAATTATTAACATTCCTTGGCCAACCACAGCTTGCCACACAATATAATTACTGGTGGGTTTTCTATTTTGGCAGGAAATTTTAGAGAGCCAAATTTCAATTACCCATAATGAGATTTTACACACCCAATTACCCAATTGAAAGCCCAGGTCCTCATAAGCAGAAACATTTACAATATGTCAAAAAAAAAAAAAAAAACAACACTGAAAAGCAGACTCAGCAGCATGTTCTTCAAAACTTTTACACAACCATCATGTTCTTCTATTGATACTCTTCAAAGCATAGTCTACAACCATGTTGGCTCATAATAAAAAAGTTTGGTTTAAAAAGTGTAGAGAGAGAACCTACGAACTTGATATGCACTGGCTTAGGAGTCGGTTCTTATCCACACTACAATTTCAAAATTTTCCCACCACCAAATGCTCCAATGCTACCATTCTATTTACCATCTCTTCTTTCTTCAAACATTAAATAACAGTACTACGCTTCGCCTACCAATGGTTTAAAAGCATCACTTTATATTCACTTGAACTGTTTGGTCACATGCATAGGCTAGGGACCTATATTGACCTCTCTCATATTTCCCTAATCCCCCTTATGTTTTCCATCATCCTTCCCCCAACTCCAATCTCAACAAATCAAGATTTATTCAGCTAATACCTTATCTATGTAGCAAAGAACGGAGATTGAGAGGCAAGAAAACAAGATATTGGATTACTTATGTGAGCAAAGAAGATTTAGTCCACAATAGCAATCCAGAATATCGTTAAAAGATGTTTTAACATGTACCACTACCAGCGGCTTCAAGTGCCGTGCATCATTACAACAATAGATAACAAGCAATAATCAAAGAAATATATAATTACTTCGCCTCACAATAACCGAATATCATTATCAGTTCAGTAAATCAAACCATACTTTCATGTAGTGATATAAACATACTAACCCTCACAGCAGTGTGAACTTCCCAACACCATTCTTTACCACGTATATTGCCTGAACCTACTTAAAACAAAAAAAACATGAAAGGCGAACATCATATATCCATGAAGCTTCACTTGAATTACTAACTTCTCACTGATCAAACAAATAAAAATGAAAATAGCAGTCAATATTGTGCTAAAGAAAAGCTAAGTTCCAACTACCATTCTCATATTACATGATTCCTAAGCAAATTAATACACTTTCACACATCAAAAGATATTTGTTATAACATGTCATGTCGTTGTCTTGAAGCATAAGCTTCTTCTCTCACCTTGACTACAAGAAGTTTTTGAAAAACCGGCAGTAAAGACGGAAAAAGAGGAATATTTGGTTGAACAAGAACAAAAGGATTAGAGGACAAGAAGCTTAAATAACAAGAATGCAGGGATGAAGGAATATAAAATTAAAAATAGCCAAGGCAATACTAATCGATTGTTATGATTTAAACTAAAACATCTTCACCTTTCAAATACAGGTGAAGATTTTCACCATTTGCCTCTACTAATTCATGAATAAGATAAGCCGCAGTAAATCGATAAACGCAACAGAAACAAAGAAAGAAATCAAATTAATCTTCCTTTAAATGAAATTCCTTTACCTTGCTCTTGCTCACACTCCCTGAAACACAACACGGAGACATCACCATCCCAGACGAAGGGTCTACGCACCACAGCTTGATAGGTCATAGTCTGGCCTCCAGCAGCAATATCCTTGGCCTCAAAGGTTATATAATACGTGAGTATATCGGAAACCTTATACCTTGCTTTCAAAAGCTTCACAAACTCTAGTTGTGAATTTTCATTCTGCACACAAAAGTATATGTAATCATGAAAAAATATAATTATTGTCACAGAAAAAGAAGCATTAACTGACTATTATTTCAGCATAACAAATATTCATCTCCATCCGATACCTCATAATCCAAAAAAAAAAAAAAAAAAAAAAACAATAATAACAACAACAGAAACACCAACCTTGAGGCGACGGGGGTATTCGTCTATTGCGAGCTGCGAATATTGTTTGCAATCTTCGTATTCATCTTCGTCGCTTACTGCAAATGATCGAGTCGAACCACAAATAATGGGCCTAGGCAGGGGCGACCCTATAACAACGAAAACGAAGAAGTGTTAAAGATGCAGGCACATACAGATACAGACATATAAGTAGACGAAGGGAATTAATTTTACTCACCACATACACATCAGGGTTTAGGTGGTAGCGGACGCAATCCTTTTTGGTCAAGATCTCATTCTTTTTATACTTTTTATAGTAGGGGATGCAATCCTCCTGAGAGTCAGGGTAAGAGTTGAAATACTCATCGTGCAAATTTTTTGGATGAATTCCCATTTGCATCTCGGGATCGTCGTTGCGGGTCTCGACGGCGTCACGGTTAGGGTTCAGGCGCGTGGATCACCGCAGAGGAGCAGGACCCGACGAGGGGACAGGAACAGGGCGACTTCGCTTGCGATGTTGTTTTTCTTCGACAAACCCTAGCCGTCCTCTCCTCTCCTTCACCATCCTCTTCACCATCTTAACCATCTCTCTGTCTCGCTCTCGCTCGGGCGAACAATCCCAGAAAACGTAACGCGGCAAATCCTTTATAACAATCTGGAATCCCTAGCCACGACAGCAACACCCCCGCCTCTTTTATTTATTTATTTATTTTTCTTATTTATAAACTTTAAAATAATTTCCAGTTTATCAAACTTTGTTTTTTTTATTTTTATTCTTCTTCGGCACACTTTTTGTAAACCCAATTTTAGCTGCCACCAGGGCCAGGCCCACTGGGCCACTACCCTCAGCCTAATTGAAAATGATTTTTTTAAAAACATTTTAAAATTATCTCCTAAATATTCTCAAGTAATTGGCTAATTTCCTAAAAGTAAGGAGGAAAATTTAAAACTAATCTGAAATTTTAAAAACATGGTGAGACAAAAACCAAATTTAAAGTGAAAAGTTTACTTTTTTCTTTTCAAATTTGAAGAGTTACTTTCAAATTGAGCCAAATATCAAGGAGTTGTTTGTTAACAACCCAACACTTTCCCGCTATTGTACACATTTTTTTTCTTTTTTTTAAGAAATAGCGTTTGATAAATTTTTTTTTGAAAATAGTAATTGATGAGATGTAAAAAGTAAGAATGTGGAAAGTTTTTTTTGTTTTTTTGTTTTTGATGAATAGTAATTGTCCATGGCTGATGTCAAACACAGCTCAAATTGATGGATATTTGTGTAGGGGTGCAAAGGCGGTTACGGTTAGCGGTTAGTGGCAATAACCGCTAACCGTAACCGCCTTAGCGGTTAGTAGATTTTACTAACCGCAACCGCTAACCGCCTAGCGGTTAACGGTTAGCGGTTAACCGCCGGTTACCGGTTAGCGAAATAGATAACCGCCCGCTAACCGTTTTTTTAAAATTGGGCTTTTTTTTGTTGGGCTTTTTGGGCTTTTTTTTTTTGGCTTTTTTTTACCCTCATTTTTTTTTCTTGTATTTTTAATATCTTCTTGGGCCCAATTGCTATAAAAAGAGCCTATATTGAAAAATCAAATATATTTGACCCAAAATTTACATTTACTTGTACTTTAAAAAATTTTCCTTAAATATTAAATCATAACCGGTTAATTATTTAAATTCTTATCATATTTACTTATAATCTTTTTTCTTTGAATTGAACTTAATATCTAATGGTAAATGGTAATGTTCAAACTCCTAAATCCTAAATTCCTAAAGTATCTAATAATGCTTTAATTAAATTGTAGACTTGTAGTTATAAGTAATATATTGTTTAATTCAATTGAATCAATGTGATTATCATTGTACATGAATCATATGATTAACTTATAGACTTATGACTTATGAGTTATGTCATATTATATATGTATTATTTATTATTATATAATCATATGATTTAATGATCAAGTCATCATGTGATATAATCGTATCAATTATAATGATAATATATAAATTACTAAAATTATAATGATAATACATTAATACTTAAATTGTGTTTATAAGTAACACATTGGTCATTGTTTAATCCAATGTCAATTACTTAATTTGATATTATACGAATCATATCATCATTGTACATTAATAATATGATTCACTTGAAGTCTTGAATAAAGTATTTGAATTGTCATTGAATCATATGATTAAGTATTGATATTATATATTTATATTATTCATATACATATGTAGACTTATATAAACTTATAACATATATAACATACATTGAAAATAAGTCTCTAGATATTTAATTGTTGTATTAGTATGAATTGGTATACTTATGAGTTATGTCATATTATATATGTATAATTTGTTATTATATAATCAAATGATTTAATGATTAATCTCATATGATATAATCATATAAATTATAGTGATAATATATTAATACTCAAATTGTGATTTAATTATTTTTTCTAAAAAAAATTGTAATTTAATGACCAAGTGATTATATGATATAATCATATAAATTATAGTGATAATATATTAATACTCAAATTGTGATTTAATTATTTTTTTTAAAAAAATGTGATTTAATGATGAAGTGATTATGTTATATGTATAAATATTTTTATAATTATAATTATAAAAATATATTATATAAAAAGGCGGTTAGCGGTTAGCGGTTACGGTTAGTAGACCCAATAACCGCTAACCGCTAGGCGGTTAGCGGTTAATGCGGTTAGACGGTTAAGCGGTTAGGCGGTTGGCGGTTATAACGGTTAGCGGTTAGCGGGCGGTTTCTTTGCACCCCTATATTTGTGGACATATTTACTAATTATGTAGCTTCTAATTACTCTTTTATTAATTATAAACTTTTATGTCAATTTGTAAAGATGTTAAGGGGGTGTTTGATAATCTATTCATTTCTCATTTTTATCCAAAAAGATCAAACTCATTTATTCACACTAACAAACAACTTTCTTCACGTTTTATTAAAAAAAAATTAAAACTTCTTTCATCTCTACCTCACATCAACCCATTTATTTCTTCTTTCAACTCTAAAAAACATAAAAATAAAAAATAATAATAATAATAAAAATAAAAAAAAATAAAAATAAAAATTTTGCCAAACACATAGTTAACTCTAACAAAACTCTTAACCAAATTCTCTTGTTTATTCACTCGTGCGTGAATTGGATAATAATTGAAACATCTATCAAGCATAAAAAATGGGTGGTCATGTTTCCTTATACAAGGCTATTTTGTTCTTCCTTATAATTCTCACCATTCTATGATCCTACGATTTCTTTTCCGTTAAAGAAAACATCAAACTCTCTTGATAGATATAGGCTTTTCTTTTTTTCTTCTTCTTCTTCTCTTTTTTTTTTTTTCTTAGTATAAAATTAATTATAAAAAAGCTCAACTAAAACACATATCCGCAAAGCTATTCACATTGAGCATAATGTCAACAATTTTGCAGTTTGGATTGCTAACAATGTTGTGAGAGAACTAATACGAAACTTACGAGACAAGCACCTCAAAAAAAAAAAAAAAAAAAAAAAAAAACCAAATTTAAAGTGAAAAGTTCACTTTTTTTCAAATTTGAAGAATTACTTTCAAGTTAAGCCAAATACAAGGGGTTAGTTAACAACCCAACCCTTCTCCGATACTTTATATATATATATATATATATATTTTTTTTTTTTAAGGAAAAAATATAATAATGATAGGTATAGAAAAGTGAAAAAAGTTGTATTGAAAAAAAAAAAAATTGTTTTATAAAGATTTTTTCATTTGAATAATAGTAACGAGTAAATGATTTGATATAAAAAAATTAATGATGTGATATAAAAAATGAGAATGTTTTGACGTTAATTTTTTTTGGAAAAATAGTGAATAGTGTTGGGGAGAGGGAATTCTGTCAACAAACAACCCCACATTTTTTACTTATTTCTCTACTTTAATTAAATATTATTTTTTTATTAGTTGTAAACCAACAAACAACATGAGCATACTAGAAGTGTTATACATCTGAAATTTTCTTGCAAAAAGTTGGTTCCTAAATGAAGTGACACCATCCCATAAGTTGGTGTCACATTTTTCAAAATAATAAATCTCATGAGATAAAAACACATCATTTGGGAACTAACTTTTGGGAAAAAAATTTGGAATGTGTAGCACTCCTCTAAGTATAAAGAGTAGTGTAGCAAGCAAGTAAAAAACAAAGCATAAAAAATTGTTAAACTTTAACTTTTTGGCTCTTCAAATGTAGAGAGGGTGTCCGATGAAAGTTTAAAATAAAGTATAGTATAGAGTTTTTTAAATGCGCGTTTTTACATGTTTAGTTACTTTTTTTAGGAAAAAACTAATTATAAGAACTCACTGTAAATGCTCTAAAGAACTAAACATAACTTCTGTAACCTCAGCTGTAATTCATAATTTTTTTTTTCCTAGCCTTTTCAAATTTAGTCTCGAAGCACAGAGAAAAGCTCATTTGGCAAATCGGTTTTTGTTTTTGTGTTTGAGAATTGTTTTTGAAAACAAAAATAGAAAACCCTTTTTTTTTTTTTTTTAAAAAAAAAAAAGAATTGTTTCTGGAAATAGTGATTAATGGGATGTAAAAAGTAAGAATGTTAGAAGTTTTTATTTTTTTATTTTTTATTTTTATGAATAGTAATTGTCCATGGCAATAGTCAAACACAGCACAAATCGATGGATATTTGTGGACATATTTACTAATTATCTAGTTTCTAATTACTCTTTTATTAATTATAAACTTTTATGTCAATTCCTAAAGATGTTAAGGGGGTATTTAGTAATCTATTCATGTCTCATTTTTATCCAAAAAGATCAAACTCATATTCACACTAACAAACAACTTTCTTCACTTTTTATTAAAAAAAAAAAAAAAAAAAAAAAAATTAAACTTCTTTCATCTCTACCTCATATCAACCCATTTATTTCTTCTTTCTACTCTTTAAAAAATAAAAATAAATAAATAAATAAATAAAAATTGCCAAACACATAGTTAACTCTAACAAAACTCTTAACCAAATTCTCTTGTTTCTTCACGTGTGCGTGAATTGGATAATAATTAAAACATCTGTCAAGCATAAAAAATGGGTGGTCATGTTTCCTTGTACAAGGTTATTTTGTTCTTCCTTATAATTCTCACCATGCTGTGATCCTATGATTTCTTTTCTGTTAAGGAAAGCATCAAACTCTCGAGAGAGAGATCGACTTCTTTTCTTTTTTTTTTTGCTTAGTATAAAATTAATTATTAAAAACCTCAACTAAAACACATATCTGTAAGGCAATTCACGTTGAACAGAATCTCAACAATTTTGCAATTCCTTTTGCTAGCAATACTGTGAGAGAACTAATATGAAACTTACATGTTTTTGTCTGCTTACCTTAGGGTGTAAAGGTCAGGGTTATTACTTACCTAAAGGTGTAAAGGTTGGCAGTTAATAACTGCTACCTACTTTTGAAGGCATTTAGTAAAAATCACTAACCGCCTTTATATATATATAAAACGTTGTGGCCACTGCCCCCACAAGCCACAACGTGGCTCCGCCACTAAATGTTGGGAAAAGGAAAGGTGAATTATAAGAAGAAAAGAAAAAAAAGGCGATAGAGTCTTCCTAAAAGCCGTTGGGAATGGGTCAAATAAATGACTCGTCCTATCAAACAAACTGAAATCGTCAAAAGAAACCGTATTAAAAGGCAAAGTTCCAAAAAGGAACAAAACTCGAAAGGGTTTGCCACACAACCATCACTAGTCAGCTGAAAAAACCAAACAAGACCATTAGTGGTCAATAGAAAAAGGAAATGAAAGACATCAAATTTTTATATGTAAATGCAGTAAAAAAAACAACTTTTCTCGAACACGATGAGCAAAGACAACAAAAGGGTATATCCATAAGATATATGATGCATTATTGTGTGTAGCGCTCATAGTGTAATGAATTTAATGATTAAGAGGTGAATTTATATAGCGTCATGTTACTACATATTCTTTTATTCATAATTCAACAATGAAAAAAAAAAAACAACAACAAAGGTACGTACTCTTTCCTAGCATGGGAAAGAGAGACTATACGACTACTTTTTTCAGCAATTTATAGCAAATGTTGCTTTATTAATTAGAAGAAAAAAAAAAAAAAAAAAAGCATTTAGCATGGCTGGGAGCAATAGTATGCTAAAATTATTGAGAATCAAGAGTAACTCAATAGAGATCCTGGGTAAATGTAGAAGAATATCCAGCCCAAGTCATATCTGATGAATGCATAAGGCTCTCTGATCCACTTGTGCTCATTGGTGCTGGTTGGAGTTGTTCAAACCGGTCTTTTAAGGCACTAAACCCCAATTTATCGCCATATATATTCGGTTCCATGGTGACTTCATCAACAATGGTTTGGCCTTCGAGCATGCTTACTACTGCGGACATGGTGGGTCTAAATGCTAGCGATGCATTAGTGCATAAGAGAGCTACTTTGATCATTCTAATAGCTTCCTCCTTTTTTAACCCGGAACCCAAATCTGGATCCACTAGCTCCATTAGATTACCCTTTTTTTGTAGAACAAGCGCCTATAATAAGCATAGAAAAGGGAACGGAAATGAAAAGTAACAAATCAACACAAGAGAATAGCAGCCATACGCACATAGAAAATAGTATACATGTCAATATGCTGAACTCAAGTGTGAAGTGAACGAATCAAACAATTCCAACATATGTTAGTTTATTTTGCTGCTTGAGGCTAGAGTAACAGATCAGGATGACCAAATTGAATGGAAAGGGACAAAGAAGCTGCCAGGCCTCCAAACGTTATTTAGAGTAGCATATATTAAAATAAAAAGATCAATCTTACCCAATCAACAAGGCATACACAATTCTCTTTTGGTCGATATTTCATAATGCTCTTCCCAGTAACAATTTTCAGTGCAACAATCCCAAAACCATAGACATCAACTTTATAGGTTAAGTAACCCCATAATGCATATTCTGGTGCCATGTATCCTCTGCAAATGAAGATTATATTATGACTTACATTACTAGTATGAAATATCAAAAATATATATATATAAAGATCACTCGTATAAAGTTCTGATCTTTCATATCCAACGAAGTACTTAAGAATCAAGAGAAACTTAGGTACCAAATCATATTTCATTTGCATTCAAAATGCAATCATGCAATCAATAAGGCTACTAGGGTTGAGTGGTAATTTCATTCTGTTAAAGATACGGAAAATTTTTGTCAGTGGGGAAGAAGAATACGTCATTACCTTTGCACATTGCAAGTGGAGAAATGATGTAATCATGTAACATTAGCCATACAATGTGTTTGGTCATTGAGCTTAAGTTTAATGGGGGTGTAGTCTTAGATTCCCCAAGATCTCAATAATTTATTTTTTCCCTTTGGAAATCTTGGTTTTTGAGAGACTCATATATATATATATATATAAAATTGGTTTTTGAGAGTGAAGGATGATAGAATAATTGAGCACAAATTTCTCTATATTGTTTATTTCTTAATTTTAAAGCGAGTCATCGTTCAGGGGCAGCATTTATTTTAGAGGTTAAATAAACATATTTTTCGCCTTTTTTTTTTTGTGTGGGTTTTTTGCACCTTGCAATTTTATTTTACCAGGAAATTAAATTGAGCTGATTCTCTAATGCATCAAGTATTAAGGCATACAATAACTACCGCAAATTAATAGTACGTTTCATGTTTAAACGTTTTCAACGCTTGAAAACTGGTTGATAATTGATGTAACTACGAGTTTCTCTGTAAGCATGGCTGTGTTGCAAATGCAAACAGCTGACATATAAAAATCCTACCAAACACTTAATCCAGGAAGTCTATATCATATTCCATATGCAAACTTTTCCGATATGCGGAGACTTTGAGTGCTTCCATGTTCAGTTTTACTTTCATGGCAGCATCTCATAGAGTCATAGAGACCAATCAATATTAATTTGTTCCATTTTCTCTCTTGGTCAATAACTTGGGAGGCAAATGAAATAAAAGAATTGAATCACAAAAGACTCCATATTGAAGAAAAGAGGGAAAAAAAAAGGTAGCTCACATTGTTCCAGCGACTCGTGTGCTGATGTGGGTGTTTTCCTCTTCATCAAGTGTAGCCAAACCAAAGTCAGAAATCTTTGGGTTAAGATCCTTATCCAATAGCACATTCGTAGTTTTGATGTCTCTATGAACAATTCTTAGTGCTAATTCCTCATGCAAAAAAGCCAAACCTCTTGCTATGCCAACACATATTTTATGCCTTGAAGGCCAATCCAAGTTTAAGTGGTATTCCTCTGGACCTACATATTTTGTAGATTGTCCAATGCAAAACTCATCAACTTAGTTCTTAATATATGCCATTCTTAGTATAAAGTTCGTAATAAAATACTAAAGTGAAAACCTCAGGCTTACCAAACAAAGCATGTGCCAGGCTATTGTTTTCCATGTATTCATAAACCAAGAATGGTTGATTTCCTTCAACACAACATCCATACAATCTAACAACATTTGGGTGTTGTAAAGCAAATATCATTCCTATTTCATTCACAAATAATTTCCTTGATTTGATTTTAAAGAAAGTTTCTTAACTGCAATTATAGTATCATCTAACAGTACACCCTGCATCAGAAATAGGAAAATATACATCTTCAGGTATGGATTCCTTATTCAATTAGACACCTCTTGGTATAATAGAGAAGTAAGAAAATGAAAATAGATATCCCAAAATTGAAGAAAGATGATGTTGTGGGATACCTTGTATACAGATCCAACCACTCCAATCTTATTTGCAGCATCGAAGTTGTTAATGGCTGCTTTGATTTGCCTATAGGTGAAAAAACCAGTTTGCAAATCTAATCCTCTCAGCTCTGTCAAAAGGAATGAAAAGGTGAGGTTAGGATGTCACATTGCATCTTCTTCTTCTTCTGTTTTTTTTTTTTTTTTTTTTGATAAGTAGATGTCACATTGCACTTATAAATGGTATGATTAATTTTTTTAACCAGTATTGTTGTGTCTATTGGCTACTTAGAAGATGCTAGATAGAATGTAACCAAACAAACGCAATGAGAAAGTACCATACCACAGTTGGTCAGCCACATAAACCCAAGTTTTTACAAGATTTAGGGTTTCTTTTTGTTTCCCAATTATAGGTGTAATGGGAATCAAAAAAACAAAATTTAAAAGAGATTTGCCTTTTTGTTCTTTTCAACAATTTTGGTGAGATCTTTTAGATGACATTTTAAAAAGATAGTTAATTAAAATCCATAATCTTTTATCTCTCACATTTTCTTTTTCTTTTTCTTTTTCTTTTTAAAAAAATACGGGTCCTTCTTAGGCATAAATACTCAACTCAGTGTCCTCAAGTCATCCATCTCTCTTGTAAATCTGGCTTCATTTAGACTTAATGAAAACGCAGTGATCTCATATTTCTGTATGATTTGGTCATATCATTTATAATTATGATTGAAATTGACTCCAATAGCAGTACCCAAAAAGCCCAAAAACGCTATCATGAAGACAGATTCTTATGCTCTGCAATCCAGCAACAGTATAATTGCTTTCATGGTGTACTTTGGACTGTTGATTTTTCATCAAGGTTAAAATCCGAAGTAATATAACATGCAGACTGCACTAGTATATAAAGCCCTTGGGAAATTGCTATACATTGTTTCAACTTGGTGAATAGTTGGAGAAGATAAAAAAAATTTACATCAAAATGAGTGCCTGCTGATTACCTCTTTCCCTTGATATCGTGCCTCGTTTTTTGATCCACATTCAAATGCCTAAAATCATAAAAATGAGCAAAAGCGCCGATACCACAGCTCAAGCAACAATGAATATTTTGTAGTTAGGGGGAGTGAAATCTGCAGAAGAGAAAAATTAGTAAAGGAAACTGATTATAAAGTTGCATCCTGGAATACTAGTAGTACCATACAGATAGACATACGTGGACCAATGGGAAACTTACACTTTAGCCCCCCAAAGTTTGGGGCAATTTTCAATTCGACCATCAATATTTCAATTTTTGCAATGCACTCTCTTAAACTTGCAAATTTTTTTCAATTCAACCAATGTCATTCCAAATTTTCCATATTGCCCATAATTTTTTATTTTATATATATATATATAAATAAAAAAGAAAATTTGGAAAGTGCAAAAATGGCCAAATGGCCAAAGCCACCAAATGAAAGTGGATTTGTAAGACTTTATTCCTCACAATTGCTTTAAATTCCCTAACAACTGTTGTATCAACACCTTGTGCTTCATGTTGAATATCAAAATCCTTCCACATCAATTTTTCCTGTAACAAATTAAATCAATAAAATTGTGCTCTATGTATAAAGCGAAACAAATATGACTTCATACCTGGATACAAATATCTGTCTTCCAAGACTATAAAAAGATCTATTGTCTCTTAATACTATCTTTGCAAAGAATAGTTTCACGTTATAATTTCCATTTGCCAAGCAACGTGCATAATACATCAGAGAAAGAGGAGATAGCCGTGCACTCGTGAATAATCCAGAGTTAGTCATTCTTAGTATTGACACATTATTCGCTATGTATTGATTTGAGGTTCAACCCAAACATTTCCGTTGCTACTGAATCCCCAATTAGCAGTGTTAGGAACAAAGTTTGCTGGACTTGCTGGACTTTGATTCCCTTGGTACTCTATGTTTCCAATAGTGGTTGTACTTCCACCACAATTTATATGCAATGAGTACCGATCTACCCAAAAACAAAAATAGCAGCTTTTTAATAAATTAAAACATAACAAATCATTACAGAACAAGACTTCTCAACCGTCGATTTATCAAAGGAATAACTAAAACTCTAAGAGATTCAATTTAACGCTCACCATATATGATCTCTCATAGCACAGCCTCCGACGAACTCTCTGGTGGCAAAAATCCGTACCTCTCTCTTCTATAATGATGTATATATATAAGTACATCAAACCCTAGACCTAGGCCCCCTAAAAACATGTTTTTGGACATAATAGGTACGGGGTGTCCGGACAGGTTAATGGGTTGTTCGAATAGGGCCTTGCAGAGCAAAAATATGCTTGCTGAAAAGCCTGTTCGGATAGCCTAGCACCTTGTTCAGACATGGTCTGCAATGAGGAGAAAACAACATTTTGAAAATGTTGTCTAGCCATGATCAAAAGCTCTGATCGATGGGCGTTTGTGGTCCAATTGAGCTAAAATTTTGTAGGGACGTTCATGACACATGAATCTACATTATGAACCATGGAGATTTGATTATGAGCATTCCATATCAGTGTTTGAGCCCGTGGATAGTAACCTTTGTATTTTGGAACTAAATTAAGCCAATACAAGAACTAACACTAATAACTTGTTTATATTAGGGGAAACTTCACTTACCCCCCTATACTTTCGTGCTCTTTGCAGACACCCCACATTGTTCAAAATCTCTCACTTTGGTGTATCAAACTTTGGTTTCCTTTCAAATACCCCCCTACCGTTAGCTTTTGCAGTGTAAAAGACCTTTCTACCCTTAATTTTTTTTTAAAAAAATTATTTTTAATAAAAAATAAGGGCACGATTGTAATTTTCCACCATTTCCTTTAGGATTTAACAGAAAATCCTAATGGAAGGGGCAAAGTGAAAGGAAACGAAAGTTGGATACATCAAAGTGAGAGGTTTTGAACAATGGGTGGGTGTCTGCAAAAAGCGCGAAAGTATAGGGGGGTAAGTGAAGTTCCCCCTTTATATTAAAGGACCTGTATTAATGAACCAGCTTAATTCAATAAGAATGAAATTTATTGGGTAAAATCAGAGGTTAATTGAGTAGTAACGTACAGATATTCCAACTTAATAGAAGTCCATTGGTGTGGTATTGTACCAGTAAGAAAGTTTTGAGCAAGATTACTACAAGCGAATGGAACGTGTTAGAAGCTTAAATCAATTTTCAGGTACTAATAAGTAAAACAATTTACTTTTCTTACAACTTCTTTAGGTAGGGGAGCTTCACTAGGGACGGTGGAGGCACACCATCAAGATCTTGCCCTTCAAGACATGTTCATTATAGGTAAAAGATCAAACATCATTTGATTATTCTTCCATCAGAACCCTTAAAAACCTTAATCTACTGGGACAAGATTCATCTTCCCTTATATATGTTAAGGAGTTTGCTGCAACTCAAGAGAAGAGCGCTCGATCGCATACTTCAGTGTGATTGAGCGCAGTATCAAAGAGTTCCGAAGTGCAAAATCATCCCGAGTGCGATCGAGCGCACTCACTAGGGGGCTTGATCGCAGTACCAGAGACCTACCAGCATAAAACTTCTATCTCTTACATCTTTCTACTAAGACTCTTACTTATTTCTTGTAAGAGTGATCTGTTTGTATCACTTCTCTTTTGATTGATTGTAATCCTTTGTATTATTTTTATTTTTCGTTTAAATCTTCTTATCACATCAAAGCTTATCTTGTTAGCTTGATGTGATCAAATACAAGTGTAACTCTTTTCTATTTAAGTTCAATGATAAAGCTGCAAAATGCATCTTGGCCGAAATCTCTTCTCTTCATATTATTTTACTTGGTATTAGAGCCTTTTGTAGGTTAACAACTCCAACCTCATGGCTTCTTCTGCAAACACTATCTCCATACCCAATCTTACTAGCTTTACACCTAGCAAATTGGGTGAACGTAATTACCTGGCCTAGAGCCTTCAGATTCGTCTCATCCTTCGTACTCATGGTCTTATGAACATCGTTGATGACTCAAAACCATGCCCACCTAAATTCCTTCCCAAAACTGCTGGAGAGGATGATGTTATCAATCTTGATGCTGCTATATGGGAAAGAAAAGACTAGTATGCTCTTAGCTATCTTATCACTTGTTTCTCTGAGAAAGTGGTTCTAACAATCTAAGGCATGAATACCTCCCATGACGTGTGGACTTCATTGGCTACTGATAAGTGCCAAATATTTCATATTTGTCCCCTTTATTTACATTAGTTAATCCTTAAGTTGTGTCGTTATTTAATGTTTTGTGTTAGTTTTGTATTTTTAGTGTTTTGTAGGTCGTTGAAGAAAAACTACAGCTTTAAAAGGAAAAATACAAAGTTTGAAAGAAAGCATGCTTTAAAAAAACCTAGATGATGTGGTTAAATTTAACTAAATCCAAGAAAAAGGTTAAATCAGATTAAAGATCAGATTAGATTAAGTTTCAGATTGGATTTAAATTTAGATTCTGCACATGTCTTAGTATTTTGACCATAACTTTCTTCTCAAATATCGAATTGAAGTGATTCAAGCGGCATTGGAAAGCTAACTCAAAATAATACAATTACTTGTGAAATAGGATTTTCCTAATTCAGACAGTTACTATGCCAAAATAGCCCTGCAATAAAAGGACACAAATTTAGACGAATTCTATTCCGATTTCAGACTTCTATTTTGACTGGGAGACAAACCTCCGAATTATCTAGGTTTACTCGGGCTTCTAGAACTATCCTAAGCCAATAAATAGACATATTTGCATTCAAGAAAAAAGACACAATTCCAGAGCGCAAAATTCTACAGCTTTTCTCTTTAGTTTAGTTTTTCTTTAGGTTTAGGTTTAGGTTTAGATTTTATTTTTATGTGGAGATAAATTCCCAACTAAGTTTGGGGATGAAGCCTTACCGATGAAGAACGACATCACTTTATCCAATTTTATTGAGTTTTATATTTCAATTATTTTACTTCTTTTTAATTGGATTGAATGATTCTTGGATATATTTTGTGATTGAAGGATACACTTAATGATTCGAGATAATTAAGTACAATTGATTCGAGATAATTAAGTACAATTGATTGCTTGATTTTATTTGCCTAGAAATTGGATATCCCTTGTGATTTGTTCTACGAATACATTAGGTGTTTCAATTAAAATTGGATATCTTTTGTGATTTACGAATACATCTGATGATTTAATTGATATTAAATTCTTTTCTTGATTTGTGCAATGAATTGATACATGGGATTGTTTTAATTAACTGTTGAAGCATAGTAAAATATATATAAGATTTTAATTGTGAGAACTTCGAATAAATATTGATGAACATGGAGTATGTTATTATAATTCAGTGAGTGTGGATTCCCAAATCTTAGTCTTTATCTTTTGTTTTATTTTATTTAGTTTATATTTATCCTTTAATTTTCAAAACTCAAAATTCAAAAACCTTTTGGAATTAGGTTAGGATTTAATTAGTTTAGATTTAAATTTGTTATTCAAAAATACAATTCCCCGTGGGTTCGACCTCGCACTTGTAAAACATTATATTGTAAACGATTTGTGCACTTGCAAGTATTAAAATTTTCACAACAAGTGTTTTGTACCGTTGCCGGGGAATTGTTCAATTTTTGCAAACAATTTATGTTTAAATTAGTTCTATTCTTCTACTAGTTATAATTAGGATTTTATTTTTCAGCAATTTGTTTTGTTTTAATCTTGTTACTAATAAAAAAAAAAAAAAAAGATTTTTCTTTTTGTTTTGTTTTTTTTGTTGTTTTGTTGTTTGTTTTACAGTTCTGCCGCAACCACCTTCCACATGCCCTTGCTAGTGCGATCGATCGCAGCCCTGCTACGATCAAGCGCACTCGTGGCCAAGATAGCAAGTCAAGCACACCTGTGCTCGTCAATTGCCACATCTTCATTCATACACTGACTCGAGTGCGATCGAGCGCACATTAGCGCAATCGAGCGCACTCACAGCAAAAGCAGCAACTACAGCAGTTCCGTAGATTTTCGCCAAAAATTTATTTTTGGTCATTTTTGTGAGTTTTTTAATTTTAGTTTTAATTTTTTTAGTTTTAGTTTATATATATATAGATATATATAATGGTTAATGTGTTATGTGGGATTATTGCATGCTAAAAAGTGAGGAGGAAGCATGAATTTTCATTTTAATGATTTTAATGCTTCTCCTAGTTATAGGACACTGGCTCTTACCAATTACCCTAAAAAATTTTACCCACATAAGCCATGTTTATACTACTCTAATCCTTATCATCATTATAGTGATTGTCCATCATGGGGACAAACTTCTAATTTTCCATATGAGCAAATAAACACTAGTTTCTCCAGTCTAGAGTTTGATTCAAAATCCAATTATTACAACTCGGACTGGAGCAACCAATCTAATTTCTCATGGTTAGCTCAGGTTACAGGAAATTACGCTCACCAATTTGATAAAGTGCACCACTTAGACTATCCGCAGTTCGATCACCAAGCTCAACCACCTGCTTATCAATCCATCACTCAAGTGCCACAGCCTCTTCCACAAGATTTATCATTGGAAGACACATTCAAAGCATGCATAAAAAATATGCATCAAGCTGTACAAGAGCTCAAGACTTACAACTTACAAACGATTCGTGCACTTGCGGATCAATCCATTACTCAAATGCCACAACCTACACCACAATCATCACTGGAAGACATGATGAAAACATTCATGCAATCAATTGATAAGGACATGCAAGAGATGAAGCAAGATATGAACAGACTCAATAAAGAGCTCAAAGAAGAACTGCGTCAATTCAATCAATAGCTCAAAGATGCCAATACTCATGCTACTGCAGGGATGGAAGAATGGATTGGCGAGAGTGAAAATGAACATCCATCTGAACATCAACTTGACCGAATGACTCAATATTGGGACAATGAGAGCATAGAGGATAACAATAAAGAAGAAGAGCTTCAAAGTCAGTTGATGGCTAAAGAACACTGCATAATTGATGAGGATGAGTCCGAAAATTCTTATCATGAGCATGTCCAAGCCACCACCAACTTTGAAAGAGAGGAAAATGCTACATTAAATTATCTTCCTAAAGATGATAGATGGCAACTTTGTCCAACTGCTCACATTGATGACTTAGATAGATGAAAATACCAACTCAGGGCAGCTAAGTCTATCTATGTCAGATTTATGAAGAAATGCGAACCATCTCTGTTTTGTGAATATTGTTATAATCCCACTCAGCACAAAAGTGAATGCCCATTCTTTTTACACTATGTAAGCATGATGGAGGATGATGCTAGCATATCTCATCATGAATTTGTCAAATCTTATTATGCTTCTCTAGCAATAGTACAACATTTTCCAACTGCTCATGTTAATGACATAGGCGAGAGATTAGCCCAGTTCAAAGAAGCTAGAGTTGACCATCTTACGTTGCCTAGCAATCATCCAATATATAAGGCATGTTCATATTGTTATAATCCTTATCACAAGAGAGAAGAATGTCTATTCATTCTAAACTACATGATTGATGAGGAGGAAATTGTGAATAACATTGAGGAGGAAGAAAAAGAAGAAGTTGAGTACATAGAGCAAGTTGAGCACTCTAAGAAGGTTGAGCACCCTAAGCAAGTTGAGCACCATGAGAACAGTGAGCCCCTAACAAATCCTGATCTGCCCAGTGACATGGAAGTAAGTACTGAAGCTCATACTTGCATCACTATCCATCTTGAGACACATCAAGAATTCAAAGCTTCATCGCCTGAATGTCTCAAAGAGCCATCTTATATCAAGATACTCAAGGACTTGTGCACACAAGCACACAAATCTAGGAACCACTTTCCTAAAAAGATCCTTCGAAGCAAGCAATTCTACATAAGATGGCGAAATATCCTTCTAGAGGGGTATGAAGGCTTGAAGAAGAAAGGGTGGAAGGGATTGGTTGGATATCCGCATGATCGGGGAAAGCGCTGTAAAGTTTTCTTCTCCAGTTTATTTTCTGCACTTGACTTCACAAATTCTTTCTTTCCTTTTTCATTACATGTTATTTTTATTTGTTTTTGTTTCTAACAACAATTAATCTTTTGAGTTTTGTTTCTATAAAAAAAAAAAAAATTGTTGTTAGTTTTGATGACAGGTGTTTTGGTGTTTGAGTTTGGAGGATGCCCTGCCCCTTTTTCACACCTTGATGTTTC
Source organism: Corylus avellana (assembly GCF_965113065.1). Taxonomy (NCBI): domain Eukaryota; kingdom Viridiplantae; phylum Streptophyta; class Magnoliopsida; order Fagales; family Betulaceae; genus Corylus; species Corylus avellana. The sequence continues at coordinate 19,486,114 of NC_142490.1, read as the reverse complement.
CTTACTTCCAGTAATGTATTTCTATACTACACATTGAGGACAATGTGTAATTCAAGTTTGGGGGTATGAAAAAACACTTTGTTTGTTTATTTTTGTTCTTATTTGTTTATTTTTATTTGTCATTTTGTGTTAAAAAATTTGAAAAAAAAAAAAAAATTTGTGCCATGTTGTTGTCAAGTTTAAGTTAAACTGTAACTGTGATTTACATTTCATTAGCTTACTTAAAGGGTTGAACACATCATTATGTCATTAGGAGTCTGAGTCATTTGACTTATTTTTGGGTAAAAGAGATTTCACTTGTTTTGAGATAAATTTTTATGAGCACATTAGCATGTTTTCTGTGAGGTATGATGTTTGAACTTAAGCTTGTTCTCTTTGAGATTTGTTGGATGACCTATTGATGAATAACCATTGGCTTGCAAGATATAAAAAAGAAAAAAATAAATAAAAAAGAGAAGCAAAACGAAAAGAAAGATCATGTTGAGTTTTCCGCTAAATAACCGGACCTCTTACCTCATTAAACATTGAGTGTTCGGGTCAAAATGTGTGAAGTTTAGTGTTGAATTATGATATGGCTAGTCTGGTTTCATAGCCTTTTTGACTTAAGTTAATAAGCCCTTAGGGATATTTTACATCTAGTGCCCTAAAGCCACCTGACTTGGGAGTTACTGGCCTAACACTTGTTACATGAGTCAATTAGAGAGCTTAAGGAAGTTAGACATTACAGAGCCTATAAAAAAGAAATGCATATCTTGCCTTGGTTGTTTCATTTGTTAGGGATTCTTACAAATTTTATAGAACTTGTCTTGAGTTTAAGCTGAAAGCGTCATGATTGTATGCTAATTACACTTTACACTTTTCAGAACATATGAGGTCTCAATTGTCCATTTATGAGTGATTTGATTCTGGATTTCCTTTTGACTATGATGATGGTGTTTGTCTTTTTAAGCTTGCTCATGAATAAGAACCATAGTTTATGTGAAACTTCTTTCTTGTTAACAACATAGTGCTACAATGTTTGTGGGTATCATTCCTGTTAAGCTCTCACGAGATTTTACTCGTTCACTAGGGATGCCTAGGGGTTTAAAAGACTTGTTGCATATGCTAAATGCAATCATCTCTCCCACGAAAGAGGATTTATGTTCCTTGCTTTTATTTTTTGTTTTGTTTTGTTTTGCTAAAGGACTAGCAAAATTTAAGTTTAGGGGTGTTTGATAAGTGCCAAATATTCCATATTTGGACCCCTTTATTTACATTAGTTAATCCTTTAGTTGTGTTGTTATTTAATGTTTTGTGTTAGTTTTGTATTTTTAGTGTTTTGTAGGTCATTGTAGAAAAACAACAGCTTTAAAGGAAAAAATGAAAAGTTTAGAAGAAAGTATACTTTGAGAAGACCTAGATGATGTGGTTAAGTTTAACCAAATTCAAGAAAAAGGTTAAATCGGATTAAAGATCAGATTGAATTAAATTTCAGATTTGATTCAAATTCAGATTCTACACATGTATCAGTATTTTCACCATAACTTTCTGCTCAAATATCGGATTGAAGTGATTCAAGCGGCATTGGAAAGCTAGCTCAAAATCATACAATTCCTTATGAAATATGATTTTTCCTAATTCGGACGGTTACTATGCCAAAATCGCCCCGCAATAAAAGGACACAAATCTGGACGAATCCAATTCCGATTTCAGACTTCTATTTGGACTAGGAGACAGACCTCCGAATTATCTAGGTTTACTTGGGCTTCTAGGACTACCCTAAGCCTATAAATAGACCTCTTTGCATTCAAGAAAAAGACACAATTCCAGAGAGCAAAATTCTACAGCTTTTCTCTTTAGTTTAGTTTTTCTTTAGGTTTAGGTTTAGATTTTATTTTTATATGGAGGTAAATTCCCAACTAAGGTTGGGGATGAAGCGTCACCGATGAAGAACGACATCACTTTTATGTAAGTCTTTATTTATCTGATTTTATTGAGTTTATATTTCAATTGTTTTACTTCTTTTCAATTGGATTGAATGATTCCTGGATATCTTTTGTGATTCAAAGATATACTTGATGATTTGAGATAATTCAGTACAATTGATTGCTTGATTTTATTTGCCTAAAAATTGGATATCTATTGTGATTTGTTCTATAGATACATTAGGTGTTTCAATTAAAATTGGATATCTTTTGTGATTTATGGATACATTTGATAATTTAATTGATATTGGATTTCTTTTGTGATTTGTGCAATAAATGGATACATGTGATGGTTTTAATTAACTATTGAAGCATAGTAAAATATATCTAAGATTTTAATTGTGAGAACTTCGAATAAATATTGATGAACATGGAGTATGTTGTTATGATTTGGTGAGTGTGGATTCCCAAACCTTAGTCTTTATCTTTTGTTTTATTTTATTTAGTTTATGTTTATCCTTTAATTTTCAAAACTCAAAATTCAAAAACCTTTTGGAACTAGGTTAGGATTTAATTAGTTTAGATTTAAATTTGTTATTAAAAAATATAATTCCCAGTGGATTCGACCTCGCACTTCAAAACATTATATTGCAAACGATTATTGCACTTGCGAGTATTAAAATTTGCATCACAGCTACCTGTTTTACATGCCCTTCTAGGACACGCATCAGTCAACTACAGCACCAATTACAAACCCTTCATCAAGGAACTAAGACTTGCTCTGAGTATCTATAAGAAGCCAAGTCCCTTATTGATGAACTAGCTCTTGTTGGAAAGAAAGTTGACGAGGAAGATCTTATCTCTTACATTGTTGGAGGCCTGAATGCTCAGTTTAATGCCTTCATCACTACCTTCTCTCTTGTTACAAATAACAATTCTATGCCTCTAGATTAGTTTCAGTCTACCCTGCTCAACCATGAACGTCTTCTACTACAGCAGAATAAGCAGTATGAAACCACCTCATTTGCGCTTTATTCTCAAAAGCCAAATGCTCACAGGCCCAAATTCAGCAAGAACACTACACGCAATCAACCACATAAGCCCCCTTGTGGTCTGCGCTACTCTCCTCAGCAAACAAATAGTGCTAGTTAGTGCTATTCTCCTCAACAAACAAATCGTGTTTCAATCTCAGGTAAAACAAATTCTACCTTCTTTAATAGCACTAATCGGATTCCTTGTCAGATTTGTGGTAAGACAAGCCATCAAGCACTTGACTGCTATCATCGCATGGACTATGCCTACTAAAGAAGACACCCTCCAAGTGAGCTTGTAGCCATGACTGCTCAATCCAATGCTCTTTGTGAAGATGATGATTGGTTAGCTGACAGTGGGGCTAATAATCATATCACTGCTGACTTGGAAAATCTCACATCCCAACAGCCATACAATGGGGAAGAACAGGTTGCTGTAGGCAATGGTAGCTCTCTTCCGATTATTCATACGGGTTCTTCTTCTTTCAAACTCCAAAACACAATTGTTCATCTAAAACATATCTTACATTGTCCTGATGTTTCAGCTAATCTCCTTTCAATAAATCGTTTCTGTCATGATAATAAGTGCCACTTCAAACTCACAGATTCTTATTTTCTTGTAAAGGACAACCTCTCTGGGGAGATAATATTGCAGGGGCCAAGTGAGGATGGTTTATACCCAATTCAGCTAAAACAATTTCTCATCAATAAACAAAGCAGTCCCGCTGCCTTTCTTGGAGTCAATAAACACAGCAATCATGTTGCCTTTGTTGGAGTCAAAGCTGGTGAAGTCACTTGGCACAACAGACTTGGACATCCCAATTCTCAAGTTCTCAAACGTCTTCTCAAGTATCAACATCTTTCTGTTAGTCATTTAGAGTCTAGTCTTTCTTTATGTGTGCCGTGTCAATTAGCCAAAAGCAAACAACTAGCTGTTTAGGATTCAACTCATGTTACCAATTCTCCATTAGAATTAGTTCATAGTGATCTTAGGACCTCTCCATTTGTGTCTGTTAGTGGTTATAAGTTCTATGTTATATTTGTAGATGATTTCTCAAGATATACATGGATTTTTCCTTTGAAATTAAAATCTGAAGTATTTGCTAGTTTTGTCAAGTTGAAGAGTTTACTTGAAAATCTTCTCTCAACAAAGATCAAACAACTCCAAACTGATGGTAGGGGTGAATATACATCTCACCAATTCAAAAACTTCATTTCTTCTCATGGTATTTTTCATAGAATAACATGTCCTCACACTTCCCAACAAAATGGGATAGCAGAGAGAAAACACAAACATATCATAGAAACTGGCCTAACATTTCTTGCTCAATCTCATTTACCTTCTAAATTCTGGATTGAGGCTTGCCTTACTGTTGTCTATTTGATTAACCGATTGCCTAATCAAACTATAAAATGATCTACTCCTTATTTTAAACTTCACAATAAGGAACCAGATTATAGTAACTTAAAGGTATTTGGCTATGCTTGTTACCCACTTCTTCGTCTTTATAATAGATACAAACTTGAATTCAGAAGTAGACAATGCATCTTTCTAGGATAATGCTTAAATCAAAAGGGATATAGGTGGCTAGATACCTCCACCAAACGAGTCTTTATCTCAAGGCATGTGATCTTTGATGAGAATTTGTTTCCTACACAAGGTACGGCCTCCCACATGGCTTCGACAAGTAACTCTCCTTTGAACCAAGGTATTGTTCCCTTACTCTCTCAGTTCATTGAAGTTAACAATATTTCACCTGATTTGATCACAACTGAACCAATTTCTGTTGAACCATTATCCCCTCCAAATGTTCTCATTGCAGTATCAAGCTCTTTACCTGCAGAATCCACTCCAATTATGATAACAGATTCTGTTACACCAACAGGAGTGATTTCTGAAGTTCTCCACCTATTTCACCTACAACCACACCTACTTCACCTACAACCATTGATTCCACTGCAAAATCAACACCAACACTTACCTGTGACATACCTCTTCCAATCTTAGAAGATCATATTCCTTCCATTTCTTCCATACCTACCTTGATTGATCCACCAAGCTCACCTCATATTGTTACTAGATCTCAAATAGGCAGCCTAAAACCTAGAACTTTTACTTATTTCAAGCTATACTACTCTACCAAACATCCCCTAAAAGCCATGCATACATCTATCTCTACCTTTAGTGAGTTGAGCACCTTTACTCAAGCAACCTCAAATCCCCATTGGCAGGCTGCCATGGAAAGTGAGTTTCAAGCTTTGTAGGAAAATCACACTTGGTTTCTTTGTCCAAGACCACACAATAGAAATGTCATCAGAAACAAATGGGTGTATAAACTCAAACAAAAACCAGATGGAACCATTGAAAGGTATAAAGCACGGCTAGTGGCAAAAGGGTTTGAACAAAGAGATGGTATAGATTACATAGAATCATTTAGTCTTGTGATAAAACCTGCAACTGTGAGATTGATTCTAGCATTAGCTGTTCATTATAATTGGTCTTTGAAACAAATTGATATATCAAATGCTTTTCTCCATGGACAACTTGATGAAGAGGTTTTTATGGAACAACCAAGAGGATTTGTTGATCCTCAATATCCTGATTTAGTTTGCAAGCTTCACAAAGCCTTGTATGGCTTAAAACAAGCACCAAGAGCCTGGTTCCATAGATTTACTCAAGCTCTACTTGAACTCGGTTTCACAGGATCATTGATGGATACTTCCTTATTTTTGCTTCATAGAGATTCCCTTACCATTTTTATGCTTATATATGTAGATGATAACATCATAATTGAAAATAATCTATCCAGCATCAATGATCTCATCTCAAAACTGCAAATTGAATTCAAGTTGAAGGATTTGGGTAATTTGTCATATTTCTTGGGCATGCATGTACATCGTACTTCTGCAGGTTTGTATCTTAATCAATCCAAATATATTATTGATCTTCTACATCGAGTTCACATGATAGGAGCTAAACCTTACTCTGCTCCATGCACTTCGAGCAAAAGGTTGACTAAATTTGATGGTGAACCATTGGAAGATCAGTCCTTGTATAGGCATATTGTTGGTGTACTTCAATATTGCACTCTCACAAGACCAGATATATCATTCTCAATGAATCATCTTTGTCAGTTTTTACATTGTCCTACTACAACTCATTTTACTGCAGCTAAGAGAGTATTAAGGTATCTCAAGAGAACTCCAGATTATGGCTTGTCTTTCACTAAGGGACCTCTTCATCTAGAAGCATTTTGTGACTCTGATTGGGCTGGTGATCCAATTGACCGAAGATCCACAAGTGGTTATGGTGTCTTTCTCGGCAATTGCTTAATCTCTTGGCAATCCAAAAAGTAACCAACTGTATCTTGTTCAAGCACAGAGGTGGAGTATAGATCTATGGCCATTGCCACTACTGAGTTATATTGGTTACGCATGCTTCTAAAGGAGTTGAGAATCTCCATTTTCTCTCCACCAAAGCTCTGGTGTGACAATCTTGAAGCCATTGCATTGGCGTCTAATCCTATCTATCATGCTCGAACAAAGCATATAGCTATAGACTATCACTTCATTAGAGAAAAGGTTATGCACAAGGATATTGTGATTCAGTTTATTTCCACCATTGATCAATGTGCTGACATCTTTACTAAGGGATTAACTTCTTCTTGGTTTTTGGAATTGCATGACAAACTCATGATTCTTCCTCCTCCCATGAGTTTGAGGGGGCTTGTTAAGGAGTTTGCTACTACTCAAGAGAAGAGTGCTCGATCGCATACTTTAGTGCGATCGAGCGTAGTACCAGAGAGTTCCGAAGTACAAAATCATCCTGAGTGCAATCAAGCGCACTCACTAGGGCGCTCGATCGCAGTACCAGAGACCTACCGCCATAAAACTTCTATCTCATCTATCTTTCTACTAGGACTCTTACTTATCTCTTGTAAGAGTGATCTGTTTGTATCACTTCTCTTTTGATTGATTGTAATCTTTTGTATTATCTCTTATTCTTTGTTTAAATCTTCTTATCACATCAAAGCTTATCTTATTAGCTTGATGTGATCAAATACAAGTGTAACTTTTTTTTATTTAAGTTCAATGATAAAGCTGCATAAGGCATCTTGGCCAAAATCTCTTCTCTTCATATTATTTTACTATATATGTTTGAACAGACGATGAGAAAATTGAAAATATCACTGGCTCAGAAGTAAACAGTATTTCAACCCAGTATGCAACTTCCAAATTTATGTAGCTAGAGCAAGTTGTTAGAATATTAATTAATAATTGCAAAACGAGCTTGCTCTTCCTCCTTCAATGCTTGAGATAGAATGGTTGGTGGGATTTGGAGCTTCAAACCAGTTTAATGGTTTCTTGACCTGAGTAAACAAGCTGGTCAAGGCCAGCAAATTAGTATAGTAATATCAAACGAGGAAAGAAAAAGAGAAAGGCAAAAAGGAAACGTAGTCTACACGGGACAACCATGTGAACAGGCCATGTTCATTTACTATAGACTCTAGGATTACTTTATAAACTACCACATCTAAAAAGATTAACAGGTCCGGTAGAAGTTTCCTCAAAACTTCGTGATTAAGACTATCGTGTTTCTCTTAGCGTGCCATAATAAGTAAATTTCTTCTAAACTTTCTTCAACTTAGTCTTGTGTTATAACATGTTAGAATAAATGTTTTTTTTTTTTAAATAAAGTGTTAAAAATAACAAAAAAAAAGTTTTTTTAACATGTTAAGAGACACATAACACACTTTTAGAGATTGAGTTGGTGATAATTTATATCCAAATGATGCATTGAAGGTGAATTTTCACGCATTTTCTAACAGGATATAAACATACGACACTAATCAAATTCTTAACAAATGTATGTCGATTAGTCAGATAATAATAATCAATGATTTATCATTAAATACGTTGGGATGCAAATCCACTTTTGAGAAAGACTTAAAAAGGATTTTTATTTTTTTTATTTATTTATTTTTAAAAAGCTCTTTATAAATATAAAAACTTTATTTTCTAACACAATCCTAAACAAGTTCTTAATATGGTATTAAAGCAAAGTTTTGAGTTCGAACATTATCTTTGTAATTCACCTCCTATTTAAATTTTGTATTTCACATGTTTGAGAAGAAGAAAACAAGCTCTTAATATGATATCAAAAAAAGAGTTTTAGTTTGAGCCATTATTTCCAATGATTACAGTGTGTTAGAACTCGCTGTTCGTTTCCAAAAGAAGACAAATTCAAAGTCGCAATTTAAACAATCCCCAACACTTGGAGATAATGTCTGTCGCAAGAAAGATCAGTGCATGTGATTGCTTGACAAAGTTCATAAGCAACTTCTGCAGTCAAGTATATGAAAATTGTTCATAAATCTTACAGTTGTCTCTTCTTAGGGCATTTTAAGAATAGAAATGGGAATTGCAGTTAGAATAGATTGACCATTTATATTCTTTTGTTTGGTGCTGCTCTCACTAGGATTAAATCAAAATTTATATAATAATAAACAATAATTAAATTTCTAATAAAATAAAATGACCATTCATATTCCTTTTTTTATTTTATTTTATTTTTTATTTTTTATTTATTTTTATTTTTATAATATGTGATAATTTATCAATGCTATCTTTTTCCAAGTAGAAAAGATGATTTCAATCACAAAAACATGAGAATGAAAGACATCAAATTATTATAAGTAAATGCAGTCTAAAAAGCACAACTTTTCTTGAACATGGTAAGCAAAGACAACTAAATGGGTATGTCCATAAGATATATATATATATATATATATATATATATATATATATATATATATATATATATATGCAGTATTGTGTTTAGCTCTCATAATGTAATGAGTAGTATGCTGAAATTACTGAGAATCAAGATTAACTCGATAGAGATCTTGGCCAGATGTGGAAGAAGATCCAACCCATGTTGCTTTTGATGAATGCAGAAGGCTCCCTGCTTCACTTGTGCTTGTTGGTGCTCGTTGGAGTTGTTCAAACTGGTCTTTTAAGGCACTAAACCTCAATTCATCGCCATATATACTTGGATCAATGGTAACTTCATCAACAATGGTTTGGCCTTCGAGCATGCTTACTACTGCAGACATGGTGGGTCTAAGTGCTGGTGATGGATTAATGCATAAGAGAGCTACTTTGATCATTCTAATAGCTTCCTCATTTAACTCGGAACCCAACTGTGGATCCACCAGCTCCATTAGATTACCTTTTTGTTGTAGAACAAGTGCCTATAATAAGCATAGAAAAGAGAATAGAAATGAAAAGTAGCAAATCAACAAAAGAGAATAAGCAGCTGTACACATAGAAAAAAATTGAGCACCACTAGAAATCACTCTTTTTATCCCATTACTATCCCACCCTACTAGCGTGACAGTGTCAATCAACTATTTTTTTTTTTTAAAAAAATAATAATAATAATAATAATAATAATAATAATAATATCCAAGGATTGAATGGCACTGCCATATGAACAAAGTCGGATAATGTTGGGAAAAAAGTGTGGTTTCTAACATTACTAAAAAAAACAAAAAAAAATATCAATTAGCTAAACTCAAGTGGGAAGTGAAAAAGCCAAATCAACATATGTTAGTTTATTTTGTTGCTTGAGGCTAGAGTCATAGATTAGGATGACCAAATTCAGTGGAAAGGGACAAAAGAACAGCCAGGCCTCCAGACATTATTTATAGTAGCATGTATTAAAGAAAAAGATCAAATCTTACCCAATCTAGAAGGCATACATAATTCTCATTTGGTCGATATTTCATGTTGCTTTTCCCAGCAACAATTTCCATTGCGACAACCCCAAAGCTATAGACATCTGCTTTATAGGTTAAATAACCCCATAATGCATATTCTGGTGCCATATATCCTCTACAAATGAAGATTATTTATGACTTAGAACACTAGTATGAATTATCATAAAAATAAAAAATAAAGATCACACTCACTCATATAAAGCTTCAATCTTTCATATTCAACAAAGTTAAGCATCAAGAGAAACTTATGTAAATTAGAAAGATAAAGATTAAAAAAAAAAAAAAAAAAAAAAAAAAGGGAGAAACTTCAGTACCAAATCATATTTCATTTTCATTCAACATGCAATTATTCAATCAATAAAGCTATTAGGGTTAAGTGGTAATTTCATTCTGTAAAATATACATAAATTTTTTCTCGGTGGGGAAAAAGAACATGTCACTACCTTTGCACATTGCAAGTAGAGAACTGGTTTAGTAATATAACTTTAGCCACTCAAGTTGTTTGGTAGGTCATGGAGCTCAAGTTTAAGGGATTTTGGTTCTTAGATTCCACAAGAACTCAGTAATTTCTTTTTTCCCTTTGGAAATATTGGTTTTTGAGAGACATATATATATATATATATATATATATATATATACACACACACACACACATTGATTTTGAGAGTGAAGGACGATACAATAATTGAGCACAAATTTCTCTGTATTGTTTATTTCTTGATTTTAGAGGGAGTCATTGTTTAGGGCTAGCTTTTATTTTACAGGTTGAATAAACATAGATTGTCCTACTTTTTTTTTTCTTTCCTGAAATTTTTCTTTTTCTTTAATGCATCTAGTATTGGAGAATACAATAACTACAACATATGAATAGTACAATTCATGTTTAGACATTTTAACCGCTTGAATACTGGTTGATAATTGATGTAGCTACGGATTTCTCTGTAAGCATGGTTGCGTTGCAAATGCAAACAACTGACATATAAAAATCCTACCAACCACTTAATCCAGTAATTTATCTCATGTTCCATATACATACATTTCTGATATGCAGAGCTTCTATGTTCACGTTTACTTTAGGGCAACATCTCATAGAGAAATACAAATCAATAAATATTTTTTCCTTTTCTCTCTAATGGTCAATAACTTGGGAGGCAAATGAAATGGAAGAATAGAATCACAAAAGACTACATAATGAAGAAAAGAGGGAAAAAGGTAGCTCACATTGTTCCAGCGACTCGTGTGCTGATGTGGGTGTTTTCCTCTTCATCAAGCTTGGCCAAACCAAAGTCAGAAATCTTTGGGTTAAGGTCTCTATCCAATAGCACATTGGTAGTTTTGATGTCTCTATGAACAATTCTTATTGATGATTCCTCATGCAAGAAAGCCAAACCTCTTGCTATGCCAACACATATTTTCTGTCTTGAAGGCCAGTCCAAATTTAAGCGGTATTCCTCCGGACCTACATATTTTGTAGATTGTCCAATGGGAACTCATCAACTTAGTTCTTAATCGAGGCCATTATCAATTTTAAGCACATAAGCAGAAGACAGTCAACATAAAATACTAAAGTGAAAACCTCAGGCTTACCAAAGAAAGCACATGCCAGGCTATTGTTTTCCATGTATTCATATACCAAGAATAGTTGATTTCCCTCAACACAACATCCATACAATCTAACAACATTTGGGTGTTGTACAGCTGAAATCATTCCTATTTCATTCACAAATTCACGATTTCCTTGTTTTGATTTTGAAGAAAGTTTCTTAACTGCAATTATGGTACCATCAAACAGTATACCCTGCATCAGAAATAGGAAAATATACATCTTTAGGTATGGATTCATTATTGAATTAGACAGCCTCTTGGTATAATGGATAAGTAAGAAAAAGAAAATAGATATCCTAAAATTGAAGGAAGATGATGTTGTGGGATACCTTGTATACAGATCCAAAACCACCTTCTCCAATCTTATTTGTAGCATCGAAGTTGTTAGTGGCTGCTTTGATTTGCCTATAGGTGAAAAAACCAGTTTGCAGATCTAATCCTCTCAGCTCTGTCAAAAGGAATGAAAAGGTGAGCCTATTGTCACATAACATCTTATAAATGATAAGATTAATTTTTTAATTTGTATTGTTGTATCTATTGACTACTTAGAAGATGCCAGATAGAATGTGACCAAACAAAAGCAGTGAGAAAGTACCATACTGCAGTTGGTCAGCCACATAAACCCCAAGTTTTTAAAAGATTTAGGGTTTCTCTTTTTTTTTTTTTACCAATTACAGGTGTATTGGGAATCAAAAAAACAAAATTTGAAAAAGAGGAACTTCATAGGTCCCTATTACCAAGAGATTTGCCTTTTTGTTCTTCTCAACAATTATGTTCAGATGATTTAGATGACATTTCAAAAATAAAGTTAAATGAAATCCACAATCTTTTATCTCTCACTTTTTCTTTTTTTATTTTTCATATATATATATTTTTAAATATGGGTCCTTCTTAGACATTTACTCAACTTAGTGATCTCAAGTCATCCATCTCTCATGTAAATATGCCTTCATTTAGATTTTGTCAAAAAGCAGTGATCCCAATACGTGGAATAGTTAATTTAAATGGGGGCTGATTTGATGAAGTCAAAGTTCGATCATAGAACCTTTGGGTCTGATACCGTGTTAAATTACCAGTTATCCCAAAAATTTAAGTTGATAGGAAGAAGTAAATTTAATCACTTAATTATTACTTTAACAAGTCATATGATTACCTGCTTTTTCCCTTGATATCCTTCCTCGTTTCTTGATCCACATCCGAATGCCTAAGATCATAAAAATGAGCAAAAGCGCTGATACTACAGCTCTGACATCAATGAATATCTTGTAGGAAGTGTGGCTGACATCTGGAGAAGAGACAAATAGTAAAGGAAACAGATTATAAAGTTGCATCCTGGAATACCAGTAGTACCATACAGAAAGATATAGGTGGACCAACCTAAAACAAGATATGAATGCATGCTTCAAACACATGAATATTAGAGGAAGAGTATAAAGAAGATTATGCAGTTGAATCTTGTTTTGGGTAATACTTTTACGGCAAATAACCATGGGTTCTACCTCAACTATATTGTGCTATGCTTTTATTGTTCATCATTCTAGCAAGTATGGAAGAAGTTGGATAGTAAAAAGATTCTCATACTCCATGAAATATTTACCAGATTTAGCAGAGATAGCTGAGATGAGAGGACCATAAGTTCCTCCCTTTGGCACAACTGTTGTCCCTTTCCCAGCCCAATGAAAGCGGATTTGTAAGACTTTCTTTCTCACAACTGCTTTAAATTCCTTAACAACTGCTGTATCAACACCTTGTGCTTCATGTTGAATATCAAAATCCTTCCACACCAATTTTTCCTATAACAAATTAAATCAATAAAATTGTGCTCTATGTATAAAGCAAAACAAATATGACGTCATACCTGGATATAAATATCAAATATCCGTCTTCCAAGACTATAAAAAGATCTGTTGTCTCTGAATACTATCTCTGCAAAGTATAGTTTCACGGTATAATTTCCATTTGCCAAGCAACGTGCATAATACGTCAGAGAAAGAGGAGAGACCCGTGCACTCGTGAATAATCCAGAGTTAGTCATTCTTAGTATTGACACATTTTTCGCTATGTATAGATTTGAGGTTCTGTTGGCACCCAAAAGATATCCGCTGCTACTGAATCCCCAATTAGCGGTGTTAGGAACAAAGTTTGCTGGACCTGCTTGGCTTTGATCCCCTTCGTACTCTATGTTTCCAATAGTGGTTGTACTTCCACCACAATTTATATGCAATGAGTACCGATCTATCCAGAAACAAAAATAGCAGCTTTTTAATAAATTAAAACATAAGCAATCATTACAGAACAAAAAGGAAATTATGTATTAACTATCTCTCGTTTCATTTACTTAGTTGCCAATAACAATATGAAATGTTTTAAAGCATACACCTCATAATTTGAATAAGGTAGTACAATTACCTTTCGAGCATGGATAGGGCTCCAAGCACTTGCCGCCGAGTGTTCTTAATTAGAATCGTACAAGAAAGAAGTGTGAACTTAGCAAAATTAGAATGAAAAAAAAAAAAAGAAATTCTTCTCCAAAATAAAAGCTAAAAATAAAAAATATAAAACAGAAAAAACGTGGATTCGGCTTACATCCTGTAGAAAAATAACAGGACATCTCCTGTTATTTTAAATCTACAGTTATGATTAAATCTTTCCCCTTTTTAGCCCAAACGACATAGCTTTAAAGGAACTAACAGAAGTTCTCTAAACTTCGTTTGCATGTCCTCCTCTTCCTTCTTCACCCACTCCCACTTTCTTTCTTCAAATTCTTCTTAACTATTCTCAGCAAAGCAGCAGCAGGTCAAATAGAACAAGTCTGAGCGTTAAAAATGAAGTTTCCATAGAAACATTTCAGTGCAAACAATGTCTTCGATTAATAATTTTTTCAAATCATATGAATGCCATGAAAGAGGAATGGTCAACTCTACAATACCAAAGAAACCTGACCAATGCAGTAGCCCTTCCTTCATGAATTTAGCCAAATCGACACTCAAAAGGGACAAAATCCTCAGGGACCAAAACAATAAATATTTTCCTTTCAAAGTAGTGAGCTTTTAACCCCTCCTGTCAGCAACCATAAGAGTGTTTAACTGGTTTTGCAGAAAACACAAAACAAAGCCTGGTTTTTGCAGAGAGAGGCAACATCTTTCATTTCATTTAAAGTGGGAGTGAGTCTAAAATAGGAAAGAAATGGAGAAGAGAGAAAATTAAGGCTTTGAAACTATCCGAGTTGAGGAAGATAACAAGTAAAAAGAGAGAGGAAAGTACTAAAAAAGAAGAACTTACAGAAAGAGAGAGAAAGTGGAAGTGGATGAAGAAGGAAGTGCAGGACAATGGTCGTTTGGTGCAAATGGCGTTTAGAAAACTTTTGTTAGTTTCCTTTAAAACTACATCGTTTGGACTAAAATTGGGGAAGTTTTAGGGCCTTTTTGGGTGTGCATTTGAGGATCTGAAAAGTGCGTTTAACACTCTAAAAGCTCGTTTGAAAAAAAAAAAAAAAAAAAAAACACATGTTTGGTAAAAAAAATTCGAAGCGCTTTTGAAGGTCAAAAAGCCTAAAAATAGCTAAAACGTATTTTTAGCAAAAGCTTAAAAAACACTTTTTGACTTAAAATCTCTTTCTCATACATAATCTCAAACATGCTCTTAATCTTGGCCGTAGCCGTAGGTTTAAAATAACATGAGATGTCTTGTTATTTTTCCACAGGATGTAAGCCAGGTCCAAAAAACATTGGTCCTTCTTATAAGTTTTCAAGTTAGAAGCTTACAAATTGTCTTGTCCAGAGAAGCTCTGAAACAAATTCCTGATGAAATGAGAACCTGGTTAGTTTTGAAAAACTAAAAGCTTGTGAAGAGGGTAAGTATGCAAACCTCAAGTAAACTTAAATTAAGATTAAGATGATAAGAAAAGTTCTTACAGGTTTTCTCGACAAGTAGGTGGCGCAGAGATTTCTGAAAAGTTATTGTAAGAAAGATCCATTTGGCTGCACAAAAACGTATTTTCAGTAATAACTCATTATAAATCCATAAGAAAAGAAAAATTATATTTGAAAAGGTTTTGATAAACCGGTCAATTCAAGCTAACACCAGAAAACTTCCGTAACCAACTCAAAATTAATTGCCAACATGCAGTTTCCAAATAACAGTCACATGGTGCAAAAAGCAAATCTATGCTGGTACCAAATCCGTTGAATTCACCAATTCAATATGATTCAAGGAGATCTCCCGCTGACCATAAAGTGTACAGGAGATGAATCAATGTATATTGGAACACTATGAGGTCTGTAAAGATTATATAAGTGCTGAAACATTATTAAAAATAAAATAAAAAAAATAAAATAAAAAATAAAAAATAAAAAGAAACAAAAAAAGAAAACATGTCATGCAAATTTCAAACAGAGTTCAAGATGAATTATATACTAGAGATTATCTCGGGCTGTGATCCATTCTGGAAAAGTCCCATTGAGCAAGTTGCTTGTAAGAAACCTGTTCAAAGTGCAACATAATCACGCTATAGTTAAACACTTATTTATATCATTACTAAAGGAGAAATATTTGAAAGTAAAATATACTTTCTGATGATATATACATATAGAAATGTACGTATGTACAAATGTGCATTGGTAACAATAAGCAATATATGTTAAGAGATAATATGTGGGTTGTCCCACATTGCCCAAGTGAGGGGAGACTTTGGCCATTGGCTTGTATAAAAGCCTCATTCTTTTGTCCCACATTACTAAGATACAAGGAACTCATCTCCCTTTAGCCTCTATATAATGAAGCTCTTATGTACAATCTAATCATTCAATAAAAGTCAAATGTAGCCTATAGGGTTTTAGTGTGCAGATGTAGGCATATTGTGGAACCACCTTAATCTTGTCTCTTTTGTTTATATTTCTATTTTATTATTTCGCATTCTAAATTCTATCAATATAATCTCTTTTATGATAGTGAAATTCCTCATATCTTCACCTATAAACATAGGAGATAAGCCAAATCATTATTATTTGTGTGCTTTAAGCTGCTTTTTAATTGTTTATTTGAGCTTCTCTACAATAGAGCTAGATTTAAGGTTTTAACTCCACACTTACATGACGTCCAAATGATCTAGATGTGAAAAATCTGGAACATTTCCTTCCAATCTGTTGAAGCTGAGATCTCTGCTTGGATATTACGAGTAATTAGAGGTTATAATAACAGAAAAGAAGGATTACGAAATGAGACATAAATGTCCAGATTTTAAAGTATAGAGGCAAGAAACATAATAAATAGGAAGAAAAAATTGAAAGAGAGACTTGAATGCCCATATAACAGTGGATATGTAGCTTAGAACAGATTCCATAGACAGCCTAACTAGAGTGAGCATGTTCAAAGGTATCTTACGGCAGCTGCCACAATGGGCCAAAGGAGTAGGAGGGGTGGGTAATGGCTGCCATTCCTACAATGAGTATGGGTTGACAATCTTAGATAGCTGCTTTCTAAAAGGCGTAGGCTGTAAAGATTAGAAGCAATCATCATTTTTTTTCAAAGGCTAAAGGATGAAAGCAGATAATTAATAATTACATATTCATGAGAAGAACGATGTTTCCAACTCCATTTTTCAAACTAATCTTACTCCAAAACTACACCTCGGTTTTATAGTTTCAGCAGATGATCTTAATTCTAGAAGTTATTCACAATTAGCTTTAAGAATAAAGTACCATGATAACCCAAAGTCCATAAATTTGAATATGCCAAATCTACTTATGCTAGCCAAAAACAAAAAGGAGAAAAGATAACTTCAAATATCTGTATGTATATAGTTAAGTTAAAAAAAAAAAATGTTCTTAATTGAAATAATCCAACCATCTTGGGTTTATAGTTAAGTAATATTTTAGTAAATGAAACAAAAACCCAAAAAAAAAAAAAAAAGAGAGCAGAATGGAAAGAAGAACTACAGAAATTGTAGTTCTGTCATGTTCGATATATGTGCGGGGATTGGTCCGTAGAGATTGCAGCTCCTCAACATCCTGTAAAGTCAACCGCCATCATCTAAAAAAATTTGCTACAAACTTGTATCATTTGAGTTGTTGAAATTTAACAGAGAAAGAATTACTTACAAAATTTTTATTTTTGTCATGCTGCTTAAGTTTGGAAATTTAGAACCCTCACCAAGTAAGTCACTAATCCTTCTGCACCAAATTGCATTATTAATAAATGTTAGGGTCTTAAGCAACAAGTCTTGTTAATTTGAGTATCACATGAAGATAAGAGAGAGATTATGCAACCCAAGAGTACTTCATAGGCAGAACTTACAGCACGGTTAAATTACTCAGGACCGAAATGCTAGAAGGGATGGGCCCCTTAAGACCACTAGCTTGAATCTCTCTGTTAAAAACACAATTCTAACAGGTTAGATTACACCTAAATATTCTAATAGAAGAGATTTTAACATTATGGGATTTAAAAAAAAAAATAAAAAAAAAAAATAGAACACATACAATTTCTGAAGTTGTTTCCAACTTTGAAAAACGTCGGGTATTTTTCCAATGAAGTTGTTACTGCTAATCCTACTGCATATAACCACATTGGAAACAAGACTAAATAACATAGAAACTTGAAGCTTTTCAATTAAATATATAAAATTACTGTAAGTATAGAAATGGGCTGCAACCACTTACAGTTCCGTTAATTTGGTTAGATTAGTGAGAGCTATTGGCAACTCTCCAGTGAGATTGTTAGCATTAAGAATACTGCAGTCATCAAATGGGAAGTTCAGACCAGGTCAAATTAGTGTCAGTTGAAGAAGTAATCGTTGATAATTAAGAAAAGAATCATCAATCTGATTTGAAAATGAATAGAAGGATTAAAAAAGAAACAACTGACAGATTCTCCAGGTTAACCAATTTCCCAAGCTCAGGGGGAACACTTCCAGAAAACAGATTGCTCTCTAAGCTCCTGAAAATATAGTCTTCATCAATATTAAAGCTCAGCTAAAGCAAATCAAACTATGTTGCATTCTACTAGATAAAAAAAGGGTGAGCAAGAAAGATACAGGTATGTAAGAGTGGTAATTTTTCCCAGGTAGCTTGGGATTGGTCCTGATAAATTGTTTACAGTAAGAGACCTGCAGTGAATCAGCTTAATTCAATAAGAAAGAGCATTCACTGGCTAACATAAGACATGAATTCAGCAGTAACTTACAGGTATTCCAACTTTGTAGAAGTCCATTTGAGTGGAATTGTACCATTGAGGTAGTTTCGAGTGAGGTCACTACAAGCAAGAGGAAAGTGGGCTATTAGATTAGAAGCTTAAAATCAATTTTCAGGAACAAATTGTTGGTGACTCTTCTTACATCATCTTTAGGTAGGGTAGCTTCACCAGGGAAGGTGGAAGCACACCATCAAGATCCTGCCCTTTAAGAAATCTGTAAAAAGAATAATTATAGGTAAAGGATTATTCACACTTCCATTAGAACTCTTTAAAGCATAATATACTCTGTTTATTATGGATGGCAAAGTCCAATTAAGTCAAATTTAAGTACTTTTCACTTGCATCAAAGAAAATTGAAGTACTTTTCTGCTTTCCAATATAAGTCAAAATTTAAGCACTTGCATAAAAGAAAATTGAAGTACCTTTCAGCTTTCCAATATAAGTCAAATTGAAGTACTTTTCACTTGCACAAAAGCAAATTGAAGAACTTTTCTGCTTTTTGTTGAATAAAAACTTGATCTGTTCGCAATTTCAATATAAGGGAAATGAAGGGTGACATACAATTGAACCACGTGACATACGCCAGCAGGGTAGGAGCAATCGCAGATTAGAGAATTGTTGTACAATGGCCTCAATCCTGATTTTGGTGTTAACCAGCTCGACTCATTGCGGCATGGGTCTACGCTGAAATTCCAATCTTTCTTCCCCATTTGTTTAGCTATTTCACCAAGTGCTTCCACTGCATGCATTATACACCAACCTCATCAATTTTAATTTTAATTTTTTAATTTCCCATTAACTTTGCCTTAAAATGCTCCATAATTTAATCTATACAAAAATATAATTAAAGCAACGTTTTTATTACCAAAAAACAGAATCTTACGAAATTTCCATACGATCTCATCTCTATTTTAGGCTTACCATTTCCTCATCTCTATTTTACGAAATTTCCAAGTGCTGCCACCAGATATACATCAAATTTGTGTTGTAAGCTGGTAGGTATATATAGAGAGCTCATCCTAAAGCTGTAAGCTCTTCTAGGGCCAGAATAAATGGTACTTTTCAAGGCGAGCACCACAGTTGGAAATGGAAGCACCAACAGCCAACAAGGCATTTTTTGTGTTTGAAAAATATCTAACAGGCGCATCAGATTGGAGCATTTTGTTTTTTAGAAAAATACCCATCACAGATGGGCATGCAAGCTCTCTTTGGGTCTGATTTCACTGATTTTCCTTCTCTCATTCCCTGGGAAGTGGAAGAGAAAAACGACATAGAAAACTCGGGAAAATTAGCTTCACTCCAACTATGGTGAAGATGTCGTTTTCTCTTTGTCGGTTTTAAACGACTTGTGGCTAATTGGCTATGGGTCAACTGCTGCCCTTAATTAATGTATCATATGGGTTTTCCCCGTAACTGACAAGTCCCATTTATGATATTTTATATGTCCGTATAAGAGATGACAAAGTCGAGAAAGATTATTTCATCTTTAATTTATGAGACATAGTTCTTGGCCTATTCGACTACCACAATTCTAAATAATTTAATTCTAATTTTTGTTACATAATATTTTAATCTACCACAATTCTAATCCTCATACATATTTCCCTTCTTGATCAGCTAATTCATTTGGCTGATGAGGCTTTAATGTTTAGATTTCCATTTCCACCAACCTGAAATGATTTGGGGCAACTGGAATTTTTGGCTCCTAAAAATTTCCATATGTGGAATTCTTGAGCTTCAAGTTATAGCTAAGAATTTTTTGAAATTTCAAGCAGGTGATGATGATAACACTATACCTCTATGTTGGATTTTGAAATGGGGGTGTACGTGAATTGAATGGTGATGTGAAGTGTTATTTCTGTTATTCTTTGAGAGTGTGGGTTTAGCAAGAGGATTTGGAGGGAAGTGTTGGAAAAATGCTCTTATATATACTAATTTTTCTTTGTTTGAGTTTGTTCTTTGTTAGGCTTTCTCAGAAGATTGAGATTAGCTTGTTCAATTCTTTTGTTGCTGTTGTAAAGTTGGTGTGCAACTTGAGGTTGAGTGGAGTTTCAGAGATTCTTTCTACTTCTTTGTTGTGCAATGAAAAATGTTATTCATACAAAAAATAAAAAATTAAAAAATTAAAAAAAAATAAATTAAAAAAAAAGAAAGAGGAAATGATCAACTTCGAAACTAACGTGATTAATTGTTAATTGTCCACATGCATTTTAAGCTGAAGTGGGGAGTGCCACATGCACTGTTTTAAACATAATAAATATAATGTGAACCGTCATGCAAGTCTTTTAAATTCTACATTTTAGTGGGTGACGTAATAACTACTACATTAACTATCATGCCAGTTTATAAGTGTTAAGAACATTATTCTATGGTTATTTACATTATTATGTATTCTAGG
This sequence comes from Corylus avellana, assembly GCF_965113065.1. NCBI lineage: Eukaryota > Viridiplantae > Streptophyta > Magnoliopsida > Fagales > Betulaceae > Corylus > Corylus avellana. The sequence continues at coordinate 19,465,203 of NC_142490.1, read as the reverse complement.
TTTACCTTTCCTAAGTCTACTAAGTTATTTGTCTATCACTCATAACTTCTCTATAAATAAAGGTCTCTGTAATCCTTCATATATACTACTCAATACAATGTAGTCTTTATATGCCTCCGCTTTCTCTCTCTTCTCTCTCTCATTCTTCCGCTCTCTAATATATTTAACAATATATTTAACATGGTATCAGAGTTATTCAACAATATATTTAACAATAAGAAACTTATAATAAAAATTAAATTGTAATACTCTTAATAACAATACTTTTTTTTCTTTTTTTTTTTTTTTTTTTTTTTTTTTTTAACTTGATCACTAAATACAACTCCAAGGGGCGGCAGAACTAGGATTTGTAGTGTGAGGGGACGATTTATTATTTTTTTTTTTTATTTTTTTTGGTGTAGTTGGGGAGAGACCAACTTATATAGATACAACATCACATAGATACATATAATCTTTTTGTATGTGTTTGTAAGTGTTTATATAAAATAAAATATAGAAATCTTACATTTAATCTCATGTCATCTCAAATACACAATAGTATAAACAACTAGCAAATTAATAGCTTAGGAAAAAAAAAAACTAGCAAAATAGACTAAACACAATCTATAGGGTCCAAGAAAAATGTATCTTTGAGTGTGAACTTTTTTTCCGAACAATCACCCGGAGCCCTAAGTAGCAACAATGCTAAGAGTCGAGCCAAACAATTTTGCAATTATAAATTATTAAACCATTTAACTTGTAAAGTCAAAACAAATATTGTAAACCTAAATGACTCAAAATAACCACTTAAAAAACTGACCACTGGTTAAAAAGCCACTCAAAGAACCAAAACCATTTAACTTTTTCTTTCACATATTCAATGAGAGTCCAAAACCAAATTAAGTTTTTGATTAGAAGTGAACTAGAATATAGAGGGAAACTAAATGAATTGGGTATTTTAGATGTCTTTATGTTGAAAGAGAGCACAATTGAAATAATAATAATAATAATGATAATAAATTAAAAAATTTAAAAGGGGACACAAGTAATTATTTTTTTTGGGGAGCAAAACTAAAAACCAATAATTAAAAATGACACAAATATTATTTTGGGGGGCAAAACTAAAAAACAAAAAATTAAAAAGGGACACAAATAATATTTTGGAGGGACAAATTTATAAAATTGGTATGTTTGAAGGATATTTATGAAAATTTGTAAAATTTTAGGTGGACGAAAGTGCCCCCAACCCCAAGCCTGAGTCCGCCCCTGACAACTCCTATTATGATCAACTCATTACTGGGCTTTTTATTAGTTTGCATTTTGGTTTTATTATTATTTTTTTCAGATGGGTTGTATTATTTTAATTTCGACTTTATGTTATTTTAGCGGACAATTAGCTCAAGTACCACTAGGGTTAGGGTTAGAGCTTAGTCATTAGTCTATTTAAACATAATTTTCTAATATATTTGACAGCTTATGATGAATTAAGAAAATTTGACAGCTACTGTTGTATATCTCCTCTCTCCGGTGCTTCTTCCTGCTTCTCTTCCTTTCGCTTGTCATCAGTTTCTTCTTCTCTTCCTCTTCTCAGTTTATACTTTAAAAATTTTGAAAGTTTGAAGATATATTTTCTTAAATTGTTTTCCAGAGTAAAACCATAGATTATATATGTTCCTTTAAAATAAAATAAAAAACCATGTGAATCTTTTAAATATATAAATATGTCGTGTGTGTGTGTGTGAGAGAGAAATATATATAGCTTAACTGTATTTGGCACTCTTAAATGCAATTTGCTTTGTTCCTATTTCTCTCGGTAAGATCTTTTATTGTTAAATATATTGGACAATATATTAGAAGCGGAAGAAAAAGAGAGAGAAGAGAGAGAGCGGAAGCATATATGACTACATCTCTTCTATTATGATTGTATATATGTTATTAATGATAATGAATACATAGACCTCTATTTATATATAAGCAAGTAACCTAATAGACTAAGGAAAGGTAAACCTAGTAGACTAATAATACCTAAGGAAGTAAATAACAAGTAAATAACCATAACATAATATTCTTAACATCCCCCTCAAACTCAATGTGTAAACTTGAGTTTGGGTAGAAGAAAAGGGAAAGGCGGCCGGAGGCTGGCGGCAGCAGAACCCGGTTCTAACCTGTTGGGTTGAAAATCTTGGATCTGGGTGATTTCTCAAATACTCTAATATCCCCCCTCAACCCGGTTTTGGATCGGGTTGGAAATGCCTTTGATGGACCCGCTTGGTTGAGTTGATGGATCAGATTGCCAGATCTGTGGATCTGGGTCTAACCCACTAGGCCGGGTCGACTTGCTTGGTCGAGTTGACAGATCAAATTGCCAGATCCGTGGATCTGGGTCTAACCCACTTGACCGGATCGACCGTTTTGGATCGGGTTGAAAGTGCTGACGTGGCAGAGGTGTTGCTGGAGGGCCAATGGCGGCGGATCTTCCACAAATCTGTAGATTTGTGCCTCGCAAGTTAGAATCTGAGATTAATTTTTTCAGATGAGGCTACGATGAAGGCGTGGAAGAGATTTTGAGCGGATGATTACTTGGTGGCGGGCGGACGAACGGAAAAGGGAGGTCACCGGAGGGAGCACTGGAAAACGTCAAAGAAGTTTATTGGAGGCCACAGAGAAGTGGCTCTGATACTATGTTAAATATATTGGATAATATATTAGAAGCGGAAGAAAGAGAGAGAGAAGAGAGAGAGAGCGGAAGCATATAGGACTACATCTCTTCTATTATGATTGTATATATGTTATTAATGATAATGAATACATAGGTCTCTATTTATAGAGAGGCAAGTGTCCTAATAGACTAAGGAAAGATAAACCTAGTAGACTAATAATATCTAAAGAAGTAAATAACAAGTAAATAACCATAACATAAGATTCTTAACATTTACAAAGTGCATGTTGCCTCCATTTTAAGGGAAAATCTCTCAAATAGAGCTATATATATATATATATATATATATATATGAACCGAGTTGTTCATGAATGGCTCAAGCTTGGCTTGTATAAGCTCAACTTGGGCTTGGTTTATTTAATAAACAAGTCCAGCTCCATCAGGCAACATAATTGCACGAACTTTTTTAGGGAACTTTTTGTTGTTGTCGTCGTTCAAATGTCGAAAATTGAGTGAACAACTATAACAACTGAAGAAAAAGCTTTAGCCACGTATCAAGGAAAAGTTTTCACATAAATACGTATAGAAAGAAAAAGAAAAACCTCCTCACCTTCGTCATCAGGAGTAGGCCCTAGACGGCCAGCTTGTGCTTCCATGCAAAGAAGCAAGATGAGTAAAATAAAGCAAATATAAGGAAGAAATCTTGCCATCATCTCCTCTACTACTGACAATAAGGCTATTCCACCGGCTCTTCTTGCAAAGCTGCATAGAAAATGTCATATCTATATATCGTTACTCGAGTATTGAATGTTCCTCAAAGTCTTCACATTTATGAGATAGGGACACTGTTGCTTTAGGTATGCCCCTAAAGCTTCACATCATTGAAAAGTATATACTTGACTTAAGTATGACGACTATTTGGGTGGCGTAGCCCGTAGGGCTCTTAATTTATTATTATTATTATTATTATTTTTATAATGATTTTAATTTTATACTAGTATTAAATGATTGACAAATGATAGGTTAGCAGTACTCTCCATTAATTTGTGAGCTCAAATTTTTTTTTTAATAAATAAAATTTAATATATAAATTTTTTAATTGAAATAAGGGTGAATGACTAAGAACTTAGGATTTTTGCTTTGATACTATATTATATCATCAATTATCTTAAAAGTTTAAACTGATAGAAAATAGTGGACTCAAGGCCTGTTTATGATTGCGTTTAAGGTGCCTAAAAGTTCGTTTTATACTCAAAAAATTTATTTTTTTAAAAAAAGTATTATTTTGCCAAAAAAACATTTTTTTGACTTGAAAGCTATATTTTTCAAACACAATCTCAAACAAACTAGTTCTTAGAGCTTGGTGGGAATTGTGTTGGGAAATAGCACTTTTTACTTATAGAAATAGCTTGAAATAGCTTTTTAGAATAATAATAATAATAATAAAAATCTTAACTTCTAAGTTTTTTCCAAAATGCAATTTTGGGCCTTTTAGAGCGGAAAAAAAAAATTGTTTTTAAACAATTTTTTTTTTTTTTTTTTTTTTTTTTGCGTGAAAGAGCTTTTTAATTATTAAAAAAATATCTTTATTTTTGCAAAATTGCAATCTATTCATTGATATAACAATTAAAAGAGGCAAATTGCTCCTCTCATACAATGCTAAAGATACAATTTGGAATATCCATAATCCAAACAATATCTATGACATATACAATAGCTTATCGGGCTGTTACAAGACAATATCTTTGAATATCACTGTCCCAATCCGTTTTAGATCTACAGCAAATTCCGGCGAGTTACGTCTCTAACCACTACCCGGTCAGTGGTTTATGGGCTTTTTCATTTTTGCTACAAGTGTATTTCCAAACGCAATCACATTTACTGTCTCTACTATAATGACAACTATTCTATATACTTGAAAAACTCATGCACATCCGTCAATGATTTACTCTTTAAAAACAACAAAAGATATGGAAAACTTAATACCGTTACTCTTAAAGATTCCTACAAACAAAACTTTAGAGAATGACTAAACTTTCACCCCATCAATAGCTAATGAAATCAAATATAAAAAGATGACAAAACAAACCCAAAAACTAAACACAAAAGAAATAGAAAAGGGAAAATTACACTTTACCTCCAAAAGTTTGGAGCGATTTTCAATTCAACATCCAATATTTTAATTTTTGCAATGCACCCTCAAAACTTTCAAATTTTTACAATTTGACCAGTCCGTCAGTTAAAACCGTTTTGACTAATAGAACAGTGCACGTGACTCTTGGCCTTTTTTTTTTTTTTTTTTTTTACCAAAAGGCCCCCATCCCAAACCCCTCTCTCACGCACGTCGGATCTGCCGTTGCTACGCCACCGGTAAGTTCTCTTCGTCTATCTCTCTCTCTCACCGGGAGCTCTGAGAAATAAGGCCAAGAGTGAAACAAAAAAGGCCAAGAGTGAGCTTCCATGTAAACAACTGAAGATCCGGCAGATCAGGCCAAGATCTTGAGCAGGCCCCCCATCCCAAACAACTAAGCTTCCAAATCCGGCAGATCAAGCCAAGAGGGAAGTTATCGGTGCCGTTGACTCGCATCCCACAACCCAAGTTAGCTTCTATGTAAACAATTGAAGATAATTACCCAGAGCTACGGAAGAGCCTTCCCCTGCAAATACAAAGATGAAAGTGGCGATGAATTCCGACAAGGTGGCTCTCATGGAGTCAAGGTGGGTGGCATCTTCAGTCAAATCCGCATGTGCAAGGTGGTTCTGGCGGTCTTCCTCTTCGTCTGACGACGAATCTCTCTTCATCTCCCTTTCGCTTTCCCAGAACCCACTGATCACGTGGCCAATTGACTGGCTGACAACGAACTCCAACAAAGGAAAAAGCCTGTGCGTAAGATGTGGGTAAGGGCATTTTGGAGAAAAAAAAAAAGAGGCAAAAGTGATCACGTGCGAGTCATGTAATTACTGTTCATTAGTCAAAACAAATTTAACTAACAGATTGATCAAATTAAAAAAAATTTAAAAGTTTGGAGGTGCATTACAAAAATTAAAATATTGAAAGTCAAATTAAATATTGTTCCACACTTTAAAAAGGATAAAATATACTTTACCCAATAAAAAAATTTATCTTTTAAAATTTATATTTACTTTATATTACATCAACCACGTTAATTAGTTTGTCACCAAACACACGATAGACTTGTGTGGACTTCTCAATTCACTTATGGCCTATGGCGGAAGCATTCAGGGTCTATTTAGAACGGTCGAAATCACTGTGGAAATACATATACCCTTAAGAAAAAAAAAAAAAAAAAAAAAACGAAAATCAATGGATTTAAATTTGTCAGACTTATGCAAAACCATTGGAATAAGTCTGACAAACCCCAGCACACACCCCACCATTGGAACCGTCGAAATCAAGGTTTGCCAAACCTTGTTTAACAAACCCCAGCACACACCCCAAGAGCCCGGGCATTGTTTTTTGTTTGGCTATTATGCTGTTGCCTACCTGCAGCCATTGGTGTGTGAGAGAACCCAATTGTCTGTAAAACACAAAAATGCCCATATAGCACAATAGAAAACAAATGAACTCTCATTTCCCTATTTTGAAGGGACAAAATAGGCATTGTCTACAATGATAAAGGGGTAAAATAGGAAATGTTGGCAATAAACCCAGCCACTGTCAGCGTGCAGCAATCTTTTCTTCAGACTGTCTTTGGTTCAATCACTTAAAGCGCTACAATGCCGTAGAAGGTGAAGAATGTAAAAGGGTTTAACAAACACCCCCTTAGAACCGTATGGTGACGTACAGCTTTTATTAACTCGAGAATTCCTACGAATTGATGCTTTCAAGGCATCGGTGTTTTATGAGGTTGTTGTTATTTATTGGAAAAACTTAACTTTCACGATCTTAATTACGAAATTGAACAATTTCTGTCAATTATTCTATTTTATTAGATTTAAAAAAAAAAAAAAAAATTGTCATTTTTTTTTTAAAAAAATATTCATGTTTTTTTTTTTTTTTTTAAAAAATAAAATAAAATAGAAAATTATAAAAATCAAGGTGTTTTCGTGTGTGTATATATATATATATATATATATATATATATATATATATATCTTGCAATATTTTTGCAAAAATTGACTGAAAATCCTAACATAATGGGATAATTGAAAGTTCGATATTTTTAATTGAGAGTTTTTAAAGTTTGAGAATAGTGTCAAAACCAGTGAAGGTTCAATAAGTTTTATGAAGTTTTTCCATATTTATTAGTTTGGTGTTACTCAAACTATTAAGCTCAAGTAATGATGTCCTCAAGGGGTAGTTCAATCGGCTGTAAACCACGCCTTATGAAACGGAGGTCACTAGTTCGAATCTCCCTCTCTCCCTTCTCTTGTGTGGACATGTCAAAAAAAAAAAAGGTCAATTAATGCTCTACGTACCGGATCTGGCTTACAGGTTGTTATTTTAATAACAGCATGTATGCTGTAGTTTAGGCAACTGTCAAAATTAAAACTCATAGTTGCTTTATTTTTAAAAGCTTTTAATAAGAGAGATGGGAGAAAATGAAGAGAGATTTTTAAAAGATTTAATCTTAACCATTACCTAAACTACAGCATACATGCTGTTATTAAAATAACAACCTGTAAGCCGAATCCTGCTCTATATACCTAGCCCGTATAGTATCAACTTCTATTTTCTAAGCCTTATGCGGCGTGGTCTTCTCAACTAAAAAAAAAAAAAAAAAAAACTCAAATTTTCATGTAAATGTTTGAAAACTTAGCAGCTTCAAATCAAATTGTTCGTTTGTACTTTTTTTTTAAAAAAAAATGTTCTTTTGTGATGAACAACCTCGATATTTGGAAATTCAAATCCTTGAAATTGTAGAAACCCCAATTCCTTCTATTACGATCCATACACAGACTCAACAGGATCACATGATATGGAGGGGCAAGTTATCGTTTCAGCAGTTTATTTATTGTGTTGCGTCAGTTTGGGTCGCAATAGAAGAATGAACAATGAAATGTCTTCTATAAAAATAAAATGAAACGATAACTACTCGGCCTTCCATGTTATCCTGTTGATGAGCCTGTGTGTGGATCGCAATAGAAAAATGTACAATGATACGATAACTACTGGGCCCTCCATGTTATCCTGTTGATGAGTCTGTGTGTGGATCACAATAGAAGAATGAACAATGAAATGATAACTACTGGGCCCTCCATGTTATCCTGTTGATGAGTCTGTGTGTGGATCACAATAGAAGAATGAACAATGAAACGATAACTACTAGGCCCTCCATGTTATCCTGTTGATGAGTCTGTGTGTGGATCACAATAGAAGAATGAACAATGAAACGATAACTACTAGCCCCTCCATGTTATCCTGTTGATGAGTCTATGTCTAGATCACAAAGCAAAATGTCTACTTTGAGGACCAATGGCAGAGGGAGAAAAATAAATAAATGTAAAACTAAAAAACAAATGGTCAATTAGTGATTACTCGTTTGACATTTTTAGACTAAGAAATCAAATTATGTATAAAGGATAGATGAAACCATTATTTCAGGATTTCTAAAATCCAAACAAAGCAATCACATCCTCAACACTTGGAAATCCCAAACCCACTTCTTTTTCAGTATACGGTTATAATATTTAATGCAAAACCCAAAAAAAAAAAAAAAAAAAAGAAGCAAAAAACAAAATTTACATTTAAATATTGATCATCATCAATAACTTCTTCTAATAGACTTGGAAATGAGATGTAGAACGACGAAGGATCCAAACATTTTAGTGGCAGTAGCTTTCACGGATCTACTTGGGAGGTGTTATTATCTTCTGATCTACTTGGCAGTTTGCATTGTACATTCTTCTATTGCGATCCAACCAGCGAGCACTCGCTGGGATGCCAAGAATGAGATGATTTCATGAGGGTCTCCAGCGAGGACGATGAGTTCCAAGAGGAAGCGATTGTAGCGTCCCACATTACCTAGGTATGGAAACGGAGATGTGCTTCTATGTATACTTACACCCTTCTTGACAATGTGTTTTAAAGTCGTGATGGTCATGATTTCATTATAACTCTGCAGTTAAGCCAGCTTATGTGAGAGTAATAACAGGATAGGTCAACTCTTGTGAAGTTTGATTTAGGGGCGCCAAAAGTGAATTGGGTGAGGTATTACAAATCGCAATAGAAGAATGTACAATGAAACGATAACTACTGGGCCCTGTGCCTCTGTGTGGATCACAAAGCAAAATATCTACTTTTAGGACTAAGAGAATGTTAAATTATCACTTGTCTTAAAAGCTTAAGCTGATAGTAAGAGATAAATTTAATCATTTAATCAAAACTTTAATACTCTCTGTCATGTGTGAGCTAAAATTCACTTTTAATATTTAATTGAAAATTGCGTAGATGAAGGAGTCAATGTTCAAACCGAGGACCTTTGGCTTTGATACTATGTTAAATGACCACTTGTTCAAAAAGTTTAAGCTAATAGAAAGAGATAAATTTATTCATTTAATCAATAATTTAATAGGGAGAAAAAAAAAATATACTAATTTACTACGCAAATTTGGTAGAAGAAAACCTCATTAAAAAAATAAATAAATTGAAAATCGTTGGGATTGTATTTGACAAATAGAGATTTTAAGTCAAAGAGGTTTATTTTTTTATTTTTTTATTTTTTTTTAACTTTTGTTGAAAGTGCGTTTTGACCATTTTTAAAGTAAAAAAAAAAAAAAAAAAAAAAAAAAAAATCAAAGAAGTACTTTTAGAGTTTTTTACCAAAAATGTCAACTTTTTGTTTAATACAACTTTATAAGTACTAAAAATACTTTTTAAAATGGCCAAAACGCACTTTCAACAAAAGTTAAAAAAAATAAAAAAAAAAATCAAAGAAGTACTTTTAGAGTTTTTTGCCAAAAATGTCAACTTTTTGTTTAATACAATTTTATAAGTACTAAAAATACTTTTTAAACTCTTTACGATAATCGCAAACAAGGCTCTTTCCCATCATCCAATTCCAAATAGGCTCTTACCCATCTCGTGAGGTTGGTCATTTTATTTCAAATATATTAGGAAGCTTAATTGAAATGTAATATTATTTTCTGGATTAAAATGAAAAAGTAAGGTGTGATCGATTCGAATCTACCATCCTACGATGATCCACATGCAAAACGACAAAAGAGACAACAGACAAAGTCAATGGGATGGATGAAGTTTTTTATTCAATTTATTTATGCTTCTCATTAAATAATGTTGAAGATTGTTTTATAAATCCTGAACCATAAACAAACTTCATGTGATGTAAGTGTTGCAACAAGAGGTGCATTATTCCAATTGCAGAGCATTTTACAACATAAAAATGCCTTACAATTTTGCCAGGTTTCTCATGTTCCATAGTGGTGGAAAAGGTGAACCCTCTCCTAGTAAGTCACTAACCCTTCTGCATAGAATTGCATCATGAAGAACTCTTATTGTCTTCAGCAATATATCTATAACAGACATTATGCACTCAAGAATGTTAAATTAGATAGTAGAACTCACAGCCCTGTCAAATCACTCAAGACAGAAATGCTAGAAGGAATAGGCCCCTCAAGACCACTAGCTTGCATCTCTCTGTTAAGAACACAATTCCAATGGATTTAGTTTACACTTGAAAATTTCAGGTAGAAGAGATTTACATAGCATAGTAGTAAGTAAAAAAAAATCACATACAATTTCTGAAGTTGTTTCCAGCTTTGAAAGAAGTTAGGCATTCTTCCAGTGAAGTTGTTACTGCTAATCCTACTGCATATGAGCCAAATCGAAAAAAGATTGAGTGAAAAAAAAAGTTGAATATTTTCAAGGAAAAATCTAAAGTTATTGCTTGTAAAGCAATGGAAAAGATTACAACCACTTCCAGTTCTTTTAATTTGGTCAGATTAGTAAGAGTGGCAGGCAACTCTCCCGTGAGATTGTTAGCATTAAGAATGCTGCAGTCACCAGATGAAAACTTAAGACTGGTTCGACTAACTCCAATGTTAAATTATTACTAAAATCATTGAGAATTTAAAAATGATTAATCAAATGTAATTTGGAAAAAAGAAAGGAGGAAGAAAGAAAGACTGACAGTCTTTCCAAGTCCACCAAGTTCCCAAGATCAAGAGGAACAGGTCCAGAAAACAGGTTGCTCTCTATGGTCCTAAAATAGAGTCCTTTAGGATTACAGCAGGGTTAAACCAAATGAAACCTCATAATAATTTAGCAAAGAGATCCAGAGCATACAGAGCTTTAATAGTGGTAATCTTTCCCAAGTAATCAATACGTCTAGATAAGTTGTTTGCACTGATGGACCTGCACTTGATTCATTCTATTAGTAAAACAATTAGCTTTTACTTGCTGACCTTGGACATGAAACTTTAGTAAGTCATTTACAGATATTCCAACTGTGTAGAAGCCCATTCTTTTGGTATTGTACCACTAAGGTAGTTCCTATTGAGATCCCTATCAACAAGAAAAAAAAGAAAAAAAAGTGAGCTGTTTGTACAGAAGCACCAAGTCTAATTGGAAGAAAAACAAATAATTGGAAGCTCTTACGTTTCCCTTAGGTAGGGTAGCTTCACCAATGCTGGTGGAAGTCTACCAGTAAGATCCTGCCCTTTAAGAAATCTGCATGTCAAAATTTCCTTAAAAAAATTACAAATTTCGTGGTAAAAACTTCATGGTAAGGTCCTAGATTAAATAGATGACTTAAAAAAACAAAACAAAACAAAAAAAAAGATGCAGCTCCATTGTTACTCAACCAAGTTACACATCATATTCATACACTTAAGATTGAACTTCTCAATAAAGGAAGGGAGCGTACAAGCTAACTGTTGAGACACAGTTTTCCTACTGGTGACGTGGCACACCTGCCGAGTCCGAGTCGACTAACACTCAAGAGCTTTGGCTGCACAAGAAGGGAAAAGAAAAGGATCGAAGAGACTGGGGGTGAACCGGCAGGGACATTCCGATGCCTAAGTCAGAATTTGAAAGAGAGAGAGAGTATAGGCAACAAAAGAAAGTTTAGAAGCTAAAGTTGCGCTTACCCAAATATGAAGAAATGATCCGTCTTTTATAGGTGATAAGCGCCGAATGTTGCACATTCGAGCCCCTTAATTTGCATATGTTAATTCCTTAACGTTGTTATTTGTTTGATTTTGTTTTGTTTTTATGTTTTCAGGAGTTTAATAAAGATACAAGAAAATCATTGATTTTGGGCTCAAAATGCAATTCAAATTCTGTAGCAGTACTGTAGCAAAGTTAATGTAGTACATTACTGTAGCTACAGTGCGCTTGAGCGCACACATGCGCCAGAGGCAAAACAAACTCCGAAATTGAGAAGGAAAGTTTTTTTAGGTCTCCCAATCCGACTGGGTGACTAAATTACGATTTTTCTGGGATTCTTAGGGCTTGTAGGGTTCTCATAATCCCTATAAATAGGCTTCTAAGCATTGAGAAAAGGGAGACACCGCTTTCTAGAGCTAGAAATCAGAAAATTGTCTTTGGAGCTTAGAAGATCATGAGTGGCTAAACCCCTTCGTGGGGTGTTGATGTAACCCTATCCAAGCACAATGATTTGATTGTATTTAATTTCTAGATTTTCAATTTATGCATGTTGATTGTATAACTATGAGAATTGCTACCTTTTGATTATGTTCTTAATTATTAAATGCAATTTTTCTTAAATTCCAAAATCAATATTTGTGAAATTCTTCTTTTGTCTTAGAAAGTATTTTACTTTTATTGAAATCAAATCATTCTTGTTTTCTGTGATTATGAGGATGATGGTTATACAATGGGTTTAATTGACATATGATCAATAGGATTTGATAGGCCATGCCTAGGGAAGACGGATTATACTACACCCTAGTTTAGTGTAATTTAGGTAGACAGTCCGTGCCAACCGAAGATGAGTTACACTTATTCATTGATTGTATGTATCCTGTTAAAGAATTTGAAAATTTATACCTAGGGAAGACGGGTCGTACTGCATCTTAGTGGTTAGGTGGACGATCCGTGCCAACCGAAGATAGATTATGCTTATTTTTTAATAAGATAGTTTCTTGTTTATTTATAACATGCATAGAATGAATTTATGGGATTAATTACGATTAGCCATCGTTGTGCGGATAGAGGTGAAGTCAATACCCTACAATCTCTCTCTTATTTTAAATCTCTTTTATTTTCATGCACTTTAGTTTTAAAGAAAATCAAATCAAATAGCTTTTTTAATTAAGTTAATTTTAATCTTTCGAATTTGATAACAAAACCCCTGCAGTCCTTGAGGTTCAACACCCTCTCTATAGCCGTATCCTACAAAGATTCGTCCTATTGCGAGTGGTAATTTTATAATTGATATTTTTTATTACAAAAAATACCACACATCAATTTTTGGCGCTGTTGCCGGGGACTGCTTAACGGTTTTATTGTCAAATTTTAAGGATTAATTTTAGCTTAATAATCTATTTTCCTGTTTTCCGTTGCTAACTTTAATTCTGTTTTTGTGTTTTATTTTTATTATTTTTATTATTTTATATTTTTAGAATTCTCAAGCAGGGCCATAGCTGCCCATCTCTGTGATTGCGATTGAGCGCAGCCCGCATGAGATCGAGCGCACGTACGCATTCCACCTTTTGCGCTCGAGCCCTCCACTCCTCTGCTCACACCCATCTTCGGCAGTACGCTCGAGCGTACCCTGCCGTGCAATTTAGCTCATTAGCAGTAGTCGGCATCCAAATTTCCAAGGCACCCAAGGGCCGTTTGTGAGTTTTTATTTTTATTTATTTTTATTTTTCTGTTGTTATTTTATGTTAATTGTATTAGTTTAGTTCATGTGGGGAGGCATTCCAACACCCCATGGACCATGTTCATATTGCTATAGTCCTTATCATCATGTTAGAGATTGCACTACAGCAGGACAATTTTCTAATTATTCTTATGAGCATATGAACAGACCGTTCTCTAGACCGGGGAATGACCTTTATTCTGATCCCTATAACCCGGCACGGAGCAACCAGTCTAATCTCTCGTGGCAAGCTCAAGCTCTTGGGAATAATGCTCCACAACGTCATGAGTTGTACCATCAGGCATATCCTCAATTCAATGATCAATCCTATTATCCTCAATATCAGGCAACTCCACAACAGATATACCAAACCGAACCACCTCCTCCAATGGATTCTGACTTTCAAGAAAAAATGTTAGATTCTCGAGAGAATTTTTTAGAAAAGATGTCGAAACTTATGAACGAGATTAGAAGCGAGGTGAGGGAGATGAGTCAGACTGTGAACCTTCAACAGGAGATGGTGAACTCTCAATCTGAATCCATTGCCAAGATAGAAGCCTACGAAGAGGAGCCATCTCCCATCTATTGGCCTCCACAACAACAATATCAAGAGGAGCCATCTCCCATCTACTGGCCTTCACAACAACAATACTAAGAGGAGCCACCTCCGTTGTCAGATGCTGACTTTCAAAATACGGTGTTGAAGATTCTCAGTGAAGTAGAGGAGACGAATCAGATTGTGAAGTCTCAACAGGAACTTTATACCCCTCAATTCTTCGCCGCAATAGACGCCAAGATGGAAGCTCATGTTGAACAAATCATCAACCACCTCAATAGGATGGAAGAAGAAGAGTTTCAAAGTCAGCTGGTGGCCAATCCTGATGGACACTACATGGAGGAAGAAAGTACTTCTTGTCATGAGCAAGCTATCACCACACTGAGGAGTGGAGAGGTGGTCGAAAACCACGTGGAAGAAAGGAAGGAGGAGCCAAAGGAGGAGAAAATTGAGGTCCCACAGGATCTACATCGGGAAAAAAGCAAGGAAGCTAGCACTAAGGCTTCTTCACTATCACCTCCAATTCCCGAGATGCCATATGAGCCCGAAGCCCCTATTCTAGGTAATCTGAAATCTTCATTTTTAGGGACTGATGACACTATCCCGGTTATTATTTCTTATGACTTACTAAGAGGCCAGGAGGGTAGTCTGTTAGGGTAGTTAGACGAGCAAAAAGAGACCATCGAGGTAGAAAAACTCCCTAAGTAGTCTCCCCATTTTATTCCAATTCATGATTCCTTTTCGGATGAGAAATTGTTTGGGAATACTTATAGGGATCTACCTCGAAATGCTGACATTTGGAATTACCCATTTGTGGGTAAAATTTATTCTCTTTGGTCCAAGAGAAGAAAAGATTGCTGCTTCAAATTTAAACTTAAGGGTCAGAGAATACTGTGCGAATCAAGGATGTGGATTCCGTTGACTTGGCAAATTCCATATATTTTGACTAGATGAGTCAGTTTCATAGGATCGAGTGCAGGCCCTGTGTACTTGAACCTCACTTCACCAGGGTACATGATCTCCATCCAGGTTTATTTTATCCATTGTTGCTTCATTATTTGATTATATTTTTACAACAATGTGTGCACTTGATTGGTATTTGGTTGGAGTATCACTTTGTTTTGCAGGGACAAGTGTGCTTCAATTCAAGTTTGGGGGTGTGCAATGAGCCATGCTATTTCAAACAGTTCGTCCATCTCCCGGGTAAATTCTTTCCATATTATACACACATTGGGGACAATGTGTAATTTAAGTTTGGGGGTATGGTGGATACTTTACACACACTTTGTCCCAGTTTTATTTTATTTTTATTTGTGAAAAATCAAAAAGAAAAAAAAATATATGCATGTTCATGTTTGTCTTAAAATTTTGGTTGATCTTAAAAATTGTGATTCGATTTCATTGGTGAGCTTAAAATTTTGAACACATGATCTGATAATTGAATTTTTTTTAGTTTGGTTACTTGCTTAGGACAGTTGAGAATTCACATGTTTGATCTAATCTTACACAAGCACATTAGCACATAATTTGTGTGGTATGACATATGAAGTCTGATGTGTGTGTTTCTATGTCTGGGGTGAAACTGGATGATTTATTAGATGGATACTTTGGCATATACATATGTGAAAAAAAAGGAACAAAAAAAGAAAAGAAAAAAGAAATCATTGATAAGCTTTTCACTAAGTAACTGGGCCTCTTGCCTCAAAGCATTAAGTGTTCATGTCAAAAGGTGAAAAATTTTGATTTGATTGATGTCATGGTTAGTTTGGTTTCATAGCCTTTTTGACTCGAGTTACTAAGTCCTAGGGGTGTCTCTACACCTATTGCCCTAAAATCATCTGGTTTGGGAGTCATTAACTTAACACTCATTACATGGAAAGCTTAAGGGAACCAAATATTGCACAACATGACGAAAAAGAAAAAAAAAAGAAAAAAAAAGAAAGAAAAAAGAAAAATATGCCATTCTTGTTCTTTCTAATAGGGATTTCAGTGAACTTTTAGATATGGAGACATTGCACATTAGAAATGCTTGGAAGCTTCATATTTATGTGCTCGTTCACCTTACATTGTTTCGAACTTGTGATACCTTAGCATGTCTTGGTAAGTAACTAAATTTTAAAATTTCAATTCATTGTGAAGATGGAATTTATCTTTTTAAGCTTGCTAATGAATGGAAAATCATGGTTTTGAGTGATACCTTAAGTTTTGGATAACATGAACTCTTGTATGATGTTTGTAGGTAACATTTCTGAAAAACCTTCACGAGACTTCACTCGTCCACTAGGGAATTCCTAGGGGTTTAAAAGGCTTGTTGCATACGCTAAATGCAATCGTACATTCCACGAAAGATGGACTTATCTTTTTGTTTTTCAGTTTATTTTCTGTTTTGTATTGCTAAGGGACTAGCAATATGTAAGTTTAGGGGTGTGATAAGCGCCGAATTTTGCACATTCAAGCCCCTTAATTTGCATATGTTAATTCCTTAGCGTTGTTATTTGTTTGATTTTGTTTTGTTTTTGTGTTTTCAGGTGTTTAATAAAGATACAAGAAAATCATTGATTTTGGGCTCAAAATGTAATTCAAATACTGTAGTAAGTACTGTAGCACGTTACTGTAGCTACAGTGCGCTCGAGCGCACACAGGCTCCAAAGGCAAAACAAACTCCGAAATTGAGATGGAAAGTTTTTCTAGGTCTCCCAATCCGACTGGGAGACTGAATTACGATTTTTCTGGGATTCTTAGGGCTTCTAGGGTTCTCATAATCCCTATAAATAGGCCTCTAAGCATTGAGAAAAAGGAGACACCGCTTCCTAGAGCTAGAAATCAGAAAATTGTCTTTGGAGCTTAGAAGATCATAAGCAGCTAAACCCCTTCGTGGGGTGTTGATGTAACCCTATCCAAGTACAATAGTTTGATTGTATTTAATTTCTAGATTTTCATTTTAAGCATGTTGATTGTATAACTATGAGAATTGCCACCTTTTGATTCTGTTCTTAATTATTAAATGCAATTTTTCTTAAATTCCAAAATCAATATTTGTGAAATTCTTCTCTTGTCTTAAAAAGTATTTTACTTTTATTGAAATCAAATCATTTTTGTTTTTTGTGATTATGAGGATGATGGTTATACAATGAATTTAATTGACATATGATCAATAGGATTTGATAGGCCATGCCTAGGGAAGACGAATTGTACTACACCCTAGTTTAGTGTAATTTAGGTAGACAGTCCGTACCAACCGAAGATAGGTTACACTTATTCATTGATTGTATGTATCCTGTTAAAGAATTTGATAATTTATACCTAAGGGAGACGGGTCGTACCGCCTCTTAGTGGTTAGGTGGACGATCCGTGCAAACCGAAGATAGATTATGCTTATTCTTTAATAAAGTAGTTTCTTGTTTATTTATAATATGCATAGAATGAATTTTTGGGATTAATTATGATTAGCCATTGTTGTGCGGATAGAGGTGAAGTCAATACCCTACAATCTCTCTCTTATTTTAAATATCTTTTATTTTCATGCACTTTAGTTTTAAAGAAAATCAAATCTAATATCTTTTTTAATTAAGTTAATTTTAATCTTTCGAATTTGATAACAAAATCCTTGCAGTCCTTGAGGTTCGACACCCTCTCTATAGCCGTATCCTACAAAGATTCATCCTATTGCGAGTGGTAATTTTATAATTGATATTTTTTATCACAAAAAATACCACACATCAATAGGCATGAAGTGGTGGAAGTCCCCTAACCAATGACTTACTCTTCCCTTAGTTTCTGCAATGTAGTTGCTAACAAGGGATTTGAGTAGTTATCCCTACCAAGATCTTAGGGGATTAAGATCGTAGGATTTGGTGGTTACATGTATCACTTAATTTGAATATTTGTATGCGATTATTGGATGACATATCTTATTTGTATTTTAAATAGATATGATAGCTTTTTGTATGGATAAGGTCGCTTATCTATTAATAGCTGTATCTCCTAAGGTATCCGAGTTATCCTTGTTACCGAATCCTATGTGTCTTGAGTTAGTCTTGGACTTAACGGTCTCGGCTTCAAAGGTCTCGGATCTTATGGGTCTCGGATCTGTAGGTCTCGGAAATTGGGGATTTGGGCCTGGTTACCCAAAACCTTACTGGGCTTGGACCTTTCCATGCTTAGATTGGGCCCGAGGGTTGCTGGGCATTTAATGGGTTGATCTATGATCCAACAGTTACCCCTAAATTTCCATGTCTGTATGACTACAGAAATTTCATGTTTGAAGGAATGGGTTTGTCTTCCGAGGCCCGTCTCTGCATGAAAATGTTCGAGACGACTAATGATCTTCCGAGTCCTGTCTTTGCATGAAAATGTCCGAGACGACTAAGGCGGGAAAATTTTCCAAAAATTTTTGAAATTTGAATTTCAAATTTTGGGTGGGCAAATTTTTGAATTTCAAATTTTGGCAGGAAAATTTGAATTTCAAAATTTGAGGCGGCGTCGGTTGGTATTCTCGAGACTCCGTCGACTCATTAACTCAAGTACTTAAATGCCTCCACATGTCAGTTGCAGAGGCGCACCCCTTTCGGCGCATTTAATGCGCATGTTTCCAAGGCAAACTTTTATAAAAGGTGGTTTCTCCTCTTTTTCCTTCACTTTCTTCCTTTTTTGGTAAGAGCTTCTACTTTTGAGTTTCCTTAGTTCTCTGATAGTTTTCTTCGTTCTCCAAGAGTTTTCTTCGTTCACTTTTTCTTTTTCTTTCTTTCCACAACCATGTCTGGTGACAAGGGATCGGGCTCAGATGGTCTCGGCAGTAATACTTACCCAGCCTGTTAGCAGCCAGAGTTAACCAAGGCTGATGAGGGCAGGATCTGGGAAGAACGTTTCATTCTCAAGTCAATGACGCTTTGGTTTGACGACGAATAGATGGGTGCCATTGTGCGTCCTGATGCGCATAAGTCTGCTTGATGAGACCATGTTTCATGCTGGTTTCTGACTGCCCTTCTCAAGGGTAGTACGAGAGCTGCTGAGCCATGTAAACTTGGCTCTACATCAGATTGTGCCCAACGCATGGAGGTTGTTCTATGCCTGCCTCATGCTTTGGCCCATGGCTCTCGGACCAAGGCAGTTTCTCTCTGCACGAGAGTTTTTATGGGTATACCGGCTCCAAAAGAACCCAAAGTGTGAAGGCCTGTACAACTTCCAGTCTCGGTGAGGGAAGTTCATTCATATGGACAGCAAATATTCCAGCAACCACGGGTAGAAGAGTAAATACTTTTTTGCTATGGGTCAATGGGAGTTCTATCCCACTGAAGTTGCCGAAGGTCCGAGAGTGGCTTGGGAAACATGTGTTCCTGCGGGAAATGCGGCTAAAGAACCAATCCTTATTGACGATGAGCAGTGCCGTGTGAACAAAGTTTTGGCGTGGGCTCAGAAACATAAGAGTCTGATAAGCTACACCAGACTAATTAAGACGGCCTTGGAAGGAAAATGACTTGAAACCCTTGAGGGAGGTGTTGGCAAAACAAAGAAAAGACTGACTTCTAAACTTGTCCAAGACCCAAAGCTCGTCATCTTAGATCCTTCAGCAGCAAATACTCGAAGAGCTACCCCCCGAAAACCCATTCTTGACAAAGGCGAGAATAAGATGGTGGAGCTGCCGAAACAGAAGAATTTCCCACTTCTTACAAGTGAGCCTCTAAAAATAAGTGGGGGATCGGATCAACTTGAGATCCTTCAGCAGCAAATACTCGAAGAGCTACCCCCCGAAAACCCATTCTTGACAAAAGCAAGAATAAGATGGTGGAGCTGCCGAAACAGAAGAATTTCCCACTTCTTACAAGTGAGCCTCTAAAAATAAGTGGGGGATCGGATCAACTTGCAGCTCGACAACTCCAAACCTTTAGGCCTCTAAAGATGGAAACCAAGGCCAAAAAACCCAGCACTCCTCCTCCTCGAGTAGCCAGGATTTTGAAGCTGGTAAATGAGCCTTAGGAGCACGAGGCTCCTCAACTGAAAAAGTGGAAATTGGTGAAGGCGGCGGAGGCAAAGGTACAGGATCAGTTTGCCAGCTTCTTGGCCGCTAGAAGGAGGACCGGTCCTAAGCCTGTGTTGAAACTTGCGGCAGAAGTAAAGGCCTTCCTCGCAAACGAGCACATCTCGGCGTTACCATTGAATGCTACTCCCCTAGTCTCGGTTGGTGCTGTTGCCGGGACCGCAATTCCCATCGAGTCCGCATCATTTCAACCCTTGGGCTCAAACATCCAACACATCTTGGATGAGATAGAGTTAGAGGAACACTCGGAGAGCTCCGTAGGGATGGTGCGTGAAAGGGCCGAGGGGCATACTGTAGCGGCGGGGGAAGGGCTACAGCCTCGGCCTTTATCTTCTATTGCTGAGGATGAGCCCATAGCTCAGGCTTCGAAACCTGCAAAGGCTCGGATGTCGACATCTTCCCGTGCCGAGAAGGCTTCTACTGTTGAGGCCTCGCCTTCTTTCGATTGGTTAATAAGGCCTCAAGGGGTGGATTGGACTATCGGCGGGCCTCTTGCGAAGTTCAGTGGTGATCTGAAGGGCAACCCTTTTCCAAGCCTTGGTGGATTTAATTCCCCATGAGAGCCTAACAATGAAACGTGACACATCTGCTCAAAGCATGACCGAGTAGATGATTTTCTTCCAACATTTTGTGAGTATATTACCTTTTCTTTATTTTTTTTTTTTTACATATATACTGGTCAAATTTTGTTATTGAGCATCATGAAGTCGTTGGTCTTGTATTGCTACTTCCGAAAGGTAGCCACAGACTCGGCGACCAGGACAATCAGTCTCAAAGACAAGGTTTCTGAGCTGGAAGCCGAGAATGCCAAATTGAAAGAAACTGTGGCTAGGCAAGATGAGGAGCTGCTGCTATCGAGTCGACAATAGTCTATAATGCAAGCTAAGCCCTCCGACACTGCTGCGGCTAGGGCAAGAGCTGAATCTAAGGCCAATGAGCTGTCAATTGAGATTGAAGGTCTCCGAGCTGAAGTGAATCGACTTCAGGAAGACAATTCTATCATTAGGGAGGAACTGAGCCAATTGGCGGAAACACATGCGGAGGTCTCGGATCAGCTGAAATTGGCCCAAGCTGAGGTCACAAGTCAAAAAGCCTTAGTGGTGAAGGTGACTGAGGCCAAGGTTGTCACCGAGGAGAAACTTAAATTCTTCAATGGCAAGCACATCCAGGTGAGGGCTTAGCTAAAGGAAGCCAAGACCCGAGTTGCCAATTATTTATGCCAATTGTCCTTTGCCTCATGGATTCGAAACTATGCCTAGGCTGACGAGCTTATTCTAGGCTTCGAAACCTTCCAAGCTTGGGCTAAAGATTCGACATGCACAATTGATCTTGACAAGGTGAAGATTGAAGACATCCCTTGTTTAGATGCAGCTATGGCGTAGTTGGTTAACCTTGGCCAAGAACAAATACCCGATGCAGCAGGCATAAAAAGAATTTTTCTATGATCCCTTCACGGATCAACAGTGCCAAGGTATTGAGACTGTCCCTGGTAATGCAGAATCTGCCAAGGTTGACATTGCCGAGTCTACATCTACTGAGGCCCCTGATGTTGTTCCTGCTTTTGACCCTAAAGAGGGATAATGTATAATCCTTAAAGGATTTTTTGTATATATCTCAATTCTCTTAATGAAGTGAGTTTTTGTATATTTTTTTGTTTAACTTCTTTGAAAAATATCGTAAGTCTAACATCAGGTCTCGGAATGATAACACTTTGGGTATAGTTTCAACACATAACACCCTTTGATAAAAGGAACCATAACTATGTTTGTCTGAGTTTGGTCTTGAGAAAGCTTTTTGGCTTTAGATTTTACTTAGATTTAACCATTGTTATTTTTCTCCGAGTTGGGTCTCGGGGGATCTCTTAGGTTTTTTACTTAACCCCAAATTTAACCATAATTATGTTTCTCCAAGTTGGGTCTCAGGAAATCTCTTAGGTTTTTGAACTCTGGGTTATATTAAGCTTAGAGAGATCTTTTTCAGCTAGGTCTGTTTAGGACTCGGAAAAGCCTCTTCTGCTGTACTTTTCGAGACTTATATTTTTGTTAGCAAAGTTTCTTCAGTTGCACTCATGAACTTTGAATACTGCTTAACTCCGAGATACATTATTCATTGGAATGAAAATAACTACATGAAAAAGGAAATCACATATTACAACATCTTAGACTTAGTACATTTTAAGGTGCTCAACATTCTATGGCCTCGGAAGAGCCTTACCTTTGGAATCTTCCAAGTGGTACGCTCCTGCTCTTCTGTACTCAATCACCTTGTAGGGTCCTTCCTAGTTAGGAGCCAGCTTTCCCTCAGCTGGGTCCTTGGTCGCTAGCGTGACTCTACGTAGGACCATATCTTCAACTTTGAAGCTCCAAGGCTTGACCTTTCTATTGAAATACCGAGCTACTCTTGCCTGGGATACTGACATAGTCACTTGGGTTTAATCTCGTTTCTCCTGTAGCAAGTCCAGGTGTAGTTGTAAGCCCTCGTTATTGGTCTTGGGCTGAAAGGTCTCTACACAATAGCTGCCTGAGCCTATCTCGGCTGGAATCACCACCTCAGTCCCGAATGCCAAGGCATATGGTGTCTCCTCGGTTGCAGTTCTTTTGGTTGTCCGGTATGCCCACAATACTTCTAGAAGGTCTTCTGCCCAATCTCCTTTGCGATCGTCAAGTTTTTTCTTCAAGATTTTGAAGATTGTTTTGTTGGTGGCCGCTACTTGCCCGTTCGCTTGAGGGTGTCCTGGAGATGAGTAGTAATTCCTTACATGGAGTTTGGCACACCAATCTTGGAATGAGTCACAGTCGAATTGCTTGCCATTATCTATAACGAATGCATGGGGAATGACGTACCGGCATATGACGCTCTTCCATAAAAACTGTTCTACCGCATTGGTTGTGATATTCACTAAGGCTTTAACCTCTGCCCATGTGGTGAAATAATCCACAGCGACAACTGCAAAACGTACACCTCCTTGCCACGAGGCAACGGTCCCACTATGTTTACCCTCTATTATGAGAAGGGCCAAGGTGAAGAGATGACACTTAGGTCTTTAGAGGGTTGGTGAGTAACATTAGTGAATCGTTGGCACTTGTCACAATCTCTGACAAATTTGGCCGAGTCCCGATGTTGGGCCAATAGAAACCTACTCGGACAACTTTGTGCGCAGTATTCTAGCTCCAGAATGGCTTCCGCAGATCCCTTCATGGATCGCTCTAAGGATATAATTTCCTTCCTCTCTTGAAACACATTTGAGGAGTGGTAACATGAAACCCCTTTTGTAAAGAGTTCCATTTAACATTGTAAACCTTGCAACTTTTATCCTCAATCGAGTAGCCACCTTTCGATCTGAAGGAAGGACTCCCTTTTCCAGGTATTCCACTATTTTCATTTGCCAGTCGGGTATGGTCTTGGCTGTCGAGACCGACACTGTCTCGGCAATGGATGACTGTGGAAGAATTTGGATGGGTGTTTCATCTTCAGTCTTCCCATCTAATGTCGAAGCTGTTCAAGCCAGTCTGTCTGCTCTTTCATTCTCTGGCCTGAGGATTTTTACAATGCAGAACTTCTTGAATAAACTTTGCATCTCTTGCACCTTAGATAAGTATAACTTCATCTTTTCTCCCTTGGCTTTAAATTCACCTTGAATATGTTCGACGATGACTTGGGAATCACTTCGTACCTCCACAAATTTGGCTCCCATTTCACAAGCTAAACCAAGTCCTGCTAGAACTGCCTCATATTCGGACTCGTTATTTGTAGTTTTGAATTTTAACTTCAAAGAACTGCACAACTCTTCCCCATCAAGAGTAATCATCACTATTCCAGCTCCACTAGGCTTCTTCGTAGAGGACCCATCTACATAAATTACCCACGTCTCATCACTTGGGCAGCCAGTGACATCAAGCAAATTAGTGAACTCTGCGAGAAAATCAGCCAGCGCTTGACCTTTGAGGGAATTCCAAGGGAGAAACTCAATGTCAAACTCTCCCAGCTCAATTGCCAAGTTAGCTAATCTTCCTTAACATTTTCTTCAAAAGGAACTAAGTCAAAACCCTTTTGGTATGAGCTTGGAAGTAAGGCCGGAGCTTTCTGGATGCTATGATCAAAGCGAAAGCCATTTTCTCCATCTGGGGATATCTTTCTTCGGCTCCCCTTAAAGCTTTGCTAATGAAGTATACGGGCCTCTGAATTCCTTCTTCTTCTCGGATTAATGCTGCACTGACAGTTGTTGGAGATACAGCTAAGTACAGATACAACACTTCTCCAGATATTGTCTAGCTCAGCAAAGGTGGACTCATCAGATACTTTTTTAGCTGTTCAAAGGCTTCTTCACATTCATCAGTCCATTCAAAAGCCTTTCTCAAGATCTTAAAAAATGGAAGACACTTATCGATTGATCGTGAGATGAACCGATTTAGTGCCGCGATCCTTCCAGTCAACTGTTAGAGCTGTTTCAGATTCTTCGAAGACTGCATATCTAGAACAGCTTGTATCTTCTCGGGGTTGGCTTCTATTCCTCTGCACGACACCATATAATCAAGGAATTTCCCCGACGAGACTCCGAATGCACATTTTGAGGGTTGCATACTTCTCTTGCAAGTCAAGTGCATGGTTTCGTGGCAGCACACTTTTGACAAGCATGTCATTAACGTAGACTTCCATATTTCGTCCGATCTGGTCTTGGAACATTTTGTTAACCAGCCTATGGTATATTGCCCTTGCATTCTTCAAGCCGAAGGGCATGACTTTGTAACAGTACTGGCTTCGGTCAGTTATGAATGCAATTTTCTCACGATCTTCCGGATGCATATAGATCTGGTTATAGCCAGAGAAAGCGTCCATGAAGCTGAGTAAGCCATACCCAGTTGTCGAGTCAACCAACGCATCGTTGCGGGATAATGGAAAGTTTTCTTTTGGACAAGCTTTATTGAGGTCAATGAAGTCTACGCACATCCTCCACTTCCCATTGGATTTTTTGACCAATGCTACATTGGCTAACCAATCGGGATAATGGACTTCCTCAATGAACCGAGCTCTAAGCAGCTTTTCTACTTCTTCAGCTATAGCCATATTCCGCTCAGGAGTGAATTTTCTTCTTTTTTGCTTTACCGGCTTCACACTCGGATCGACATTGAGTTAGTGGAGAATGTCTTCAGGACCGATTCCTGGCATTTCATCATGAGTCCATGTGAAAACTTCCAGGTTCTGTCGAAGGAAGGTGACGAGACCCTCTTAGATCCTGTGACCAAGCTGCGTCCCGATCTTCAAAATTCTGCCTTCACCAACTACCACGTCTTCCAGTGGCTCAGCTGGCTCACCCTTTGGCTCATTCTTGCCTTTACCATGATGTGCCAAATACTATCTAAATTAATAGATAATATTTAGTATGTTTTAATTCGCAAGTGCACAAGATCAAAACAATAGTATAGTGCCGCAAGTACGAGGTCGATCCCACGAGGATTGTGATTTTGTTTTGAATTAATTAAAATATCAAATTGTCACAGATTTGATATTAAGAAAATAAAAAGATATAAAGATAAAGTAAATGTAAAGGCAGGGCTTTGATATCCACCACTAATCATACTTAGATAATATAATAATATGCCAATGCTTTGATCATGTTATGCATATCTAATGTTTGTCAACCTAAGGGCATGGCGTATACTCCTTAAGCTATAGATTTCCCTAAGCAACGAGTTAGGCATGTCGTATACTCTAACTCTTTTCGTTTCTAAGGGATTTAGCATGGTGTATATTAAGTTGTTCTTTAGGAAAGCATATACTCTATGAAAATCGACAAACACATGAGGCCTAGGGCATGGCATATACTCCTGGTTCCCCATGTTGATTAACCCAAGAATCGCGGTGAGGATTCTTTTGTTACTTCTATTAAACCCAGGACTCGGCCATCCAAATTGATTTAACTAACTAGTCCATACCACATGCATATGTTGATCAGGCACACACATATGAGGAATTCATGCAAGTAGGCATTAATCAAGTTAAATAGCACAACAAGATCATTACAAATGCGCCAATATTGAAATATTAAATGAGCATAATTAGGGATTCAATCTAGCCCTCCTAAAGAGTTAATTACACATAATAAAAATAAAACTAAAAAGAAAAGGGAAAGAAAGAACCGAAAACCGCTCCTAGAAGTAGCCTCCAATCCTCTCCCCAAATTGTGCCTCTTCCAAGGATGTTCCAAGGATGTTTTTAATTGTGAGGCTTAGAGGTATATTTATAGGGCTTAGGAGAGTCCTAGAAGCCCTAGTAATCCTAGGAATTTTGGAGATTTAAGTCCAAGTCCAATTAGGATAAAGAAAACCTAAGTCCAAATCGGAATAGGATTCGCCCAGAATTGTGGTCTTAAATTACGGCGTGGTTTTTGCCTTGCGGTGCTCCTAATTGGGAAAATGATATTTCACAATGATTTGTATAATTTGGAGTTAGCTTTCTAATGCCGCTTGAATCACCTCAATCAAATATCTTAGCTGAAAGTTATGGTCAAAATACCAAGAGGTATGCAGAATCCAATTTTGCCTCCAATCCAATTTGACTTCAAATTGAGAAATTCCGAATTAATCCTTTCCTTTATTTGATTAAACTTAACCATGATTGGCTAAGCTTAACCATATCTTCTAGGTCTTCCCAATTTGCCCTTTAAGCTTGGAATTTTTCCAGAAACGCTTTCTTTTCTTTCAAAAGCCTATAAAACAAAGAAAATACAAAAAGGAAGTAAAATGGCATAAATTAACTAAAACTAAAGGATTAAAACATGTAAGTTAAGGACTAGCACTTATATCATACCACCTACTGTACCAATTACAATAGGAGTTGGTGATGTGGTATTTTTGTGACCAAAAATATCAATTATAAAATTACCGCTCGCAATAGGACGAATCCCGTAGGATAGGGCTGTGTTGAGGGTGTCGAACCTCAAGGACTGCAGGGGTTTTATTATCAAAATTCGAAAGATTAAAATTAACTTAATTTAAAGGAGATTTGATTTGATTTGCTTTAAAACTAAAGTGCATGAAAATAAAAGAGATTTAAAATAAGAGAGAGTGTAGGGTATTGACTTCACCTCTATCCGCACAACAATGGCTAATCATAATTAATCCCAGAAATTCATTCTATGCATGTTATAAATAAACAAGAAACTACCTTATTAAAGAATAAGAATAATCTATCTTCGGTTGGCACGGATCGTCCACCTAACTACTAAGATGCGGTACGACCCGTCTTCTCCGGGTATAAATTATCAAATTCTTTAACATGATACATACAATCAATGAATAAGTGTAACCCATCTTCGGTTGGCACGGACTGTCCACCTGAATTATACTAAACTAGGGTGTAGTACAATTCGTCTTCCCTAGGCATGGCCTATCTAATCCTATTGATCATATGTCAATTAAACCCATTATATAACCATCATCCTCATAATCACAGAAAACAAGAATGATTTGAGATCAACAAAAGTAAAATACTTTCTAAGACAAGAGAAGAACCTCACAAATATTGATTTTGGAATTTAAGAACAATTGCATTTAATAATTAAGAACATAATCAAAAGGTAGCAATTCTCATAGTTATACAATCAACATGTATAAATTGAAAATTTAGAAATTAAATACAATCAAACCATTGTGCTTGGATAGGGTTACATCAACACCCCACGAAGGGGTTTAGCTGCTCATGATCTTCTAAGCTCCAAAGATAAATTTTTGATTTCTAGCTCTAGGACGCGATGTGTCTTTTTTCTCAATGCTTATAGGCCCATTTATAGGGATTAGGAGAACCCTAGAAGCCCTAAGAAGAGGCACCTGAGTTCTTTGAAATTATCTACCGACTTGGCGGCCAATTTGGCGAACCAATCCTTGGCAACTCCTACCAAGGTGAGGGGGAATATTCTGCATGTGATTTCATCCGAAGTTCTATGAAGGGAGAAATGAGCGCGGATGCTTTCCATGTGTTCAGCAAGGTCACCATTACCGTCATACTTGTCAACACGAGGCATCTTGAAGTTGTCAGGCAAGGGGAAGTCCAACACTCGATCAGTAAAAGGCAAATCGGTGTTGTCCATAAGCTCTCCCGCAGTGCTTTTCTCCTCCTTGATGGCCAATTGGCGAGTTAGATCCTCATACTTCTTCTCGAGATCTTTCATATTAACATTAACTTGGCTCTCATTTCGCCCATCATTGTGGTCTTCTTGGCGAGATTTCTCTCGTCGAGGCCTAGTATGCTGAGACCTCTCCGGGTTCTCTTGCTCGCGATGTTCCTCATTCTGGACAGTCGTATAATGGCTGGCTTGAATTGAACTCGCATCCTCTTTGCGATGCTGGTCTAGAATCAGCTTTCCCTGACGGATCTCTGCATGCATCTCCTTCTCATGCCTCTCTTCATGCTACTTTGCTCGCCTTTCCTCTCGCTCTTGGTCCCTCCGGCTATTGTGGCCTTCAGCAACCGTGAGCCTTGTGGCGAGGTCTTCATTCTGCTTCTTCATTCATAGATTCAGTCATCTGTTTCATGGAATCAGCTAGATTAGGAGCCGGCGCGCCAGAGGCGCCTGCTTGAGTGGAACGGGTGGTCACCATACTAGATTAATAAATGGTAAGAACTGATGAAAATTGAGTTCCCACAGACGGCGCCAAACTGTTGAAGCACAATTTTCCTGCTGGTGACGTGGCACACCTGCCGAGTCCGAGTCGACTAACACTCAAGAGCTTTGACTGCACAACAAGGGAAAAGAAAAGGATCGAAGAGACCCGGGGTGAGCCGGCGGGGACACTCCGATGCCTAAGTTAGAATTTGAAAGAGAGAGAGAGAGTATAAGCAACAAAAGCAAGTTTAGGAGCTAAAGTTGCGTTTACCCAAATATAAAGAAATGATCCGTCTTTTATAGGCATGAAGTGGTGGAAGTCCCCTAATCAATGACTTAATCTTCCCTGAGTTTCTGCGATGCAGTTGCAAACAAGGGATTTGAGTAGTTATCCTTACCGGGATCTTAGGGGATTAAGATCGTAGGATTTAGTGGTTACATGTATCACTTAATTTCAATATTTGAATGCGATTATTGGATGACATATCTGATTTGTATTTTAAATAGATATGATAGCTTTTGTATGAATAAGGTCGCTTATCTATTACTGGAGGATTGGTTTTGGAGTTGCTTCACTGACAAGCTTTTCTATTTACTTTTGAATGAAGTCTCTTTTCTTGAAAGATAAAAACGAATGTTATTTCCTAGGAGCGGCTCGTTTTTCGAGTAATATTAGAAGTCTCTTTTATGTCACTTTAAAAATGATGTGCTTTTTTAAAATCACAATTAATTTTATAATTGATTATTATTAAATTTTGATGAAATTATGATTTTTGAAATTCTACATTTTGGGCCACCTGTAATATGTAACCAGTTTTTGCTAACAAAAAATTATAAACTTCATTTACCTTTGATATCATATTAATCAATTTCTTTCTCATTTTTTGTCTTAAAACTCTTTACCAAATACACTATATTTGGGTTGACCTAGGAGTGAGAAGGCTTGGCTTTCGGGCGCAAATGACATTCTTTATAAGTATTTTGCTTTGATTTGAGGCTGTTTTATAGGATCCTTTGATTATGAATAGGAGGAGTTTGAAGCTCGAAAGTCTAAGCTTTCTCAAGGGAAATCGCCAATGAACCGATCTTTGTCTAGCTGCCCATCTGCTTCTTCTTCTTCGGATTAAAATCTCCAATAATTTAAATTGGTGTTTACCTCAAAAACACTTTTTTTGTATGTAAGTTTCCAAGACAATTTAGCAAAAATTTCAAGAAAAGCTTTGTCTTGATAGGATCTGGCTTGCTAATCCATGCATACTCCATAAGCCAATTTGCACAAGCCAATTTACACAGGCAGCCAAAGATTGTCCCAAAAGGGCCAGAGGGGCATAACAACAATATTTCATGAGTAAAATAGTTACATTAAAATAGGGCAACCCGAGCAATAGCGGAAATCTTTTTTTTTTTTTTTAACTGTTGTGAAGCATACAAAGGATAGCTTCTTAAACTAAAAAACAAAGGAGTTTCTAAAAGGTAGCTCAATCGGCTGGGGACCACGCCTTATAAAGCGGAGGTCACTAATTCGAATCCCCCCTCTTGTGTGGACATGTAAAAAAAAAAAAAAAAACAAAGGTGACGGAGCCTTCCTTGGAACATTTGGAAATTAGTCAAATAAATAATCCGGCCTAAAAAAGACAATTAAAGTAGGCAAAGTTTTGTCAACGAAACAAACTACGGACCAACAGGTGATGGGAAGGGGCATGACCATCTCGAAACCCTTCAACCCTACCCAAATTCCCAAAGCAGGGGACACAAATAAGAGTATGACCCTCGAAATACCCTTCAACCCTATCCAATTTCCTATGGGGTTAAATATGACTTTCAATGTGACAACCAACATGCTGGTTGAACATTATAATGCCCAACTATATTAAACTTTGCCTGGAAACCTTAGTTTGCTCTAACATGTTCCAAGATAACTCATGCAGGAGGGTAAAACCATGGGAACATATCAAATGATTAATCATGTATAGGGAGAATTTCTAATAATTAATGTATCCTCAACTTCATGTTACAACATTTTTTCCCAACAATGTTAACCAAAATCAAATATTTTCAAACTAGAGGATTCAATATACTTTCTTATCATTAAGCAAGAACTTTTCATCGCTATAAGGGCGATGTTATGGTGATTTTACGTAGAGTTAAGATCAACTTGATAATGTAGCAGAAGAGCCAATCCGTGTGGCGTCTGACGATTGAATGAGACTTCGAGTATCACTTGAGCTCTGTCCCAAGATCTGATCAAATTGGTCTCTTAAAGCCTTAAATCTCAACTCATCACCATAAATACTTGGATCCATGATCAACTCATGAACAACAGTTTGGCCATCAAGCATGCTCACAACTGTAGACATTGTGGGTCGAAGTGCTGGCGATGGATTAGTAGGCCAGTCCAATTTCACTCCGCCACCCTCTGGCTCTACAATTGGTGCATATAGCTCAATCAATGATATTGAACATTTTAGTTCAACCTATATGATTCATGGCTTTCAATTCCTATTCTTCATGCCAAGGATAAAACACAAAGCTTACCAAACAAAACATGTGCAAGGCTATTGTTTTCCATGTATTCATATACCAACAATAATTGATTTCGTTCAATACAGCATCTGTACAGCTTAACAACATTTGGATGTTGTAAACTAGAAATCATTCCTATTTCATTCACGAACTCTCGATTTCCTTGCTTTGATTTAGAAGAAAGTTGCTTAACGGCAATTATGGTACCATCTAATAACGTGCCCTGCATTGAAAGTATGCATTATTAGTTATGTATAAACTATATCCGAAAATGTAACGAACCAGTAAAAGTTGTGAAAGAGAGAATATATATATGTCAGAGTTTCATCTATGTACAACAGAATGTTTTGTTCAATGAAAGCTTCTTCAAGCTAATTTTACAGCATCATATTTTTGTAAGTCTTTATTTTCATATATCTTATTTTCATTATGTATATTCTGGAATTTGTGATTCCAATTGAAGTATCTTCAACATTTCATATTCATCTTCATATTTATATCTTTGTGTATCCATCTAAATATGTTGTTCATATTTTACCTAGATTCTTTCAAGCAGTCTCTGTTTAAATCACTATGTCTTTAATTCTTCCGCTTATGTCAACTCGTTTTGCGAGTCCCCTCTTGGTAGAGTTATAGTTTTTTATTAAGGGTTGGACATCTAAAGTAAATGGTTTACTTATAGCCATTAATTGTGGGTGTAAAGGAGGTTCTTCTATATCTGTTTGTGTTGGGGAAGTTGGTCCTTCTTCTTCAAAATTTTCTTGGTTAGCTGTATAACATGGGGAGCTTATTACATATTCTACCTTTATACCTTTTAACTTTAAATTTTTATCTCTTCTTAAAGGTTCAACATTAACGGAGGAAGAGGCAGAATTTTTACGGCTTGTATCTTGTGGATTTCTATGGCTTGTTAGTGTATCTTAGAAAGCTGTTTCTTTTATCATGAAGGGTGGTTTGCTGATTCTTGATCTATCAAAACTTAACCTAACAGTACCATCTAAGTATTGTTGTAAGTAATTTAGATCAAACGCTGTATTTTCTGTTTTTGTTGGAATATTTTCATTTTCTAATAGCCATTCTGTTGGAAGTTCTACTTCAGACCATACTACTGATTTTGGTACTCTGACATTTGCATCACAAGAGTGTGTCTGTATAAGTAAAGTTTTATCTTTGGGACTTTTAACAAGAGCATGCACATTAAGATCTATTTTCATTGATTTATAATAAAATCTGTAAATTAATTCTAAAGGTTGGCTTCCTTCTAACATATCATAACCTGTTGTTTTAATGTTCAAAGTTAAAGCTTTTAAGATATGTGAATCATTTAAACTTAAGGTAAAGTTAGGGAAACAATTAAAATGAATTGGTCCTTTATGAAGACTAGATTCAATGACCCCTAACATGCTAGTGCTGTAATCTTTATGTCTTGCATCTCTTAAACACAAAAGTACAGAGGCATTAATTCCTAGACGGACTAGGGGTTTTACTGCAACTTGGATTAATCCTACATGAAGGAAATTCATTTTCTTTTCTCTAAGTTTTTTAATTACTTCTTTAGAAAGTAATTGACATGTGTCATGATGTTTATTTAAAGCATAGACTTGTTCAACTGTTTTAACGCTGTAATCATTGCTAAAAGACAAGGGTGAAAAACTTGATTTATAAATTTCTTTGGTTGGGACCTTGGGTATATTCCAATCATGTGAATCTATATTTGCTTCAGGGATGTTAAATTCTTCTTCATTAACTATATCAGGTAAAGAAGGTAAACTAGATCTAGAGCTCGTAGAAGATGTGGATCTAAACAATCTAGACATAATTCACAATATTTGTTAAGGACAAGACAACAAAATTGAAGACTTTCTACTTCCAAATGCTTCTCTTTAACTGGTCTTTAAGTGTTCTGGAATAGCTATTTGTGTGTCCTACTGTGTGTCCTTCCGACTTACAAGCCTACCCGGCCTAACTGCGCTGACGGCACAAATCGTACATCCCATAGAACTTAAAGATTTTGCTAAAGATAACATCTGAAAATATACTTAACAGATCTACTCTGGGCTCTGATACCAAGAGGGGACTCGCAAAACGAGTTGACATAAGCGGAAGAATTAAAGACATAGTGATTTAAACAGAGACTGCTTGAAAGAATCTAGGTAAAATATGAACAGCATATCTAGATGGATACACAAAGATATAATTATGAAGATGAATATGAAATGTTGAAGATACTTCAATTGGAATCACAAATTCCAGAATATACATAATGAAAATAAGATACATGAAAATAAAGACTTACGAAAATATGATGCTGTAAAATTAGCTTGAAGAAGTTTTCATTGAACAAAACATTCTGTTGTACATAGATGAAACTCTAACATACATTTTGTGAGATATCACAGATGATCAGAGAGGGAGAAAAGAAAAGAGAGTTTAGTTCGGAAGAATCAGATCTATTTTTACAAGAGCTGAAGGAGCGTTAAATAGAAAATTAAAAGTTGAATACTGTAGATGAACAGTGTTCTGTCGGGTGAATAGTGCTGAATGAACAGTGTTCTGTCAGATGAATAGTGCTGAATAGGAATACAGAAAAAAGAGAAAAATATAAGTTAAAATATACGAAAGAACAAAAAATAAAAATCTTTGCAGAATGGAAAAAATTTATGAATGAATATAAGTTACATATAAAATTCTTTGACTTTATAGAAATTTATGAAAATAAAAAATTAAACATGTTAACCCAATGGGAAAAAGAAGATAAAACAATAATAGAAGCAAATCATCCTCCTAAAGAACCGATTTTTGTAAACTTTAAAGGATCAAAAATTTTAGCCTCCCCTTTTAAAACTTCCAAAGATGACGAAAACATAAAAAAATTATGGAACAAAACAATTTCACAAACCAAAGCCTCAAAACCATAGGAAAACAATTAGACCGAATAGAAAACAGATTTACACCCCCAACTAAAACTCAAACTGAAAAGAAAAAACCTCATTACGAACAACCCCTCTTAAAAATTTCACAACCCAAAACGTTATACTTAAAGGATAAAGACGAAACCTGCCTTGAAAAGGTCAATAATATGCTAAAACAACTTGAAAATGTCAAGAATGACGCGCTAAAAACCCTTGAAAATGTCAAAACTGAAGCCACCCCATCTAGAACTGTCCAAGTCATTAGAAAAAACAAACAAATAATCATATCTGAAACAAGTGAAACACAAAGTTCAGAATCTGAACAAACTACAGATCAAGAAATACAACAAATTGAACAACAATTCGGCGAATTTCAAGTAAATAGAATGATTAAACCAACACCTAACGCCCTCACTTGGTACTCTAGACCTACACCACCAGATATTCAATATAAAAAACGAAATGTTTTTAACCAATTCTCAGTCTCAACTGATAGGATTTATGAATGGAATATTTATGGTTTATCTGAACAAGAAATTTTAAACAAACTTTCAATGCCTTCTGCTTTAAGGAGAAGGCTTCTGCAAAGGTCCTTGAGGTCTTCTTTACATTGGACCTGGGCCATGGCTGCTGCAATTTCTGTCTGTAGATGTGATTTGCTTGCCAAGAATTGGCTTTGAGTGGTGAATAAAGGAAATTCTCTCTGTATTGATGAAAGGATTTTGTAAATGTTGTATTTGTCCCACCAGCGGACATATCTGTTTCTTCTGCAAATTCCTTGATCATTGACATAATCCCACTTGAAGAGCCATGGGATTTTATATTTCTTTGCCATATGGAGCAAAGAAGGAAATTGACTTTCTGCTTCATTAACTCTGTAAGCTGTAGAGAACTGCTGTAGTGCATCTGTAAGTTCTGGAGGTAAAATCTCGGGAATCATCCCGTGACCTTGCCACCATCTGTTGAACCAGATAGGGAGCTGACTGCTGAAATTATATATATATATATATATATATATATATATATATATATATATATATATATAATGCTTTCACACAAAGATAGAAGACAATGATGGAATAGTAGATTACCTTGTATACAGCTCCAAAGCCACCTTCCCCAAGCTTGTTTGCAACATCAAAATTGTTTGTGGCAACTTTAATTTGTCTGAAGGTAAAAAAACCAGTTTGAAGATCTAATCCTTTCAGCTCTGCAAAAGGAACGAGGTTAACATGTTGGACTGCATCTTAAAACATTACAAGACTGCTTGGGTGTTCTGACTACTTAATACGTCTGAACTAAATTACCTTGTTCCCTTGATGTCCTCCCTCCTAAATAGCCTTTCCCCCGAAGAATTCCTAAAATCAAGAAAACAAGGCTTGACACAAAAACTACAGTTCCAACCCCAATGAATATCTTCTTTTTTCTGTCATTGGGAGGCTCGAAATTTGCAGAAAAAGGTAGCAAACAACAGTGATTGTAGGACTGCATATTTGTTTTCTTGTCTATAGTAGCATAAGATCTAGTGTAAGAGACAATACGTCTCGATGGTTCAAGACATGGATTAACTAATAAAGAAAAACAAAAGAAAACTATAACACAAAAATCTGGACAAGTCTTCCACCAGGCTGCACATTAACTTTCTTTCAAGTATTTTATTTTGCATCCACTCTATAGTAAACATCTTTTATTTTACTCACCAGAGTCTATGGTGATAGCTAATATAACCTATGTTACTCACCAGAGTCTATGGTGATAACCTATGTTACTCACCAGAATCTATGGTGATAGCTAATATAAGAGGACCATATGTTCCTCTCTTTGGGATATCTTGTGTCCCTTTACTGGCCCAATAAAAGCGAACCTCCAAAGTTTTATTCTAAACAACTGCTGTAAAATTCCTAATGACTGCTTTGTCAACTCAATGTGCTTCCTTTTGAATATTAAAATCCTTCAACACCAATTCATTCTGTAACGAAGTAATTCAGTTAAATTATCTTCTATAGCATACAGAGAAGAAAAACAATCTGATTTACTACCTGTACCTGTATATAAACATCAAACATCCATCTTCCGACACTGGAAAAAGATCTATTGTTTCAGAGTATTATCTCAGCAAAATGAAGTTTCGCAGTATAGTTTCCATTTGCCAAGCAGTGCGCATAATATGTTAGAGAATGAGGAGAGAGACGTGCATTCATGTATAATAGGTAGTTGTTCATTTCGAGCCTGGATACATTTTCTGCTATGTAGTCTTTTGAGGTACCAGCAGCATCCCAGAAAAATCCAGTGCTACTAAAGCCCCAAGTATCATCTTTCATGCGAACAAATTTTGCTTTACCTCCCGGGTCTAAATCTTCTTCATACTTGATGTCTCCAATTGTGGTTGCCCTTCCACCACAATTTATATGCAATGAGTACTGATCTGGATAGTATCATTACAAGGTAATTAGATGCAACCAAACATGATTGAAGAGATATTCCATTATGTTTGATAGTTTAATCTTGTTGTTATGCACCCTGAAAGATTAACCAATTTCTTCTTCTTCTTCTTCTTCTTCTTCTTCTTCTTTTTGATAAAAGAAATTGAAGAAATATAAATTATGTATTAGTTCAATGCATGTACCTTTTGAACATGTATTATTCTTCAGACACTCTGTAATTATTCTAGATTAAAATGTAGCACAAAGAAGATGAGTTAGGATAATAAAATTGAAATATATATATATATATATATATATAAAGGCTCCTTTTTCTTAGAAGTTTAACAAAAGACATGCTTACGAGTTGTCCGATCCAGAAAAGCTTCTGAACAAATTTCTGTTGAATTACAAACAAGTTAGTTCCACAGATAAAGATTACAAGAAGATGAAGAAATCAAAGTTGTAATGCTCAAGTAGGTTTCTGTTAAGGGGGGGAAAAATTCTTACATGTTGTCTGGACAAGTATTTGGTGCAGAGCTCGTGGAAAAATTGTTATAAGATAAGTCTATTTGGCTGCACAAAAGCATAATTTCTTTTAGTCTTTCTAATCCCACCCCATAGAAAAATGTATTGAACCAACCATATTGTTACATTTGATGTTCATATTTAAGTTGATCTAATTTAGATTGATTTTTTAACAAAAAGAGTTTCATAACTCAGAGAACTCTATACAAAGTTAGTACCTTACTAACCACCCATTGACACAAGATCTTTAGGCTTTCTTACCATAATTAGCTAAACAATGAAACAATACAGTAAAATACCATCTTTATGGATGTTCTGAGAAAGGCCAGCCTTATATTAGGAGTAGTCTAAAACAACATTGTGATCTAATTACAATATTACAACATTTGCAACACCTCACACTGGATTTGTAAAAGCTAAACAAACACTAGTATGGGGTTAACTTGCAAGCTATAAAAACAAACATCAAACAATGGAATGAAAAATTGAAGCTCTTTCTAGGTGACAACACATGGAGGAAGATGGAAGCAAAATGCTAGAATGTTCCCTACACCTGATAACCAGTGAGGTCATCTAATGAAGCACTGGTCACACAGTAGGATTTCATGTGTACTTATCTAGATATATAAATGTTAACAACTTAATGAACATGCTTCTGCAGTCTAAAATAAGTGTAATACATAAATGAATGGAAATCTCATGCAAAAATGATGTAGAAATTAGGATAGAAAACTAACTAGCGGCTATCTCTGCTCTTGATCCATTCTGGAATAGGCCCATTGATCAAGTTGCC
Organism: Corylus avellana; assembly: GCF_965113065.1. NCBI lineage: Eukaryota > Viridiplantae > Streptophyta > Magnoliopsida > Fagales > Betulaceae > Corylus > Corylus avellana. The sequence goes on along the minus strand of NC_142490.1, from coordinate 19,427,386 downwards.
TGTCAGATATCTATCCAGTTATCAACAAAAATCACATTGCCGTTAGAAATGTTCAGATTGTTACTATTAGAAATGTTCATACAGAAAAAAAAAAATATTTAAATTCTAAGCTTCCATGAGCTGATTCCATATGTATGAAGCCTTCAGACATGACTTGTTATCATAGTAGTCCATTCCAAGTGGATCGACGAGGGTTAAAACTTTTGCCTCATCTCTTTGTTAAGCTACAATCCTAAAGGTGATGATTGTGTGAATATGTGCTACTTGCATTCTAGTGATTCTGGTTCAAATTATTTAGTATCTAAACTTGCTGCTGCACTAAATTTTCTTATAGAAAACTTATATTGAATTGCAGTTCTTGCATGGCAAAATAAGTTAAAAGAATTGTGTACCAAAAGCTTAAGCTATTAGCTAGGGTCATCTATGCAAAAACTGAAAAACAAAAGAGGACAAAAAACCTTTGAATTGTTTTAGGGAGTAAATCAATGTCAAGCTTAACACAAACTAACGAGGCCCCTAGGCATCAGGCTGTAAGTTAGCCTTCCTCAAGAATTTAGATTTCTTACATGGTGTCCAATTTTGTTAGAACTTCGAAATCTGGAATTTTTCCTTCCAATCTGTTGAAGCTGAGATCTCTGCGAAAGAAAGAAAACAAATGAAAGAAAGAAAAACAGAGGTCTAAGAACAAAAAATTATAAATAAGTTTTCGAGTGAACATGGTAGAGACAAGAGATATGTGTGTTTCCCAATTGAGAGTGTTTTGTAGGGAAATTTATGTTAAATCATTAATTGTCCCAAAATGTTTAAGATAATAGAAAGAAGTAAATTTAATTAGTTAATCAATACTTTAACACTCCTGGTGTAAATTTATTTTATTTTCTACTAATAATCCAATGAGTACCTAGTGTGTATCTGATGAATACATAGCTGCACAAAATAACCCAACTGAGAATCACACAAATGGTATTTCTAGATATGGTGGCTGAAGAAATGGGCTTAAGCAGCTAGAATTTGTCTCATGAAACACACTCCGAAACAAATATCTATGTGTAAGATATACCTAAATGACTAGTCTCAACCTTGATTCTTTTTGAATGACCTTGATTCATCTCATTGTCATGGTATTATGAATATTAGACATCCAAATATTGACTTATTTCTCATATGACCTTTCCCATTCTTAAGTTACTTGCCTTTCCTAAATAAAATTCTAGATCGACTTGTCACTTTTATGTATTGTGTGGTTTATTTACTAAAACTCTCAGTTATCAAGCAAACTTTTGAAAATGCAACAGGCTTTCATGTCATACCAAACTAATGAGATGTGCAGGAGTTCCAAACCAATGCAATTTCATTATCTTACTAATCTATATGTGTACTTGGCTAACATTCTGTCTTGGCATTGAAAGTCACATTCATTATAAAGCAGATACCATCCTATCTCTTGAATTGCTAACACCTAATACTACATTCTATTCTGTCAAGCTAACATTAAAAGGTCTCCAACTTCTATGAATGCCAAATATTAGCAAATTGCAAGAAGCTCCAATGGAAGGATAAGTCCATACATTTCAATGTAAATATTATTATACAAGTCATAATCTCCATGTACTGCACTGAAAAGTAGAGAAATAATAGATAGAAGAATTACAATCTACTTAGCTTTGCCATTTCTGAGATATATGGAGGGATTGGTCCAGAGATATTACAACTCCTCAGCATCCTGAACCATAAACAAACTTCATGTAAGTGTTGCTACAAGAGGTGCATTATTCCAATTGCAGAGCATTTTACAACATAAAAATGCCTTACAATCTTTCCAGGCTTCTCATGTTTTGTAATGGCGGAAAAGATGAACCCTCTCCTAGTAAGTCACTAATCCTTCTGCATAGAATTGCATCATCAATCAAGAACTGTTATCGCCTTCAGGAACACATTTTATTAGTTTAAAAATCACATGAATGTATCATAGAGATTATGCACTCGAAAATGTTAAATTAGAAAGCAGAACTCACAGCTCGGTCAAATTACTCAAGACAGAAATGCTAGTAGGAATAGGCCCCTCAAAACCACTAGCTTGGATCTCTCTGTTAAGAACACAATTCCAATGGATTCAAATTACACCTGAAAATTTCAGGTAGAAGAGATTTACATAGCATTGAAGTAAAAATCACATACAATTCCTGAAGTTGTTTCCAGCTTCGAAAGAAGTCAGGCATTCTTCCACTGAAGTTGTTACTGCTAATCCTGCTGCATATGGGCCAAATGGAAACAAGATTGAGTGAAATAAAAAGCTGAAAATTTTTCAAGAAAAAATCTAAAGTTATTGCTAATAAAGCAAAGGAAAAGGTTATGACCACTTACAGTTCTTGTAATTTGGTTAGATTAGTGTGAGTGGCAGGCAACTCTCCCGTGAGATTGTTAGCATTCAAAATGCTGCAGTCACCAGATGAAAACTTAAGACCGGTTCGACTAATTCTAATGTTAAATTATTACTAAAATCATTGAGAACTTAGAAATGTTATTTGGAAGAAAGAAACATTAATAGTCTCTCCAAGTCCACCAAGTTCCCAAGCTCAGTGGGAACAGGTCCAGGAAACAGGTTCCTCTCTATGCTCCTGAAATACAGTCCTTCAAGATTACAAAAGGGCTAAACCAAATGAAGCTTTGTGATCATTTTAATATAGAGATCTAGAGCATATAGAGATTTAAGAGTGGTAATCTTTCCCAAGTAGTCAATAGGCCCTGATAAGCTGTTTCCACTGATGGACCTGCACTTGATACATTCCAATATTAGGTTAGTAGTTAGATTTTACTGGCTAACCTTGGTCACAAAAGTTTAGAGAATCATTTACAGATTTTCCAACTTTGTAGAAGCTCATTCCTGTGGTATTGTACCACTAAGGTAGTTCCTATTGAAATCATTATCAGCAAGAGAAAAATTTGATGTTAGTATAGAAGCTTATAACCTAAATTTTTGGTAATAAGACGAAAGATAAATAATTGGAAGCTCTTCTTGCATTGCCTTGAGGTAGGTTAGTTTCACCAATGATGGTGGAAGCACACCATCAAAATTCTGCCCTTTAAGAAATCTGTATGTCAAAAATTAAAAGCAAAAAAAAAAAAAAAAAGATGATAGATTACAAATTTTGTAGATAAAAGGCAGTACCCTACTAAGGAAATATGGAACATATTAATAATTGTTAAATCACCAGTTGTCCCAAAAGCTTAAGCTTATAAGAAGAGATAAATTTAATCACTTAATCATTAGTTTAACACTCCCCTTCACGTGTGGGCTCAAACTCAAATTTTTTAATAGGTGAGGCCTAACATGTAGAATATTTAATTTAAATTGGGTGAATTGATGGAGTCAAGGTTCGATCCTAGGACCTTTGGCTCTAATCATATATATATATAAAAGCCGAGTTTTGACATAGAGAGTGCTTAGAATTACGACGCGTGTCCTGAACCCATGTTTTAGAGAGTGCATATAATTGCGACATGTGGCGTTATAAAGAATGAACAAGTTTTGGGCATTTAAAACCTAGAGGTTTTAAGCCGAGTTTTGACGTAGAGAGTGCTTAGAATTACGACACGTGTCCTGAACTCATGTTTTAGAGAGTGCATATAATTGCTACACGTGGCGTTATAAAGAATGAACAAGTTTTGGGCATTTAAAACCTAGAGGTTTTATTCGTAATGCATTTAATTATTTTAATGAAGAAAACAAAAGGTTCCGAAATTCTCTCTCTCTCTCTCTTTATTTGTAATATATTTAATTGTCTTAATGAAGAAAATAAAAGTAGGGGTGCAAAGGCGGTTACGGTTAGCGGTTAGTGGCAATAACCGCTAACCGTAACCGCCCTAGCGGTTAGTAAATTTTACTAACCGCAACAGCTAATCGCCTAACGGTTAGCGGTTAGCGGTTAGCGAAATTGATAACCGCCCGCTAACTGCTTTTTTAAAATTGGGCTTTTTTTTTGGCTTTCTTTAGGGCTTTTTGGGCTTATTTTTTTGGGCTTTTTTTTACCCTCATTTTTTTCTTGTATTTTTAATATCTTCTTGGGCCCAATATAATCCAAAACCCATTCCGATCATACCCCAATAATCAACAAATACACAATAAACAACCCAAAATCATTGGAAAGAATTGTAAAATAGTAGGAAATCAAAAATCAAAGTAGCTCGGGAAAAACTCCAAGAAAATGAACCCAAAATCACTGACCTTGGCTGTCTAATTTGGGAAAAAAAACTACCCAGTATTTTCGTTGAGCCGATCGTGAGCAGCGGGTGAGTTTGAGAGAGTTGAGACTTGAGAGAGGCTGCTCAGCAACTTTGAGTGATTTTGAGATTTCGTGAGATTTAGGGTTGGAAGAAAGAGATGAATATATACAGGTGCAAAACGACGTAGTTTTGCCTTTTATATAATTTTTTTTAAAAAAAAAAAGGTTGAAGGATAAAACTATTAACTATCAATGATTCAATTTTAAAAAAATTGTTACAAATGGTTCAAAAAATTCAAAATTGTTCAAAAAATGGTTAATTTTCTTCTTTTTTTTTTTTTTTTTTTTTCAAAAAATGGTTAAATTTCTTTTTCTAAAAAATGTTCAAAAAATACATTAATACTTCAATTGTAATTATAAGTAACACATTGTTCAATCTAATGTCAATTACTTAATTTGATATTATATAATCATATAGTCTCATTAAATTATATCATATGATTAATTATTTAAATTCTTATCATATTTACTTATAATCTTTTTTCTTTGAATTGAACTTAATATCTAATGATAAATGGTAATGTTCAAACTCCTAAATCCTAAATTCCTAAAGTATCTAATAATGCTTTAATTAGATTGTAGACTTGTAGTTATAAGTAATATATTGTTTAATTCAATTGAATCAATTGTGATTATCATTGTACATGAATCATATGATTAACTTGTAGACTTATGACTTATGAGTTATGTCATATTATATATGTATTATTTATTATTATATAATCATATGATTTAATGATCAAGTCATCATGTGATATAATCATATCAATTACAGTGATAATATATAAATTACTAAAATTATAATGATAATACATTAATACTTAAATTGTGTTTATAAGTAACACATTGGTCATTGTTTAATCCAATGTCAATTACTTAATTTGATATTATACGAATCATATCATCATTGTACATTAATAATATGATTCACTTGAAGTCTTGAATAAAGTATTTGAATTGTCATTGAATCATATGATTAAGTATTGATATTATACATTTATATTATTCATATGCATATGTAGACTTATATAGACTTATAACATATATAGACTTATAAGTTTATAACATATATTGGAAATAAGTCTCTAGATATTTAATTGTTGTATTAGTATGAATTGGTATACTTATGAGTTATGTCATATTATATATGTATAATTTGTTATTATATAATCAAATGATTTAATGATCAATCTCATGTGATATAATCATATAAATTATAGTGATAATATATTAATACTCAAATTGTGATTTAATTATGTTTTAAAAAAATTGTGATTTAATGATCAAGTGATTATGTTATATTTATAAATATTTTTATAATTATAATTATAAAAATATATTATATAAAAAGGCGGTTAGCGGTTACGGTTAGTAAACCCAATAACCGCTAAGCGGTTATAACGGTTAGGCGGTTAGCGGTTAATACGGTTAAGCGGTTAGAGCGGTTAGCGGGCGGTTTTTAACCGCCCGCCTTTGCACCCCTAAACAAAAGTATATATAAAAGCCGAGTTTTGACGTAGAGAGTGCTTAGAATTACGACACGTGTCCTGAACCCATGTTTTAGAGAGTAGATATAATTGCGACACGTGGCGTTGACAATTAATTTTGCTAACTCTCACTCTCCCATAATTTGTGTTTCAATCGTTTTTTTTTTTTTAATTAATTGTGCTAACTCTCTCCCATAATTTGTGTTTCAACCGTTTTTTGTCTCTCTCTCTCTCCCTCTATTTCCACTTAATTGTCTTAAATCTCTCTCCCATAATTTTATATCTGAATTCGTTTTTTTTTTTTTTTAATTAATTGTGCTAACTCTCACTCTCCCATAATCTCTCTCTCTCCCATAATTTATGTTTCAACCGTTTTTTTTTTAATATAATTTTATGTTTGAACCTTTTCTTTTCTCTCTCTAAACTAATTATATGGTTTAAGTGTCTTAACTATTTCTCTCTCCCATAATTTTGTCTCTCTCTCTCTCCCTCTATCTCCACTTAAATGTCTTAAATCTTTCTCCCATAATTTTATATCTAAATTCATTTGTTTTTAATTAATTGTGCTAACTCTCTCTCCCATAAATCCGTAGGTCTCTCTCTCTCCCTCAATCTCCACTTAAATGTCTTAAATCTCTCTCTCTCCCATAATTTCTGTTTGAACCGATTCTTTGATGTTTTATTTGTAAATTGAATTGTCTTAATGAAGAAAAGAAAAGGTTTTCAAATTCTCTATTTCTCTCTCTTTATTTAATTTTCTTTTTATCTTCTCTAACCGAGTTTTGACGTAGAGAGTGCTTAGAAATACGACACGTGTCCTGAACCCATGTTTTAGACAGTGCATATAATTGCAACACGCGGCGTTATAAAGAATGAACAAGTTTTGGGCATTTAAAACCTAGAGGTTTTAAGTCGAGTTTTGACGTAGAGAGTGCTTACAATTACGACACTGTCCTAAACCTATGTTTTAAAGAGTGCATATAATTGCAACACGTGGCGTTATAAAGAATGAACAAGTTTTGGGCATTTAAAACCTAGAGGTTTTATTCGTAATGCATTTAATTATTTTAATGAAGAAAACAAAAGGTTCCGAAATTCTCTCTCTCTCTCTTTATTTGTAATATATTTAACTGTCTTAATGAAGAAAACAAAAGTATAAATAAAGAGAAATGCTAAAGGTAACTTTTTTCCCCAACAAAAGTCCAACTTTTACATTTTATTTTTTTTCTAAAAAAACCAAAATGGAAAATGGAAAAAATGTCTGAAGCAACCCTATCTATTTTTGGTCTTTCTTTTATTTAGTATTTTTAAAAAAATGAAAAATAGTATTTTTCTTCATAATAATGACAATTACTTAAAAAAAATGACATTATTATGAAAAAAATACCATTTTTCATTTTTTTAAAAATACCAAATAAAAGAAAGACAAAAAATAGATAGGGTTGCTTCAAACATTTTTTTCATTTTTTATTTTATTTTATTTTTTAAAAATAAATAAGGCAAAAGATGGACTTTTGTTGGGCAAAAAAGTTGGGTCCCTATCATTCCTCATAAATAAAAGCCGAGTTTTGACGTAGAGAGTGTTTAGAATTACGACACGTGTCTTGAACCCATGTTTTAGAGAGTGCATATAATTGCGACACGTGGCGTTATAAAAAATGAACAAGTTTTGGGCATTTAAAACCTAGAGGTTTTAAGCCGAGTTTTGACGTAGAGAGTGCTTAAAATTACGACACGTGTCCTGAACCCATGTTTTAGAGAGTGCATATAATTGTGACACGTGGCGTTATAAAGAATGAACAAGTTTTGGGCATTTAAAACCTAGAGGTTTTATTCGTAATGCATTTAATTATTTTAATGAAGAAAACAAAAGGTTCCGAAATTCTCTCTCTCTATTTGTAATATATTTAATTGTCTTAATGAAGAAAACAAAAGGTTCCCAAATTTTCTCTTTCTCTCTCTATTTTTCTTTTTATCTTCTCTTACTTTCTGTTTTCGTTTGTGTCCCTTATATTTTTTTCAAATTTATATATTATTTTTATTCAAATATATATAAAAGCCGAGTTTTAACTTGGAGAGTGCTTAGAATTACGACACGTGTCGTGAACCCATGTTTTAGAGATTGCCTACAATTGCGACACGTGGCGTTTTAAAGAATGAACAAGTTTTGGGCACTTAAAACCCAAGGGTTTTATTTGTAATGCATTTAATTATTTTAATGAAGAAAACAAAAGGTTCCAAAATTCTCTCTCTCTTTATATATCAATATTGTGAGACAATTAAAATGTAGAAATTTTATTTGTAATATATTTAATTGTCTTAATGAAGAAATATTATTTGTATTGAAATAAGATAGATAATTTATTTGACTGTATTAAATCTAGATTGAAAAACCAATTTTTTTAAAGAGTAAACCGATTTTTTAACTCATTATTTTAAAAATTAAACGGTTCATATTTTTTCTCTCTCTCTATCTCTTTTTTTTTCCTCTCTCTCTCTCCTCTCTCTCCACGTCTCTCTCTCTCTCTCTCTCTCTCTCTCTTAATTTCAAAGAAAAAGACATCTATCTCCCTCCACTCTCCAACATTAATATCTCTCCTCTTTTTTCTCTCCATCTCTATCTTTCTCTTTCTCCACTCTCCAACATTAACAAAAACATAATCTATTGGCCTAAAAATTCAAATTGGAGGTAATTATTCTTCTTAACCTTTTTTTTTTTTTTTTTTTTCCCAAACCAACAAAGTATTAACATATTCTAATTTATATAAATTAAACTAAAATTAAAGGTCTTATCTTTTAATTCATTTGAATGTTTATGGATTTTTTTATTTTTTTTATTTTTTTTGTGTAATTTACTCGGATTTGAATTATGACACGTGTCCTGAACCCAAGTTTTAGAGAGTGCATATAATTGCGACACGTGGCGTTATAAAGAATGAACAAGTTTTGGGCATTTAAAACCTAGAGGTTTTAAGCCGAGTTTTGACATAAAGAGTGCTTAGAATTACGACACTGTCCTGAACCCATGTTTTAGAAACTTCATATAATTGCGACACGTGGCGTTATAAAGAATGAACAAGTTTTGGGCATTTAAAACCTAGAGGTTTTATTCGTAATGCATTTAATTATTTTAATGAAGAAAACAAAAGGTTCCGAAATTCTCTCCCTCTTTATTTGTAATATATTTAATTGTCTTAATGAAGAAAACAAAAGTATATATAAAAGTCGAGTTTTGACATAGAGCGTGCTTAGAATTACGACACGTGTCTTGAACCCATGTTTTAGAGAGTGCATATAATTGCAACACGTGGCGTTATAAAGAATGAACAAGCTTTGGGCATTTAAAACCTAGAGGTTTTAAGCCGAGTTTTGACGTAGAGAGTTCTTAGAATTACGACACGTGTCCTGAACCCATGTTTTAGAGAGTGCATATAATTGCGACACGTGGCGTTATAAAGAATGAACAAGTTTTGCGCATTTCAAACCTAGAGGTTTTATTCGTAATGCATTTAATTATTTTAATGAAGAAAACAAAAGGTTCCGAAATTCTCTCTCTCTCTTTATTTGTAATATATTTAATTGTTTTAATGAAGAAAACAAAAGGTACCCAAATTTTCTCTTTCTCTCTCTATTTTTCTTTTTATCTTCTCTTACTTTCTGTTTTTGTTTGTGTCCCCCTACATTTTTTTCAAATTTATATATTATTTTTATTCAAATATATATAAAAGCCGAGTTTTAACGTAGAGAGTGCTTAGAATTACGACACGTGTCGTGAACCCATGTTTTAGAGAATGCCTACAATTGCAACACGTGGCGTTTTAAAGAATGAACAAGTTTTGGGCACTTAAAACCCAGGGGTTTTATTTGTAGTGCATTTAATTATTTTAATGAAGAAAACAAAATGTTTCGAAATTTTCTCTCTCTTTATATATCAATATTGTGAGACAATTAAAATTTAGGAATTTTATTTGTAATATATTTAATTTTCTTAATGAATAAATATTATTTGTATTGAAATAAGATAGATAATTTATTTGCTTGCATTAAATTTTGATTGAAAGACCAATTTTTTTAAAGAGTAAACCGATTTTTTAACTCATTATTTTAAAAATTGAACGGTTCATATTTTTTTTCTCTCTCTCTCTATCTCTCTTTTTTTCCTCTCTCTCTTTCTCTTTTCTCTCTACAAGTCATTCACTCTCATTCCACATCTCTCTCTCCGGTTCATATCTCTCTCTCTCTCCTTTTTTTCCTCTCTCTCCACATCACTCTCTCTCTCTCTTAATTTCAAAGAAAAAGACATCTCTCTCCCTCCACTCTCCAACATTAATATATATCCTCTTTTTTCTCTCCATCTCTATCCTTCTCTTTCTCCACTCTCCAACATTAACAAAAACATAATCTATTGGCCTAAAAATTCAAATTGGAGGTAATTATTCTTCTTAACCTTTTTTTTTTTTTTTTTTTTCCAAACCAACAAAGTTTTAACATATTCTAATTTATATAAATTAAACTAAAATTAAAGGTCATATCTTTTAATTCATTTGAATGTTTATGGATTTTTTTTTTTTGGTCTAATTTACTCGGATTTGAATTACGACACGTGTCTTGAACGCATGTTTTAGAGAGTGCATATAATTGCGACACGTGGCATTATAAAGAATGAACAAGTTTTGGGCATTTAAAACCTAGAGGTTTTATTCGTAATGCATTTAATTATTTTAATGAAGAAAACAAAAGGTTCCGAAATTCTCTGTCTCTCTTTATTTGTAATATATTTAATTGTCTTAATGAAGAAAACAAAAGGTTCCCAAATTTTCTCGTTCTCTCTCTATTTTTCTTTTTATCTTCTCTTACTTTATGTTTTCGTTTGTGTCTATTATATTTTTTTCAAATTTATATATTATTTTTATTCAAATATATATAAAAGCCGAGTTTTAACGTAGAGAGTGCTTAGAATTACGACACGTGTCGTGAACCCTGTTTTAGAGAATGCCTACAATTGAGACACGTGGTGTTTTAAAGAATGAACAAGTTTTGGGCACTTAAAACCCAAGGGTTTTATTTGTAATGCATTTAATTATTTTAATGAAGAAAACAAAAGGTTCCGAAATTCTCTCTCTCTCTTTATATATCAATATTGTGAGACAATTTGTAATATATTTAATTGTCTTAATGAAGAAATATTATTTGTATTGAAATAAGATAGATAATTTATTTGATTGCATTAAATCTTGATTGAAAGACCAATTTTTTTAAAGAGTAAACCGATTTTTTAACTCATTATTTTAAAAATTAAACGGTTCATATTTTTTCTCTCTCTCTATCTCTTTTTTTTTTCCTCTCTCTCTCTCTCTTTTCTCTCTACATGTCATTCACTCTCATTCCACATCTCTCTCACCGGTTCATATCTCTCTCTCTCTCTCCTTTTTTTTCCTCTCTCTCCACGTCTCTCTCTCTCTCTCTCTCTTAATTTCAAAGAAAAAGACATCTCTCTCCCTCCACTCTCCAACATTAATATCTCTCCTCTTTTTTCTCTCCATCTCTATCTTTCTCTTTCTCCACTCTCCATCATTAACAAAAACATAATCTATTGGCCTAAAAATTCAAATTGGAGGTAATTATTCTTCTTAACCTTTTTTTTTTTTCCAAACCAACAAAGTATTAACATATTCTAATTTATATAAATTAAACTAAAATTAAAGGTCTTATCTTTTAATTCATTTGAATGTTTATGGATTTTTTTTTTTTTTTTGTCTAATTTACTCGGATTTGAATTACGACACGTGTCCAGAACCCATGTTTTAGAGAGTGCATATAATTGCGACACGTGGCGTTATAAAGAATGAACAAGTTTTGGGCATTTAAAACCTAGAGGTTTTAAGCCGAGTTTTGACGTAGAGAGTGCTTAGAATTATGACACTGTCTTGAACCCATGTTTTAGAGAGTGCATATAATTGCGACACGTGGCGTTTTAAAGAATGAACAAGTTTTGGGCATTTAAAACCTAGAGGTTTAATTCGTAATGCATTTAATTATTTTAATGAAGAAAACAAAAGGTTCCGAAATTCTCTCTCTCTCTCTCTCTTAATTTCAAAGAAAAAGACATCTCTCTCCCTCCACTCTCCAACATTAATATCTCTCCTCTTTTTTCTCTCCATCTCTATCTTTCTCTTTCTCCACTCTTCAACATAAACAAAAACATAATCTATTGGCCTAAAAATTCAAATTGGAGGTAATTATTCTTCTTAACCTTTTTTTTTTTGGTTTTTGTTTTTCTAAACCAACAAAGTTTTAACATATTCTAATTAAAATAAATTAAACTAAAATTAAAGGTCTTATCTTTTAATTCATTTGAATGTTTATGGATTTTTTTTTTCTCTAATTTACTCGGATTTGAATTACGACACGTGTCTTGAACCCATGTTTTAGAGAGTGCATATAATTGCGACACGTGGTGTTATAAAGAATGAACAAGTTTTGGGCATTTAAAACCTAGAGGTTTTATTTGTAATGCATTTAATTATTTTAATGAAGAAAACAAAAGGTTCCAAAATTCTCTCTCTCTCTTTATTTGTAATATATTTAATTGTCTTAATGAAGAAAACAAAAGGTTCCCAAATTTTCTCTTTCTCTCTCTATTTTTCTTTTTATCTTCTCTTACTTTTTGTTTTCGTTTGTGTCCCTTATATTTTTTTCAAATTTATATATTATTTTTATTCAAATATATATAAAAGCCGAGTTTTAACGTAGAGAGTGCTTAGAATTACGACACGTGTCGTGAACCCATGTTTTGGAGAATGCCTACAATTGAGACACGTGGTGTTTTAAAGAATGAACAAGTTTTGGGCACTTAAAACCCAAGGGTTTTATTTGTAATGCATTTAATTATTTTAATGAAGAAAACAAAAGGTTCCGAAATTCTCTCTCTCTCTTTATATATCAATATTGTGAGACAATTAAAATGTAGAAATTTTATTTGTAATATATTTAATTGTCTTAATGAAGAAAGATTATTTGTATTGAAATAAGATAGATAATTTATTTGATTGCATTAAATCTTGATTGAAAGACCAATTTTTTTAAAGAGTAAACCGATTTTTTAACTCATTATTTAAAAAATTAAACGGTTCATATTTTTTCTCTCTCTCTATCTCTTTTTTTTTCCTCTCTCTCTCTCTCTTTTCTCTCTACAAGTCATTCACTCTCATTCCACATCTCTCTCACCGGTTCATATCTCTCTCTCTCTCTCCTTTTTTTTCCTCTCTCTCCACGTCTCTCTCTCTCTCTCTTAATTTCAAAAAAAAAGACATCTCTCTCCCTCCACTCTCCAACATTAATATCTCTCCTCTTTTTTCTCTCCATCTTTATCTTTCTCTTTCTCCACTCTTCAACATTAACAAAAACATAATCTATTGGCCTAAAAATTCAAATTGGAGGTAATTATTCTTCTTAACCTTTTTTTTTTTGGTTTTTGTTTTTCTAAACCAACAAAGTTTTAACATATTCTAATTAAAATAAATTAAACTAAAATTAAAGGTCTTATCTTTTACTTTATTTGAATGTTTATGGATTTTTTTTTTTCCCTAATTTACTCGGATTTGAATTACGACACGTGTCTTGAACCCATGTTTTAGAGAGTGCATATAATTGCGAGACGTGGTGTTATAAAGAATGAACAAGTTTTGGGCATTTAAAACCTAGAGGTTTTATTTGTAATGCATTTAATTATTTTAATGAAGAAAACAAAAGGTTCCAAAATTCTCTCTCTCTTTATTTGTAATATATTTAATTGTCTTAATGAAGAAAACAAAAGGTTCCCAAATTTTCTCTTTCTCTCTCTATTTTTCTTTTTATCTTCTCTTACTTTCTGTTTTCGTTTGTGTCCCTTATATTTTTTTCAAATTTATATATTATTTTTATTCAAATATATATAAAAGCCGAGTTTTAACGTAGAGAGTGCTTAGAATTACGACACGTGTCGTGAACCCATGTTTTAGAGAATGCCTACAATTGGGACACGAGGGGTTTTAAAGAATGAACAAGTTTTGGGCACTTAAAACCCAGGGGTTTTATTTGTAATGCATTTAATTATTTTAATGAAGAAAACAAAAGGTTCCGAAATTCTCTCTCTTTATATATCAATATTGTGAGACAATTAAAATGTTAGAATTTTATTTGTAATATATTTAATTGTCTTAATGAAGAAATATTATTTGTATTGAAATAAGATAGATAATTTATTTGATTGCATTAAATCTTGATTGAAAGACCAATTTTTTTAAAGAGTAAACCGATTTTTTAACTCATTATTTTAAAAATTGAATGGTTCATATTTTTTTTCTCTCTCTCTATCTCTCTTTTTTTCCTCTCTCTCTTTGTCTTTTCTCTCTACAAGTCATTCACTCTCATTCCACATCTCTCTCACCGGTTCATATCTCTCTCTCTCCTTTTTTTTCCTCTCTCTCCACATCTCTCTCTCTCTCTCTCTTAATTTCAAAGAAAAAGACATCTCTCTCGCTCCACTCTCCAACATTAATATCTCTCCTCTTTTTTCTCTCCATCTCTATCTTTCTCTTTCTCCACTCTCCAACATTAACAAAAACATAATCTATTGGCCTAAAAATTCAAATTGGTGGTAATTATTCTTCTTAACCTTTTTTTTTTTTTTTTTCCAAACCAACAAAGTTTTAACTTATTCTAATTAAAATAAATTAAACTAAAATTAAAGGTCTTATCTTTTAATTCATTTGAATGTTTATGGATTTTTATTTTTTTTTGTCTAATTTACTCGGATTTGAATTACGACACGTGTCTCAAACCCATGTTTTAGAGAGTGCATATAATTGCGACGCGTGGCGTTATAAAGAATGAACAAGTTTTGGGCATTTAAAACCTAGAGATTTTATTCGTAATGCATTTAATTATTTTAATGAAGAAAACAAAAGGTTCCGAAATTCTCTCTCTCTCTCTCTCTTTATTTGTAATATATTTAATTGTCTTAATGAAGAAAACAAAAGGTTCCCAAATTTTCTCTTTCTCTCTCTATTTTTCTTTTTATCTTCTCTTACTTTCTGTTTTCGTTTGTGTCCCTTATATTTTTTTCAAATTTATATATTATTTTTATTCAAATATATATAAAAGCCGAGTTTTAACTTGGAGAGTGCTTAGAATTACGACACGTGTCGTGAACCCATGTTTTAGAGATTGCCTACAATTGCGACACATGGCGTTTTAAAGAATGAACAAGTTTTGGGCACTTAAAACCCAAGGGTTTTATTTGTAATGCATTTAATTATTTTAATGAAGAAAACAAAAGGTTCCGAAATTCTCTCTCTCTCTTTATATATCAATATTCTGAGACAATTAAAATCTAGGAATTTTATTTGTAATATATTTAATTGTCTTAATGAAGAAATATTATTTGTATTGAAATAAGATAGATAATTTATTTGATTGCATTAAATCTTGATTGAAAGACCAATTTTTTTAAAGAGTAAACCGATTTTTTAACTCATTATTTTAAAAATTGAACGGTTCATATTTTTTTTTCTCTCTCTATCTCTCTTTTTTTCCTCTCTCTCTCTCTCTTTTCTCTCTACAAGTCATTCACTCTCATTCCACATCTCTCTCACCGGTTCATATCTCTCTCTCTCTCTCCTTTTTTTTCCTCTCTCTCCACGTCTCTCTCTCTCTCTCTCTCTCTCTCTTAATTTCAAAGAAAAAGACATCTCTCTCCCTCCACTCTCCAACATTAATATCTCTCCTCTTTTTTCTCTCCATCTCTATCTTTCTCTTTCTCCACTCTCTAACATTAACAAAAACATAATCTATTGGCCTAAAAATTCAAATTGGAGGTAATTATTCTTCTTAACCTTTTTTTTTTTTTTTTTCCAAACCAACAAAGTTTTAACATATTCTAATTTATATAAATTAAACTAAAATTAAAGGTCTTATCTTTTAATTCATTTGAATGTTTATGGATTTTTTTTTTTTGTCTAATTTACTCGGATTTTCAAGCATTTTTTCTCTACTTTTGAAAGCAATATTATTTTACTTTTTTTTTTTTAATAGTTGGAATTATATAGGTTTTATTTGTATTGAAATAAGATAGATGATTTATTTGATTGCATTAAATCTTGATTGAAAGACCAACTTTTTTAAAGATTAAACCGATTTTTTAACTTATTATTTTAAAAAGTGATCGGTTCATATTTTTTTTTCTCTCTCTCTATCTCTCTTTTTTTCCTCTCTCTCTCTTTTATTTTATTTATTTTTCTTTGTTCTCTCCAAGCACTCTCATTCCACATCTCTCTCTTGAACCGGTTCATATCTCTCTCTCTCTCTCACTCCTTTTTTTCCTCTCTCTCCACGTCTCTTTCTCTTTTTTCTCTCCAAGTCTTTCACTCTCATTCAACATCTCTCTCTCTCTTAATTTCAAAAAAAAAAAAGACATATTTCTACCTCCACTCTCCAACATTAATATCTCTCCTCTTTTTTCTCTCCATCTCTATCTTTCTCTTTCTCCGCTCTCCAACATTAACAAAAACATAATCTATTGGCCTAAAAATTAAAATTGGAGGTAATTATTCTTCTTATCCTTCTTTTTTTTTTTTTTCAGACCAACACTGTTTTAACATATTCTAATTTATATAAATTAAACTAAAATTAAAGGTCTTACGTTTTAATTCATTTGAATGTTTATAGATTTTTTTTTTTTTCTCTACTTTTGAAAGCAATATTATTTTGCCTTTTATTTTTAATATTCATAATTATATAGGTTTTATTTGTATTGAAATAAGATAGATGATTTATTTAATTACATTAAATCTTGATTGAAAGATTTTGTTTTATTTTGTATTCATAAATTTTTTCTCTCTCAAATATAGAGAATTATATGAATTTTATTTGTATTTAAATATAACCTTTAGCATGTCTTTTTATTGAAAGAGTGATAATTGATTTTTTAACATGATTATTTTAGCCTGTAATTAATAAAAAAAAAAATGAAGATGCGTTTAAGTTTTAAAATCAAAGATAATAAAGAACCCTGAGCATAATGCGAGTTATATGCTAGGGTATCTATGTATAAATAGTTACATAGATACTTCTTCTTCACTTTTGTAGAGGTAACCAAAAAGAATTTTCCTTCCAAAATGCTTCTTCTTCATTTTTGTAGAACGCTTTTCATATCATTTTTGGATTTATCTTTGTGTATCTATGTATAAATTCTTCACGAGTGTAAATTAATTATTTTTATGTTTGTTTCTCTAGAAAGTTTAATTGTATTGAAATATAATATGTATCACACCAATAAGATTTTATGTTTTAATTCATTTGAATATTTTATTAGATTTTTTTTTTCTTCGTTTTGTGATTTACTCAAATTTTCTAGCATTTTTTTGGAAGTGTTGAAAGAAATTTATTTGATTGCATTAAATATTGAGTGAAATGTGTGTTTTATTTTGTATTAAAAAGAAGAGAGAAGATTTTTTTTATTTTACTCTGTATTTTTTCTGAAATGATTAGAACTTTATGGATTTTATTTGTATTACAATATAATAAATATCACATCAACAATATCAGAGTTTCCTACTAACTTTCTATTAATATTTTGATCATCAGAATTCAAGTATCCTTCTTGCTATTTTTATTTTTTATTTTATACTTTTCATTAAGTAGATGTTTGGTATATTTCAAAAAAAAAAAAAAAAATACATGTTCAATACAGTAATTTACTGGTGTATAACCTTTAGTATGTATTTTCTTTTCTTTTTTTTTTCTTTTTTTTTTTTTTTTTTTTTTGATAATGAACTCAATTCATTTATTAAGAGGAACCTTGCTCGGCAAGGACTTTTACATGGATACAGTCAGGATACCCCCTGTTCCACAACATCTCCTCCTTTGTTGAAATTGCCACCTTAGCTAAAGTGTGAGCCGTGTCATTTGCTTGTCTGCCCACATGTCTAACATGCCACTCTCTGTGTTGTTGCAAATTTCTCCTGGCCTCCTCAATTAGCATGCAATAACTCCCATGCCACAGAGTATCGCGTTGCAGAGCTTGCGTAATTTCCTTCGCATCACCTTCAAGTATAAGAGACCTCACCTCCATCTTTTTACTAATCTCCGTAGCATACCAGGCAGCCATCGCCTCCGCATCTGCAGGTTCCATGGCCGTGGGTTTGAATGTGCAGAAGGAGGCTAAGACAGCACCCATGTGGTCCCGAAGAATGACGCCCACTCCTGTAATGCTTTCCTCCTTAGAAATTGCCGCGTCCCAATTTGCTTTTATAAAGAACTGTGGAGGTTTTTCCCATCGTGTCACCATAGGACGCTCTGCTGCAGCAGTGGAAACTTGGCCTTGGCTCCGTGATACCCTGGTTCTCTCGTAAATCGCTATTTGCTCCTTCGCTTGTTTCATGATGGATGCCGGTGACCACATCTCCCCACCATGAACAACGTGATTTCTTCTGAACCAGAGCAAGCGTGCTACTGTGGTGAAGAGTTGAAAAGTGACATCATCCAACTTTTCCATAAGCAGCAGAAATATTTCCTTGAAGCTGGTGTCATCACTGCTGCATTTGTGCAATGCCTTTGGGCCCTCAAGCCAAACATCTCTGGCTGATTGACAATGCCAAAGGAGGTGTCCCACTGTCTCGTCGTATAAGCCACATAAGGAACAGAGGGAGTCGGATACAATATGGCGCCATTTTAGATTTGCTTTTGTTGGCAAAGCATTTTGGCATGCTTTCCACAAAAACATCTGAAGAGCTGGAGGTCCCTTTGCCTGCCATATTTGCTTCCATAACTCCTTGGTGGACCATGAATCCGAGCATGAACCTATATCCCTCTCCCTTGCCGCCTTTGCCATATGATAACTACTTCGAACAGAGTACACCCCATTCTTTGTTCCCTCCCACACAAGTTGGTCGGCTTGTCTTCCCGGGCAAATTGGGATTTTGCAAATAGTTTGCACCTGCAATTCTGAGAAAAGCTCTTGCAATTTTGGAACATTCCACCACCTGCTGTCCTGATCAATCAAACTACTCACCCGTTCCTCATTACACACCCCTGCAGGCCTTTGCAAATTGTGACTCAGCTTCGACTGGACCCATCTATCCTCCCATATCCTGATAGAGCCACCATCTCCTACCCTCCACAAGAGCCCCTCAGCAAGGAGTCCCTTTGCTTTCCAGATACTGCGCCAGGCGAAAGAGGGGTTGTGGCCCAATGACGAATGCAGGAAGGAGCTATCTCGAAAGTATTTTTCTCTGAAAATTCGACCAACTAGTGAATCCGGCTGCTGGAGTATACGCCACCCCTGTTTTGCCAAAAGTGCAAGGTTAAAAATTTCGATATCTCTAAAACCCAAGCCCCCAACAGTTTTTGCTTTGCTCATACTGTCCCAACTCATCCATGCAACCCGTGACAAGTTTTCCTTATGGCCCCACCAAAATCTCCGCATCATAGAATTAATTCGACGACACAAAGATTTGGGGAGTTGAAAGATACTCATTGTGTAAGTGGGGATCGCTTGGATGACCGCTTTGAGAAGGACTTCTTTGCCCGCCTGAGACAGGAATTTCTCCTTCCAACCTTGAAGTCTATCCCAAATCCGGCTTTGTATATTTTGGAAGGCTCTAGTTCGGTTCCTTCCAACAAGGGCCGGAAGGCCCAAATACTTCTCTTTAGTATGTATTTTCACACACACATTTTAACTTATAATAAAAAGTAAGATGAGATGCGTTTAAGTTTTGAAATTAAATTATAATGAAGAATCTCGTGCGTAGCGCGGGTTACATGCTAGTACCATATTAAACTACCAGTTATCTTAAAAGCTTAAACTGATAAAAAAATGTAAATTTAATTACTTTAATCACATGAAGGCTCAAAATTCCTTTTAATAGGTGATGCCCAACACATAGAATATTTAATTTAAGTGGGGGGTAATTTGATGGAGTCAATGTTCGATTTCAGGATCTTTGGCTTTGATATCATGTTAAATCACTAGTTGTCCCAAATGCTTAAGCTTATAAGAAGAGGTGAATTTAATCACTTAATCATTAGTTTAACAATAATAAATGTTTGTAATAAAATTTTAAATGATAAAATTTGAGATAATTAGGGGAATTAAAGGGGATATGCCTAATTTAATTAGAAATAAAATAAGGGGGAAAGAATAAAAATTAATGATTTTTGAGGTAGTTATGTAAATTATGAAAATTTAAGGGTTTTCACCCCCTCCCCCAGCGACTTTTCTTCTTCTTCAATCAACAAAAAGCCCCTCCCCTTTAGAGCATTCATGTCCAGCTAGCTCACCAAATATTTATCTAAAGAACACTTTATTTTATTTTAACTATCAACTTTTCCAAAATACCTACATTCAGCTCAACATTTTAGCTATCCAGTTATTCTATTTAAAATATTTTTTCTTTATCTATTTTCACTATTCTCAAAGAGGAGAGAGAACCAGATTATTTTTTAATTAATTTAAATTATGAAATGTTGAGCTACAGTGCTCACCAAATTTGTTGAGCATAGGTGCAGGCTTTGGGGCTCGAGATACGGTGATGAGACAGATGTAGGTTCGTACGCTTGGGTCGCTATTGGTCTTGACTTTTCTTGGCGATTGCTTGCGCGACAAGGTGACGAGCTCAAGATTTGGTAGACGAGGGGGGTTGGTGGCAACCTTCTCGTTGAGGGGTAACTCGAGACCCTTCTATGCGAGTTGGGTGGCGGCCATTCGTGAGTGGCTCACGGGTGGGTCAAATGTGACCTGCGAGATACTTCATAGGCCCTTGGGCTTTGTTTATGTAAATAAGGACCTTTTCATCATGCCGACCTTCGGGCCCGACCCTCGGGCTGGATTTCCATGCAAATAAGAATCTGGTCCGATTTCCATGCAAGCCAAGCAAAATAGTTTCCCAAATTGACATCAAGTCATGTGAGCCAATGAGCCACCATTCCATGTCGCTTTTCTGTATAGTTTTTGAAAAAAAAAAAAAAAAATGATTTTAAAAGAATTTATGGGTGCTAAGAGCATGTTTGGGTTGCGTTTGAGAAATAGCATTTTTAAGTTAAAAAAAACGTTTTTTACTTTTTAAACTTTGATTAAAAGTGTATTTTAGTCAATTTTTTTTGCTTTTTAAAAACCTTCGGTTAGTCGTGGTAGATTTGTCGCATCCGTTGATTAGTATACGTTGGACTGTTTATGTCGACTACAATCCATCTGGGTTTTGGATTAGATGGACTTCAAAGTTTGAAAGAGAAGAAACAACCAGATTGTTTATGAATATTTTATATATGGAAAATGCTCTCTATCTAATGTTTCAGAGCCGAAGCCATGGCTATTCATACTTGGATTCAACACGTCAAAGCTCATAATGGCTGATGTGATATGAGTTTTTGACAAAAGAAAAGCGAGAGAAGCCGTGGATAAAAGAATTTTTTCTTTTTGTCTTTTACTTTTGTTTTCTTTTTTGTTTTATTTTTTTACTATTTTTTATAGTAGAATTTTCTCGTAAGTGTTCCGTGGGACCGTGGGAATTGGTATCAACTTATTTTATTCCCTTCTTTTCTCAAGTCCCTTGAGTATTTGTCACGTAAATAAATGTTCAGAACAATTTTAATTAGACAATGTCATTGCAAGCCGCTTTCTCCAAAGTTTGTTTCATTTGATATTAAAACTATCCACATTGTTAAATATGAGATCAAATATAAATCATCGAGTATGAAATTGAAGGAGTTACAGCTTGGTGGTCTAGTCACAGAAGGGCTGATGAGTATGTATTTGCATTGAATATTCATAGATGAGTAGAATTGCAGAAAGAGAAATGGCTATCAAGTGAGTGTCAATAGAGTAGTTCGAAGTGGACATCAGCTACAAAGCGTGATAAAATGTTATGATCTTAGATAATCATGTATATATAAACTCTTAGGCACTCTTTCTTTACAAATTAGTTTAAAACAAATTTTGAGTTCTTTACAAATTGGTTTAAAACAAATTTTGAGTAAAACTAATGATTGAAAATCGGCTGAATTTTGACTCACTTGTTTATGGGTAAAGTTGAACAACTTTGTGCTTGATGTGACATCAACAGACAGTGCATGGCCGATTTTATTGACAAAGTTGTTGGCATTTTCCTTGTCTTATTTTGCTTTCTCAGGCGACCTTTCAACTGCTTAATTTTTCATAACACTACAGTACAGAGCAAGCGATGCTTGTGATGCAATTGATAAGCATGATACTTCTCTCTGTAAACAAACATGTCTAGATCTGATTGAAGAAATAAACAAATCAGTTGCTTCCAACACTTGCCAACGGAAAAGAGGGGATAATGCATGGACCAATTATTTATTGCGACATGTGCTAGACCATCTTCTACAGTCTCTTTAGCTACTTGGCACAACCTTTGTCTGTCAAATAATTTTTTTTTTCAATTAAAATAATTAAAACAACTTATTCGGTGTTTAAAATAATATTACTTATAACCATATCATATTTATTTTGAATGTCAGAGATTATTTAAAATGTCTACTTGCATAGAGAATATATAATATAGTGATTACAACTATCAAAGTATGAAAAAAAGTGTTCATTGTCTAATGGATAGGACAAAGAGTCTTCACAACTTTTAGAATATGTTAAAATCCTATTGGGAGGCAAATTATTTGCATGTCGTTTTTTGATACTTGTATAGGAATGTTAGAGTAAAGTTGAAGTCTTAAGAATGCTAAAAAGAACTTTTAACACACAAAAAATTCGTTTGAAGAAAAATGTAATTATTTGGTAAAATTAATTAAATGCGCTTTTAAGGGTCCAAAAAGCATAAAAATTGTCAGAAAGGAGTTTTGGCAAAAACTTACAAATGAAGCTTTTGCTCAAAAGTTTTTTTTGACTTAAAAGCTATATTTCTCAAATACAATCTCAAAGAAGCTCTTAGTTTAAGTCATTCTGGGGTAGATTTATACTCGACTAGCTCCAACTAGTTTCATTCTACCATTATTCTTTACATGTCATTGTGGGGGTAGATTTATACACAACTGCAACTTGTCATGGTCAATTTCATTCTACCATTATTCCCTTTTTTTTAAAAAAAAAAAAAAAAAAAAAAAAAAAATTCTTCTATTTCATTCCCAACAAGTCCCACCGAAGTTGTAGCTACATGAGCTTATGGACAAGGCTTCTTCTGCCTTAGTATGTCTCCATTGGGAGTTTCTATATATGGTTGTTTTTGAAGAAAAAAGATGGATTTATGCGGATGTACTTAGACTATCGGGAGTTGAATCGAGTGACAGTGAAAAACAAAAGTACCCCTGACACAGATTGACGATCTATTTGATCACTTGTATGGTGCCAATGTGTTCTCTAAATAGATCTTTGATTAGGGTATCAGCTGAGGATCATGCATAAATATGCACATAACACGACATTTAAAACCTTGTACAACCATTACGAGTTTTTGCTCATACAATTTAGGTTGGTTAATGCACCATCAATCTTTATTGGTAAACTGAATATTTCACAACTACTTGAATTAGTTTGTGGTCGTGTTCATTAATGATATCCTGATGTTGATGTACTCGACGAGTCGAGAAAAACACAATGATCATTTTTTCAAGTGGTGTTGGAGAATCGGAGATACTGCCAAAAAAAAAAAAAAAAGTGTTGCACTTTAAGTTTTCAGTTAACAGAAAGAGATACTTTATAAGAGCAAAAATGGCTCACACAACACACATTAAGTTATGTTTATGCTAGTGACATATGGTGTTTCAAAAGGTCAGTGTTTGTAGTTATAGAAAAAATATATATAGCATATTTTCCGCTGCGTGGATTATTATGAATAGTAGTAGTGACATTCTAACATTATTCCCTTTAAAAATAAAAAAATAAATATATTATAAATCCCTAAGTCAACGCGCTAAAACTGTAAAATCCCTTTTTTTCTTTTTTCTTTTTTCGAATTTTTTCGAATTTTTACTCTCTGGGTTAATCAAAATGCCAAATAAATCTCTACCGTTAAATTTTCTCAAATTTTTGTAACGCTCATTAGTCCCAATCAAAATGTACAGTTTTGATTGGAACTAACTTCAGTCTAATTTTTAATCTTATGTGTCTACAGTGGATACATAGGATCAAGACTCATCATTTTGTAAAAGGACCCAGTAATAATGAAATCACAGTAACCCCTCCTTTACCAATCACTCTCTTCCTAGCGGTGGCATGAGCTGCCACAACTTGTCGGAGCTCCTTAAGGGCTTGAACTCTAGCTTGACCCTTGACCTTCTTTAGCGTTTCGAGAAGCTCCAATGCCCTTCCCTCTATGTTTTCCAATTTTGTGTTCATAAGCAAATACTTCAGTTGATGAGTTTTGATCCTACGTGTCCACTGTGGACACGTAGGATCAAAAACTGGAATGAAGTTAATTAGTCCCAATCAAAACGGTACGTTTTGATTGGAATTAACGGGCGTTACACAAATTTGAGAAAATTTAACAGTTAAAATTTATTTAGCATTTCGATTAAGTCAGGGAGTAAAAAAATAAAAAAATTCGGGATTTTACAGTTTTGACGGGTTGGCTCATGAATTTATAATATATTTATCCTTTTAAAAAATAAAAATAAAATAAAATCAGCCTTAGTATGTCTCCATGGGGAGTTTCTATGGTTGTTCTTGAAGAAAAGAGATGGATTTATGCACATGTGATATCTAAGGAAGGCGTCTTGGTGGATTCAAGCAAGATTGAACCGGTTGCCAAGTGGGAGACACCGACCAACATTCAAGAAGTTCGCATCTTTCTAGGGCTGGTCGAGTACTATCAGAAATTTGTTGAAAGATTCTCTGAAATCTCTGATCCATTGACCACATTAACAAGGAAAAATGCTCAGTATATCTGAATTAAAGCTTGTGAGGAAATAAAGCTACTAGAAGTTAAAGCGGAGGCTAGTTAATCGATTACTTTCACAACATGCCTTAATCTAAATCATCAACTTTGGGTAGATTATCATCTGTTGATCCAATATTTATCCCTAAATTGCACAGGAAACACAAGCTTGCTGCAAAAGGGGTATCACATCACAACTTCTCAGGTAAAGCCATGGGAAAATAGCATGAGCTACCATATCAAATGTTTTAATCATGTAAATATTGAATTTCTTCTAATTAATGTATCTTCCACTCCAAGTTACAACATTTTTTAACCCAAGAATGGTAACCAAACACAAATATTTTACAACCAGAGGATTCAATATAATTTCTTATCATTAAGCAAAAAATTTCATCACCGGGAGGGCAATTTTATGCTCATTTTACCGAGAATTAAGATCGACTTGATAGTGTAGTAGAAGAGCCGATCCACGTGGCATCTGATGATTGAATGAGACTTTGAGTGTCACTTGAGCTCTGTCCTAGGATCTGATCAAACTGGTCTCTTAAAGCCTTAAATCTCAACTCATCAGCATAAATACTTGGATCCATGATCAACTCATGAACAACAGTTCGACCTTCAAGCATGCTCACTACTGCAGACATTGTGGGTCGAAGTGCTGGCGATGGATTAGTACATAAGAGAGCTACTTTAAGGATTCTTACTGCCTCTTCTTTACTGAAGTTAGACCCCAAGTTTGGATCCACCAACTCCATCAAGTTTCCTTTTTGTTGTAAAACAAGGGCCTATATAAGAATGGAGAAAAAAATGGACAAGGAAACAAATTAGCATTAGATGATAAGTTTATAACTTATAATGAAAACCAAAAATGAAAATTTTTCCAAGATTCATGATATTTGTATATTGTCAACATTCTGATCTCAAACATTTCATATTATATCGTTATTCACGGCTCCTCTACAAATTGAAGAACACCTATCTTACCCAATCTAGAAGGCACACAAAATCCTCATTAGGTCGAAATTTCATGTTGTTCTTCCCAGCAACAATTTCCAATGCAACAATTCCAAAACTATATACATCTGCTTTATATGTTAAATACCCCCATAATGCATATTCTGGTGCCATGTATCCTCTGCAAAAAAATATCATTCTATTAGTAAGGGTTCACTGGTAGGAGGTTACAAGCTTCACTATCAAACACCTACATAACAGAAGAATTTTGTCCTTGGAAATTGTTAATTAAAGCAGTCATGCACTATTAGCCATACAGGGAAACCTGAATATATAAATACAATTTTCATGGTACTGCACCAGCTAATAAGAGTGCAATTAGATTGCAATTGTAGATCATACCAGTGTTTCGTGCCTAGAAAATGATTTGTGAAGCAGAGATACTAACACGAGTGAATTAGATTGCAAAAGCAGATGGCTAACATAGACAACCTAGTAGAAATAGATAAGCCAGGACTTTCTCCATGGTACTGCACATGCTCAAACTCGTGTATGGATAACTTCAATTTCCACCTTATTTGGATTTACTATTAAGGCAAGAAACTTGACTTAAGAGACATTATCATGCGTATTTTCTTAAAAACAAAAGAAAATGTTCATATCAGAGTGAAGGAAATATATAAAGATAGCTCACATAGTTCCTGCAACTCGGGTGCTAATGTAGGTGTTCTCCTCTTCATCGAGCTTGGCCAACCCAAAATCAGAAATCTTAGGTGTAAGGTCCCTATCCAGTAGTACATTGGTAGTTTTGATGTCCCTATGAACAATTTTCAGTGGTGATTCCTCATGCAAGAAAGTCAGTCCTCTTGCTATGCCGACGCATATTTTATGCCTTGTAGGCCAGTCCAATTTCACTCCGCCACCCTCTGGATCTGCAATTGGTGCATATAGCTCAATCAATGATATGATTCAAGGCTTTCAATTCCTATTATTCATGCCAAGGATAAAACACAGCTTACCAAACAAAGCATGTGCAAGGCTATTGTTTTCCATGTATTCATATACCAACAATAATTGATTTCGTTCAATACAACATCCATACAGCTTAACAACATTCGGATGTTGTAAACCAGAAATCATTCCTATTTCATTCACGAACTCTCGATTTCCTTGCTTTGATTTAGAAGAAAGTTGCTTAACGGCAATTATGGTACTATCTAATAAAGTGCCCTGCATTGAAAGTATGGATTATTGGTTATGTATAAACTGTATCCGAAAATGTAACGAACCAGTAAAAGTTGTGAAAGAGAGAATATATATATATATATATATATATATATATATATATATATATATATATATATAATGCTTTCACACAAAGATAGAAGACGATGATGGAATAGTAGATTACCTTGTATACAGCTCCAAAGCCACCTTCCCCAAGCTTGTTTGCAGCATCAAAATTGTTTGTGGCAACTTTAATTTGTCTAAAGGTAAAAAAACCAGTTTGCAGATCTAATCCTTTCAGCTCTGCAAAAGGAACGAGGTCAAGTTGTTGGACTGCATCCTAAACATTACAAGAATGCTTGGGTGCTCTGACTAGTTAGTACATCTGAACTAAATTACCTTGTTCCCTTGATGTCTTGCCTCCTAAATAGCCTTTCCAACGAAGAATTCCTAAAATCATGAAAACAAGGCTTGACAACAAAACTGCAGTTCCAACAGCAAGGAATATCTTCTTTTTTCTGTCATTGGGAGGCTTGAAATCTGCAGAAAAAGGTAGCAAACAACAGTGATTGTACGACAGCATTTTGTTTCTAGTCTGTACTAGCATAAACGTATATATAGGTGAATCTAGTGTAAAAGAGGATACTTCTCAATGGTTCAAGACATAGATTAACTAATAAAGAAGAACAAAAGAAAGGTATAAGAGAAAAATCTGGGTAAGTCTTCCACCAAGCTGCACATTAACTTTCTTTCAAGTATTTTATGTTGCATCCAGTGGTTATGGGGATTGCTGCATCCACAGTAATTTAAACTTCTTTATTTTGTCAATCTACTCCAAGAGTACAAGACATGGAAAATAGAGAAATTCAACACAGTATGAGAGAGAGAGAGTGGCATAATGTAGTAATGTCTCATGATGTTAAAGAAGGAACACAGAAGGTACAACCTATATTACTCACCAGAGTCTATGGTGATAGCTGATATAAGAGGACCATATGTTCCTCTCTTTGGGATATCTTTTGTCCCTTTCCCAGCCCAATAAAAGCGAACCTCCAAAGCTTTATTGTTAACAATTGCTGTAAAATTCCTAATGACAGCTTTGTCAACTCCTTGTGCTTCCTTTTCAATATCAAAATCTTTCAGCACCAAGTCATTCTGTAACAAAAGTAATTCAGTTGAATTATCTTCTATAGCATACAGAGAAGGAAAACAATCTCATTGACCACCTCTACCTGTATATAAACATCAAACATCCGTCTTCCGACACTGTAAAAAGATCTATTGTCTCGGAGTATTATCTTAGCAAAATGAAGGTTCACAGTATAATTTCCATTTGCCAAGCAGCGCGCATAATATGTAAGAGATAGAGGAGAGAGACGTGCATTCATGTATAACAGGGAGTCGTTCATTCTGAGCCTCGATTCATTTTCTGCTACATAGTCCTTTGAGGTACTCCAAACATCCCAAAAATCTCCAGTGCTACTAAAGCCCCAAGTATCATCTCTCATGCGAACAAATTTTGCTGCACCTCCCGGCTCTAAATCTTCTTCATACTTGATGTCTCCAATGGTGGTTGCCCTTCCACCACAATTTATATGCAATGAGTAATGATCTGGAGAGTATCATTACAAGGTAATAAGGTGCAAACCAAACATGATAGAAGATATATTCAATGAAGTTTGATAGTTAAATCTTGTTGTTATGCAGTATAAAAAATTGGCCAATTTCTTGTGTCTTTTTTTTTTGTTTTTAATAAAAATTTGAAAAAGTAAAAATACTGTTTTGGGTCTAACAAATGTACCTTTTGAACATGGATTATTCTTCAGACACTCTGTAAGTATTCTAAAATAAAATATAGCACAAAGAAGAAGAATTAGGATGTTAAAAACAGAATTGAAACAAAACATAGAAAATAAAAAAGAGGGTCCTCCTTCTTAGAAGTTTAATATATTAGATGTGTTAGAGGAATTTAGGGTTTGCATGTAAAGAGAAGAAAGAAGAGGCTGTGTTATTTTTCACGTAGCCTTCTCCTCTCATACTTCATATATATATATATCTAATGTAACATTGAGTACAAAGACCAAAATACCCCATATAATATATTAACCCTAATATGCTCATCTAACACTCCCCCTCAAGCTGGAGCATATATATCATATAAGCCCAGCTTGGAACAAATAAACTCTAACTTCTTTCGACACAAAGACTTTGTAAACATATCAGCTAGTTGATCTCCAGACTTCACAAATGGTGTAGATATATCTCTGCTGAGTATCTTATCTCGAACAAAGTGACAATCGACCTCAATATGCTTAGTTCTTTCATGAAAAACAGAGTTAGATGCAATATGTATAGCGGCTTGATTGTCACAAAATAATGGGATAGGAGTAGGAGCAGTGAATCCAATCTCCTGTAGGAAATGTTGTAACCACGTCAATTCACTAGCAGTATTAGACATTGCCCTGTATTCTGCCTCAGCACTCGACCGTGCCACCACCGTTTGTTTCTTACTTTTCCAAGTCACCAGATTACCACCCAAGAATGTGCAATACCCTGTAGTAGATCGCCTATCTGGGAGGGAACCTGCCCAATCTGCATCAGTAAACCCTTCTACCCGGAGGTGTCCATTCGGTCTATACAATATCCCAAGGCCAGGAGCTCCTTTCAAATATCGAATAATACGAGTAACAACTTCCCAATGTAAAACTCTAGGAGCCTCCAAGAATTGACTAACAACACCAACTGCATATGAAATGTCTGGCCTAGTAATAGTGAGATAATTCAACTTTCCAACCAAACGACGATACCTACTAGGATCTTCAAATAATTCTCCTTCATCTTTTACTAATTTCTGATTAGGATCCATTGGAGTGTCAACAGGACGAGCACCCAGGAGACCTGTCTCTTCTAACAAATCAAGTGCATATTTTCTTTGAGATAAATTGATACCCTTTTGGGATCTAGCAACTTCAATCCCCAAGAAATATCTGAGTTTTCCCAAATCTTTAGTATGAAACTTCTGCTGTAAAAACAGTTTCAATCGAGCGATACCTCCTGAATCATCCCCTGTAATCACAATGTCATCCACATATACCACAAGAAGAATGTAGCCTGCATTTGTATGCAAGTGAAATACTGAATGATCTGTTTGACAACGCTGAAGACCAAACTCCATAACGGCCTCAGAGAACTTCCCAAACCATGCCCGTGGAGATTGCTTGAGACCATACAAAGCCTTCTTTAACTTACAAACACAACTCCGATACTCCCCCTGAGCAACAAACCCAGGTGGTTGCTCCATATAAACTTCCTCATGTAAATCCCCATGTAAAAAGGCATTTTTGACGTCCAACTGAAATAAGGGCCAATTAAGATTAGCAGCCAAAGAAATAAGAATACGAACGGAAGAGATTTTGGCAACTGGAGAAAACGTCTCATCATAATCAATACCATATGTCTGTGTATAACCCTTAGCAACCAAACGAGCTTTCAACCGTTCAACAGAACCATCAGGATTAAACTTAACCGTGTATACCCATTTGCAACCAACAGTCTTCTTAGCAGGGGGTAATGGAACAAGTTCCCACGTACCACTTTGATGTAAGGCCTTCATTTCCAATTCCATAGCTTGCCTCCAACCAGAGTCAGATAAGGCATCCTGCACTGTCTTTGGGGTGGAAACAGTGGAAAGATGGGAAATAAAGCAAAAATGGGAAGGAGATAAAGAACTAGTGGATACAAACTGACTGATAGGATGTTTAGTAGTGCAAGAACGTGTACCTTTCCGTAGGGCAATGGGCAAGGAATCAGATGCAGGTGCCAGTGGATCCGAAGACGGGGAGGATGATGGTGGAGGTGCAGGAGCTGATGGTCGTGGCCGACGTGTATAAACCTGGAGAGGAGCAGGTGAAGGTGGAGGCAACATGACAGACTTAGAGAGATATGGAACAGGCAGCGGAACAGACGCGACATCAGGCTCAAGAGTAGACGCTCCAAAAGACGCATCAACAGGAAAATAGGAAAGAGACTCAACAAAGGTGACATCGGCGCTAGTAAAGTAGCGGCGAAGAACAGGACTATAACAACGATATCCTTTCTGAGTTGGGGAATAACCAAGAAAGACACATTTGGTAGAACGAGGATCAAGTTTATCATAACCAGGACCTAAATTATGAACATAACAAACACACCCAAAAACCCTAAGTGGTAAGGCAAATGGGGGTGAAGAACAGTATAACAGAGAATGAGGAGAAGCGCCATCTAAGACCGAGGAGGGCATTCGATTAATGAGGTAACAAGCAGTAAGAACAGCGTCACTCCAAAAATGTTTGGGGACATGCATATGAAATAAGAGACAACGTGCAACATCCAATAAATGACGATTCTTGCGTTCAGCCACTCCATTTTGTTGTGGAGTGTGAGCACATGATGTTTGATGGATAATGCCTTTATCAGACAAATAAGAGGCAAAAGAACTAGATGTGTATTCTTTGGCATTATCAGAACGCAAAATACGAATTTTCTTAGTAAATTGAGTCTTAATCATATTACGAAAAATCCGGAAAACAGAAAATAACTCTGAACGATTTTTCATTAAAAATAGCCAAGTCATACGGGAAAAATCATCCACAAAGGTCACAAAATAATGAAATTTATTGGATGCAATATTCATTGGACCCCATACATCAGAATGAACTAACTCAAAAGGATGTGAAACACGACTAACAACTCTTGACGGAAAAGAAACACGACGGTGCTTACTAAGCTGACAAGCTTCGCAAGACACGGACAACTCGTTTCGAAGACTTGGGACTTGATGCTTCAATGTAGGAAGGGAAGGATGACCAAGACGACAATGCCACTGAAGAGCTGAGGTTGACGACTGTAAAGCACATGAGGAAAATGAAGGTGCAAGATCCAGATAATATAAGCCACCAACTTCATGCCCCATACCAATCATCCTCCTCGTCTTGAGATCCTGAAAAATGCACAAAGAAGGGTAAAAACTGACAGAACAATTAAGAGCTTTGGTAATTTTACTAATGGATAACAAATTAAAAGGAAAACCAGGAACGTGTAGAACAGAAAGCAACTCAATATCTGGACTCAAATGGGTATGGCCAGAGCCGGCTACGGTGGAGAGGGAACCATTAGCTAGGGTGACACTGTGGGGTGTATCAACAGGACGATAATCAGAGAGAGAAGTGGACGAACCAGTCATATGCTCATTGGCGCCAGAATCAATAATCCAAGAGTCGCGAGTGGAGGATAAAAGACAGTGAGATGCAGTACCTGACTGAGCAAGAGTAGCAGTGGAAGAGGTAGAAGCCCGCTTATGGGTTAAGAACTGAGCATACTCATCTTTCGGAATGGAGATCAAATCATTGTCGAAGTGTGAGCTCGAGCTAACAGGTGGTCCAGATGGAGCTGGGAAATCAGCATGAGAAGCAACCTGATTGGCCAACCCAGATGGGGTGCCATGTAAATCCCAACAAAAATCCACAGAATGATTAGTACGACCACAATGAGTGCATTTGCGAGTCCCACGACCTCCAATGCGACCTCCGCCTCGAGAATCACGTCCACCACGAAAACCACGACCACCATGACCACCCCGTCCCCCACGAGAACTACCATAACTTCCACGGGCAGCAATAAAGGCAGCACGCTCACTAGTACGCTCAGAACTTATCTGAGAGCTACGATCAGTAAGAGTAGCACGCTGAATCCGAGAAAAGACTTCAGGAAGTGAGGGAAGTGTAGAACCCCCCAAAATCTGCGCACGAACCGACTCAAACTCAGGTTTCAAGCCAAGAAGAAACCGAACCACATCCACATCTTGACGTTGCTGTTCCATTTTCTTCAGGTCCTTAGAGAGCGGTTGGTACAAGTTTCGCTCCTTGCAAATAGCCACAACTTGGTTGTAGTACTCATCCACAGTTTGATCACCTTGTTCAAGTCCAAAATACTGTTTACACACTTCATAAATTCGAGTAATATTCCCAGTTCCAGAGTACATGTGACTAAGATGATCCCAAATGTCCTTGGCACTAGGCAAGTAGATGCATGAAGATCCAATGTGAGACTCAATACTATTCAACATAAGAGAGATAATTTGATTATCTTCTTGTTCCCAAAGGCTAGGAGGATACTCTGTAGGCATACCCGAGGTTAAGTGAATAAACAAACCCTTGCCTTTGAGAAAAACTTCAACAGACCTTGCCCAATAAATATAATTCTTGCCATTGAGCTTCACAAGAGTCATAGGAGCATTAACGAAGGAAGTTTCAAGTTTAGAGGCCATAATCTCAACAACAAAGAAGCCAGACTCCACAGAAATACAAAAAAAATAATAGGAACTGTAACAACCACTTAAAAGGAATGGGAGAAAAAAAAAATCCAAAACCAGAAACTCGCCGGAGGTTCGCCGGAGACTCGCCGGAGGTTCGCCGGAGACTCGCCGGAGACCGTCGAAACTCGTCGGGGACAGGCAGACCACGCCGGAAATCCCACTGGAAGGACCAAAACTAGAAGCTAAGCCAAACAGGGACCTGCGCAGGAGACTTACCGGAGGCTGGCCGGAAACTTGCCGGAAACTCGCCGGAAATACACTGAAACACGCCGGTGTCTGACAGACCTCACCGGTGATACCAAAACCCACAGCGACAGACCCAAGCGACTACCACAGAACACGTCGGCAAACCACCACAGACTCAGTCGACGACCACACTTCAACGACAACCCAGTTTCACTGTAACCTGCCGGCAGCCATATACTTCACCAACAACCACAGACTAGACCGTAAATACACCACAAACCACACCGGCGACCATCTATCCCCAATCACTATTCGCGGGCATGAAGCCCACGTCTCACAATTCCACGCTCAGCAGGAGAAAACTAGGATTCGGGTAAAAAAAAATATATTAATAAAGAAGGGAGGAAGAAGCGGGGTGAGAGATGCAGTCAATAGTTATGGCTCTGATACCATGTTAGAGGAATTTAGGGTTTGCATGTAAAGAGAAGAAAGAAGAGGCTGTGTTATTTTTCACGTAGCCTTCTCCTCTCATACTTCATATATATATATATCTAATGTAACATTGAGTACAAAGACCAAAATACCCCATATAATATATTAACCCTAATATGCTCATCTAACAAGATGCTTACGAGTTCTCCGATCCAGAAAAGCTTCTGAACAAATTTCTGTGGAATAAAAAGTTAGTTCCACAAATAAAAATTACAAGTAGATGAAGGAAGCAAGTTGTAATGATCAAGTATGTTTCTGTTAAGGGGAAAAAATTTTCTTACAGGGTGTCTGGACAAGTATTTGGTGCAGAGCTTGTGGAAAAATTATTATAAGATATGTCTATTTGGCTGCACAAAAGAATAATTCTTTTAGTCTTTGCAATCCATCCCCTTCACCCCACCCCACTAAAACAGTATTGCGATCTATTTACAATATCACAACATTTCTAAGAATTCATACTGGATTTTTTGAAGCTAAACAAACGCTGGTGCCATTTGGGATTAAATTGCCAGATATAAAAGAAAACATCAAATAATGGAATGAAAAATTGAAGCTCTTCCGAGGTACTTGGAGGAAGATGGAAATGAAGTTGACAAGAAAAGGGTCAACCACTGGACATGGGAGAATGTTCCCCACAACTTACACCTACTGAGGTCAGCCGATGAAGCACCATCCACAGTAGGATTTCATGTATATGTATCTAGATATATAAGGCATTATGTTAACAACTTAAATGAATATGCTTCAGCAGTCCAAAATAAATCTATTACATAAATAAATGGAAATCTCATGCAAAATTAATGTAGAATTTAGGATGGAAAACATACTAGCGGCTATCTCTGCTCTTGATCCATTCTGGAATAGGCCCACCGAGAAAGTTGCCCGTCAGATATCTATCCCATGATCAACAAAAATCACATTGTCATTAGAAAAGTTCAGATTGTTCCTATTTGAAACATTTATACAGAAAAAATATTTAAATTCTAAACTTCAGTGAGCTAATTCCATATGTATGAAGCCTTCAGACATGTCTTGTTATCATAATAGCCCATTCCAAGTGGATGAGACTTCAAAATTTTGCCTCATCACTTTGTTAAGCTAGAATCCTAAAGGTGACGTCTGTGTGAATATGTGCTACTTGTAATCTAGTAATTCTGGTTCAAAGCATTTAGTATCTAAACTAGCTGCTGCATTAACTTTTCTTATAGAAAACTTATGTAGAATTGCAGTACTTGCATGGTAATAAAGTTAAAGAACTGTGTACCAAAAGCTTAAGCTATTAGCTAGGGTCATCTATGCAAAAACTGAAAAAAAAAAAGACCAAAAACCTTTGAATTGTTTTAGGAAGTAAGTCAATGTCGTATTCAAGCTTAAGACACACTAACTAGGCCCCTAGGCATCATGCTGTAAGTTAGCCATCCTCATGAATTTAGATTCCTTACATGGTGTCCAAGCTTGTTAGAACTCCAAAATATGGAATTCTTCCTTCCAATCTGTTGAAGCTGAGATCTCTGCAAAAGAAAGAAAGAAAAACAGATGTCATAAGAACAAAAAATTATAAATAATTTTTCTAGTGAACATGGTAAACATAAGAGCTACGTGTGTCTCCTAAATGAGATTGTTTTGTGGGGAACGTTATAAGGTCGAGAAAAAACAAAAAGTAAAGAGGAAGGGAATTCAAAGAGAAGGAAATTGTTAAAGTGAATTTATTAGGCAAGGGACCCTTTTTTAAGGTCTGATAACAATTTCATTACATTAAAAGGGAAATGCAAAGAAATTCCAGTCAAAATATAAGACACTTTTTTACAAAACATTTCACACCTTATTGAAGGAATAGTTTAACACAACAGGTGTTTAACTTTTGCAGGAAGGAATTAACTTCTTAAAAAATCAAAAAAGAAAAAAATGATAAGTGTAGTCGTGTGGCCACCCGATCTGGTCGAGGTGGCTACGCACGCCTGCCTCTCTGCACAGCCACCTCTGTCATGGTTTGAGGTGGCTCTGTGGCCACCAAAACAAGCCTAGTGGTCGTGTGGCCACCCTACTCTTTCATTGAGGGAGTGGTCGTGTGGCCACCTTATTTAAAATTTTTGTAATGCCACCCTTTCCGTTAGGGTTTGGGGTTAAATCAGGCGGCAAATGAGTGAAATGATTTTTATTAAAATTATAAAATTACCTTAATTAAATCATTTTTAAAAAAAAAAGGGGGGGGGGGAGAGGGGAGGGGGGGGGGTATTTTGGAAAACATTTACAAGGCCTCCGTTAGTATTTAACAGAAAATTCTAACGGGTGAGTTACATTGCAAACTTTTTAAAGTTGGATACACTAAATTGAGAGTTTTTCAACTTTAAGGGGTGAATGCAAAAGGGATGATAGTTTAGGAGAATTAAGCGAAATTTTATTATATGTTTTAATTTCCATGTTCTTCACTAAAAAGTAGAAAGAAGAATAAACAGAGTAATTACAATATTTTCAGCTGTGCCAATTCTGAGATATATGCAGGGACTGGTCCAGAGATATTGCAACTCCTCAACATCCTGAACCATAAACAAACTTCATGTGATGTAAGTGTTGCAACAAGAGGTACATTATTCCAATTGCAGAGCATTTTACAACATAAAAATGCCTTACAATTTTGCCAGGTTACTCATGTTCCGTAGTGGTGGAAAAGGTGAACCCTCTCCTGGTAAGTCACTAACCCGTCTGCATAGAATTGCATCATGAAGAACTGTTATTGTCTTCAGCAATACATTTTATTAGTTTAAAAATGAAATGAATGTATCATAGACATTATGCACTCAAGAATGTTAAATGAGATAGCAGAACTCACAGCTCTGTCAAATCACTCAAGACAGAAATGCTAGGAGGAATAGGCCCCTCAAGACCACTAGCTTGCATCTCTCTGTTAAGAACACAATTCCAATGGATTTAGATTACACCTGAAAATTTCAGGTAGAAGAGATTTACATAGCATTGTAGTAAGTAAAAAAAATCACATACAATTTCTGAAGTTGTTTCCAGCTTTGAAAGAAGTCAGGCATTCTTCCAGTGAAGTTGTTACTGCTAATCCTACTGCATATGAGCCAAATCGAAACAAGGTTGAGTGAAATAAAAAGCTGAATGTTTTCAAAGAAAAATCTAAAGTTACTGCTAGTAAAGCAATGGAAAAGATTACAACCACTTACAGTTCTTTTAATTTGGTCAGATTAGTAAAAGTGGCAGGCAACACTCCCATGAGATTGTTAGCATTAAGAATGCTGCAGTCACCAGAAGAAAACTAAGACCGGTTCAACTAACTCTAATGTTAAATTATTACGAAAATCACTGAGAATTTAAAATGATTAATCAAATGTAATTTGGAAAAAAGAAAGGAGGAAGAAAGAAAGACTGACAGTCTCTCCAAGTCCACCAAGTTCCCAAGCTCAGGAGGAACAGGTCCAGAAAACAGGTTGCTCTCTATAGTCCTTTAGGATTACAGCAGGGCTAAACCAAATGAAACCTCATAATAATTTAACAAAGAGATCCAGAGCATACAGAGCTTTAATAGTGGTAATCTTTCCCAAGTAATCAATATGTCCAGATAAGTTGTTTGCACTGATGGACCTGCACTTGATTCATTCTATTAGTTCAACAATTAGCTTTTACTTGCTGACCTTGGACATGAAAATTTAGTAAGTCATTTACAGATATTCCAACTGTGTAGAAGCCCATTCTTTTGGTATTGTACCACTAAGGTAGTTCCTATTGAGATCCCTATCAAGAAGAAAAAAAAAAAAAAAAAAAGAAGTGAGCTGTTAGTACAGAAGCTCTAAGTCTAATTGGAAGAAAAACAAATAATTGGAAGCTCTTACATTGCCTTAAGGTAGGGTAGCTTCACCAATGCTGGTGGAAGTCTACCAGCAAGATCCTGCCCTTTAAGAAATCTGCATGTCAAATTTTCCTTTAAAAAAATGATAGATTACAAATTTCGTGGTATAAACTTCATGGTAAGGTCCTAGATTAAATAGATGACTTAAAAAAAAAAAAAAACAAAACAAAACAAAACAAAACAAAAAAGAAGATGCAACTCCATTGTTACTCAACCAAGTTACATATCATATTCATACACTTAAGATTGAACTTCTCAATAAAGGAAGGGAGCTTACATGCTAACCACGTGGCATACACCATTAGGAAAGGAGCAATTGCAGTTGACAGTATTGTTGTACAATGGCCTGTCAACTGAAGATGGTGTTATCCAGTTTGAGTCATTGCATGGATCTACACTGAAATCCCAGTCTTTCTTCCCCAGTTGTGTAGCTATTTCGCGGAGGGCTTCCACTGCACACATCAAACACACATCAACTTCCCTACCAAGATTTGAAAAAACAAAAACCAAAAACCCATCTTTTCTACACAGTTATTTCCTCTGTTTCTAAGACCCAGATATTAGCTGATATATAATGGTGGTTTTCACTCTGTTTTGTTACTGTAAAGGCACACCCAAATGGCATCTAGCCATCAATAAGTAGAAACTTCAATCTAGAGAGATACCATTTGCATCAATTTGAGTTTAACCAACAAACAAAAAGAAAACCCATTTGCATATACAATAAAAAGAAGAAACTTCATCGTCCGGAAGACGACCAGCTTGTGCTTTGACGACTTTGTTTGCTCCCATGCAAATGAACAGCACTATAAGCACAGTAAAACTAAAGGTGGTTTTTGCAATACAAGGCTGGCAGAAGAATCCCATTTCTCCTCCACCAATCAACTTGGTTTGGCGTATGCTTTGCCTTCAAACTTGCCGGAGAAATGCAGATGTGTATACATTTCCCATAGCCATTTCTTTATTGTTATATATATATATATATATTTGTCTCTTTATTGTTATCTTTTGGACTCCATAGACTACTTGCCTTCTGCCCATGCCTTTTTCTGAGAGTGAGTTGGTCAGATATTTGATCCATCATTTAATATGATATCATCAAGATTGGTTCTTAAAGCCAATCCATCTGGCCTTTGGATCTGTGTGCCCGCTAGGTCTTTGACTAAATGCCATATTGGTTTCATGAATATTTTTATATATAATGCTCTTTAATTTCTAATATATATATATTATTTTTTGCCTTTTTTTTTTTTTTTTTTAAGGGACTGGTTGAGTAAATTATTTTATAAAACAATATCTAGGTAGAACCAGTAACAGATATAAGGCCTTGTTTGGTAAGAAAGTTGAAGTTGGCCTAGATACTATTCATCATCATTTCCCAAAAAAATCATCATAAAAACATTTTAACATTTTCACTTTTTATATTAAATCATTCACTTTTTATTATTATTTAAATAAAAAAATCACTACAAAATAAAATTTTTTCACTTTTTCATTTTTTTTATACTAAACATTCTTATTTTTTTTCACATCAATCTACATCAACTACAGTGTTTAGGTCAACCCATTTACCAAACACCACCTAAGTGGGGGTGACCCAGGGGCTGGCGCCCCTGGTAAAAGAAAAGTTTTTTAAAATTTTTAAGTAAAAATTTGAAGGGCACCCCTAGTAAAAATAAAAACTCTCCGGACTCCAACCTGCCCAGCAAAATCCAAAAATGTACCCCTACAAATTTTTTATTTTCTCTACTAGACTAGAGAGGACTGGCTGGACTGCAATGTCCAAAAAAATTTTAATGAATAAAAAATAGAAGTGTTTTCCTGATTTCCACCGAACACGCCAAAATTTACAAGGCACGCTGCAAGATAAGAAGAAAAAAAGTTGGGTCTTGAATCTAGTTGTGGCCGTGTCTCAGTTAGTCAGTGACTCAGTGTGTGACTCAGTGTGTGGGTGAAAGTGAAACACTAGACGAAAAAAAAAAAAAAAAAAAAAGAAAAGAAAAAGTGATTCGTGAAGAGTGGTGATGAAGAAAGTAATTTGTCATTATCTTCTTTCTTTCTAGAATTGCTTAGGAAAAAAAAAAAAAAATTTGTTGAGATAGTAGCCGGAAAATAGTCTTTAAAATTATTTTTACTTTTTAGTCTTTAATTGATAGTAAAACTCACAAGAATATTATTGCTTTGAAAAAAAAATAAAGACAATTTAATTATAAACAAGAATATTGCTTTAATTATTTGTTTTTATTGGTTTGCAGCATTGTTAGACTAACTCCATTTTGTGGTCAGTGTGTTTTCAAGAGATTCTTCAAGATAATTAATTCACTTCACTAAAAGGTACTCATTTTTCTTATACACTTATAGTAATTTAATTGTGTTTAGTTTATTTCGCAAGTAATTTAAATTATTATGTGTTTGTGATGTTGTTAGATGAAGATTTTTAATAATTACTTTGATCTTTGTATTTTTCTTTGTTGGGTAATTTGATGAGTTTGATTTGCTTCATGATACATATACTATGGTATAATTTATTTTTTGATTGTATTTATCATATTATAATAAAAATATAATACATAAAGAGAAAACAAAATTATCATTATGTTTTATTATTTTTTTGCGCCCCTAGAAACTCCAATTCCTAAATCCGCCATTGCGTAGAACAATGAGAACGCCATGAGGAACCGTAACATTTCTCTTTATAGAATTCTATGATTTTTCAATCTTGATTAGGATTTAAAATTAGTGTATCTAACGATATATTTATATACTGTCAAATGCATCAACTTTAATAAATACTATAAATTTTATTTGAAATAGGTATAATATAATCCATTAGGTGTCACTATGCAACAACACATGTTATAAGAGAACAAGATTCTCTCAATTTCATGGTTTCAATTGGAGAAGAGTAATGCTACAAGTTTTCCTACAGTTATCCTAAATGTGATGTGGCTTTTAAAATCACCGTTGAATTTGAGATGTGATTTATTGACTTGTGATCTATTGGTGATTTTAAAAGCCACATCACATTTAGGATGACTCTAGGAAGATTCTAGAAAGACTTATAGCATCAAGAGAAATGATTGGTGGTCGTCAAGAACTAGCTCAATCGGCTGGTACCACACCTAATGAAGTAGAGATTACTAGTTCAAATCCTCCTCCTCTTCGATAAAATATAAGCAAATTATTGACACCGATAATTTTTTCATAAGATATGAAGTTAATGTTGATACATCTTTAAAAAAATTTAAATCATTAAAGTTATGTGTAGGGTTAGATGTTCAAATTTTAAATTTTGATCATAAAATAAATATTATTAAAAAAAAAAAAAAAAAAACTAAACTAAACTAAACAAAATACAAAGACCAAAACATGAATTGAAGCAAGTCCTTTTGTCTGTTTCGATCAACGTTGACTTCCCTAAGCTGTTGGTGAACTAGGAATATCTTTCTTTTTGTTTATTATTATTATTATTATTTATTTATTGTATATCTAACTTAGATTACATCTATATTCCTCTTCTCAAAGTATTAATAGCATACCGACAGAGGAGACTGCAGAGGGAGGGATGCCAGAGCAACAAAATAATAATAAATAAATAAATAATAATCACAAAAAATTATTTTTATTATTATTATTATTAATCTTGGTTGACCTTTACTCTAACGAAGATTACTGGAGGATTGGTTTTGGAGTTGCTTCACTGACAAGCTTTTCTATTTACTTTTGAATGAAGTCTCTTTTCTTGAAAGATAAAAACAAATGTTATTTCTTGGGAGTGGCTCGTTTTTTAGTAATGTTAGAAGTCTCTTTTATGTCACTTTAAAAATTATGTGACTTTTTAAAATTACAATTAATTTTATAATTGATTATTATTAAATTTTGATGAAATTATGATTTTTGAAGTCATTTTATTTTTGAAATTCTACATTTTGGGCCACCCATAATATGTAACCATTTTTTGCTAACAAAAAATTATAAACTTCATTTACCTTTTATATCATATTAATCAATTTCTTTCTCATTTTTCGTCTTAAAACTCTTTACCAAATATACTATATTTGGGTTGACCTAGGAGTGAGAAGGCTTGGCTTTCGGGCGCAAATGACATTCTTTATAAGTATGTTGCTTTGATTTGAGGCTGTTTTATAGGATCCTTTGATTATGAATAGGAAGAGTTTGAAGCTCGAAAGTCTAGGTTTTCTCAAGGGAAATCGACAATGAACCGATCTTTGTCTAGCTCCCCATCTGCTTCTTCTTCTTCGGATTAAAATCTCCAATAATTTAAATTGGTGTTTACCTCAAAAACACTTTTTTTGTATGTAAGTTTCCAAGAAAATTTAGCAAAAATTTCAAGAAAAGCTATGTCTTGATAGGATCTGGCTTGCTAATCCATGCCTACTCCATAAGCCAATTTGCACAGGCAGCCAAAGATTGCCCCCAAAGGGCAGGGGGCATAACATCACTATTTCATGAGTAAAATAGTTACATTAAAATAGGACAACCCACGCAACAACGGAAATTTACTTTTTATTTTTTTTTATTTTTTATTTTTATTTTTTTATACTTTTGAGAAGCATACAAAGGATAGCTTCTTAAACTAAAAAACAAAGGAGTCTCCAAGAGGTAATTTAATTGGCTGGGGACCAAGTCTTGTGAAGCGGAGGTCACTAGTTCGAATCCTCCCTCTTGTGTGGACATGTCCAAAAAAAAAAAAAAAAAAAAAAAAACCAACAAAAGTGACAAC
The DNA here is from genome assembly GCF_965113065.1 of Corylus avellana. Lineage (NCBI taxonomy): Eukaryota > Viridiplantae > Streptophyta > Magnoliopsida > Fagales > Betulaceae > Corylus > Corylus avellana. The sequence goes on along the minus strand of NC_142490.1, from coordinate 19,384,906 downwards.
GCCTTCCTTGGAACATTTGGGAATCAGTCAAATAAATAATCCGGCCTATCAAAAGAATTGATACCACCAAAAAAGACAATTAAAGTAGGCAAAGTTTTGTCAACGAAACAAACTACGGACCAACAGGTGACGGGAAGGGGCATGACCATCTTAAAACCCTTCAACCCTACCCAAATTCCCAAAGCAGGGGACACAAATAAGAGTATGACCCTCGAAGTACCCTTCGACCCTATCCAATTTCCTGTGGGGTTAAATATGACTTTCAATGCGACAACCAACATGCTGGTTGAACATTATAATGCCCAACTATATTAAACTTTGCTGGAAACCTTAGTTTGCTCTAACATGTTCCAAGATAACTCATGCAGGAGGGTAAAACCATGGGAACATATCAAATGATTAATCATGTATAGGGAGAATTTCTAATAATTAATGTATCCTCAACTTCATGTTACAACATTTTTTCCCAAGAATGTTAACCAAACATAAATATTTTCACACTAGAGGATTCAATATACCTTTTTATCATTAAGCAAGAACTTTTCATCGCCATAAGGGCGATGTTATGGTGATTTTACGTAGAGTTAAGATCGACTTGATAATGTAGCAGAAGAGCCAATCCATGTGGCGTCTGACGATTGAATGAGACTTTGAGTGTCACTTGAGCTTTGTCCCAAGATCTGATCAAATTGGTCTCTTAAAGCCTTAAATCTCAACTCATCACCATAAATACTTGTATCCATGATCAACTCATGAACAACAGTTTGGCCATCAAGCATGCTCACAACTGCAGACATTGTGGGTCGACGTGCTGGCGATGGATTAGTACATAATAGAGCTACTTTAAGGATTCTTACTGCCTCTTCTTTACTGAAGTTAGACCCTAAGTTTGGATCCACCAACTCCATCAAGTTCCCTTTTTGTTGTAAAACAAGGGCCTATATAAGAATGGAGAAGAAAATAAAAAAGGAAACAAACTAGCATTAGAATGGAAGGAAAATACAATGACAAAGCCAAATAGAGCAATCATTAAATGATTGACAAGGGCTCATAATTACGCTTTTAATTTGTTGTATGAAAAACAATTGATGAAGACGTATCTTACCCAATCTAGGAGGCACACAAAATCTTCATTAGGTCGGAATTTCATGTTGTTCTTCCCAGCAACAATTCCAAAACTATATACATCTGCTTTATATGTTAAATACCCCCATAATGCATATTCTGGTGCCATGTAGCCTCTGCACAAAAAGATCATTCTATTAGTAAGGGTTCCTGGGTAGGAGGCTACGAGCTTCACTATAAAACAACTCCATAACCAAATAATTTTAGGTACTAGATTTCCCATCTTAATAATTATTGGCATCTTGGCAAGTAATCAGTGCCATTAATAAAGCTTGCTTTATCTCCTACAAGTTTGTTGCACTTGAAAGAGTGAAAGTTCAACTAAGAACAAAAATAAGAGTTCATATTCTTAACTACTGCAGGCATCGAAAACTGCACTTAATATCTGTGACTGATATTTGCCCTTGCAAATTGTTAGTTGAAGTCATGCACAATTAGCCATACAGGAAACCTGAACGTATAAATATAAATACAATTTTCTGTATATTGCTTACTCCTTGTATAAGGAGGAGAGTAACATTTAGAGGTAGAATCCATCAATTGAAGTTAAAAAGTATTGAATAAACAGTTTTCTAATCCTTTTGTTGCATTCTTGAGTTTATTTATTTATTTTTTATGAGAAGTCTGTGTCGTTACTCAATTTCATATAAGCTTGAGGTAAACTAAGTATGTAGATCATACCTAAGTGTATCATGCTTAGAAAATAGTTTGTGACGCAGGGATACTAATAAATGTGCAATTAGGTTGCAAATGCAGATGGCTAACATAAACAACCTACAGCAATACTAAAGCCAACAGTTTTTCCATGGTACTTTAGATGCTCGAACTCGTTTATGGAGACTTCAATTTCAACCTTATTCTGATTTACTATTGGGGAAAAAACTTGACTTTAAAGACATTATGATGCATATTTTGTACAAAAAGAGCAGAAGAAAAAATTTATATTAAAGGAAAGAGATAAAGGTAGCTCACATAGTTCCTGCAACTCGGGTGCTAATGTGGGTGTTCTCCTCTTCGTCGAGCTTGGCCAACCCAAAATCAGAAATTTTAGGGTTAAGGTCCCTATCCAGTAGTACATTGGTAGTTTTGATGTCCCTATGAACAATTTTCAGTGGTGATTCCTCATGCAAGAAAGTTAGACCCCTTGCTATGCCAACACATATTTTATGCCTTGTAGGCCAGTCCAATTTCACTCTGCCACCCTCTGGTTCTGCAATTGGTGCATATAGCTCAATCAATGATATTGAACATTTTAGTTCAACCTATATGATTCATGGCTTTCAATTCCTATTCTTCATGCCAAGGATAAAACACAAAGCTTACCAAACAAAACATGTGCAAGGCTATTGTTTTCCATGTATTCATACACCAACAATAATTGATTTCGTTCAATACAACATCCGTACAGCTTAACAACATTTGGATGTTGTAAACCAGAAATCATTCCTATTTCATTCACGAACTCTCGATTTCCTTGCTTTGATTTAGAAGAAAGTTGCTTAACGGCAATTATGGTACCATCTAATAACGTGCCCTGCATTGAAAGTATGCATTATTAGTTATGTATAAACTATATCCGAAAATGTAACGAACCAGTAAAAGTTGTGAAAGAGAGAATATATATATAATGCTTTCACACAAAGATAGAAGACAATGATGGAATAGTAGATTACCTTGTATACAGCTCCAAAGCCACCTTCCCCAAGCTTGTTTGCAGCATCAAAATTGTTTGTGGCAACTTTAATTTGTCTGAAGGTAAAAAAACCAGTTTGCAGATCTAATCCTTTCAGCTCTGCAAAAGGAACGAGGTTAACATGTTGGACTGCATCTTAAAACATTACAAGACTGCTTGGGTGTTCTGACTACTTAATACGTCTGAACTAAATTACCTTGTTCCCTTGATGTCCTCCCTCCTAAATAGCCTTTCCACCGAAGAATTCCTAAAATCATGAAAACAAGGCTTGACACAAAAACTGCAGTTCCAACCCCAATGAATATTTTCTTTTTTCTGTCATTGGGAGGCTTGAAATCTGCAGAAAAAGGTAGCAAACAACAGTGATTATAGGACTGCATTTTTTTTTTCTTGTCTGTAGTAGCATAACATCTAGTGTAAGAGACAATACATCTCGATGGTTCAAGACATGGATTAACTAATAAAGAAAAACAAAAGAAAAGTATAACACAAAAATCTGGACAAGTCTTCCACCTGGCTGCACATTAACTTTCTTTCAAGTATTTTATTTTGCATCCGCTCTATAGTAAACATCTTTTATTTTGTCAATCTACTCCCAGAGCAGAAGACATGGAATATTGAGAAATTCAACACTTAGCATGAAAGAGAGAGTGGCATAGACTAGAAATGTCTCACGATGTTAAAGGAACACAGAAAGTACAACCTATGTTACTCACCAGAGTCTATGGTGATTGCTGATATAAGAGGACCATATGTTCCTCTCTTTGGGATATCTTGTGTCCCTTTACTGGCCCAATAAAAGCGAACCTCCAAAGTTTTATTCTGAACAATTGCTGTAAAATTCCTAATGACTGCTTTGTCAACTCCTTGTGCTTTCTTTTCAATATTAAAATCCTTCAACACCAATTCATTCTGTAACGAAGTAATTCAGTTAAATTATCTTCTATAAAATACAGAGAAGAAAAACAATCTGATTTTCTACCTGTACCTGTATATAAACATCAAACATCCGTCTTCCGACACTGGAAAAAGATCTATTGTTTCGGAGTATTATCTCAGCAAAATGAAGTTTCACAGTATAGTTTCCATTTGCCAAGCAGCGCGCATAATATGTTAGAGAATGGGGAGAGAGACGTGCATTCATGTATAATAGGTAGTCGTTCATTTCGAGCCTGGATACATTTTCTGCTATGTAGTCTTTTGAGGTACCGGCAGCATCCCAGAAAAATCCAGTGCTACTAAAGCCCCAAGTATCATCTTTCATGCGAACAAATTTTGCTTTACCTCCTGGGTCTAAATCTTCTTCATACTTGATGTCTCCAATTGTGGTTGCCCTTCCACCACAATTTATATGCAATGAGTACTGATCTGGATAGTATCATTACAAGGTAATTAGATGCAACCAAACATGATTGAAGAGATATTCAATTATGTTTGATAGTTTAATCTTGTTGTTATGCACCCTGAAAGATTAACCAATTTCTTCTTCTTCTTCTTCTTCTTCTTTTGATAAAAAAAATTGAAGAAATATAAATTATGTATTAGTTCAATAGATGTACCTTTTGAACATGTATTATTCTTCAGACACTCTGTAATTATTCTAGATTAAAATGTAGCACAAAGAAGATGAGTTAGGATAACAAAATTGAAATATATATATATATAAAGGCTCCTTTTTCTTAGAAGTTTAACAAAAGAGATGCTTACGAGTTGTCCGATCCAGAAAAGCTTCTGAACAAATTTCTGTTGAATTACAAACAAGTTAGTTCCACAGATAAAGATTACAGGTAGATGAAGAAATCAAAGTTGTAATGCTCAAGTAGGTTTCTATTAAGGGGGGGAAAAATTCTTACAGGTTGTCTGGACAAGTATTTGGTGCAGAGCTCGTGGAAAAATTGTTATAAGATATGTCTATTTGGCTGCACAAAAGCATAATTTCTTTTAGTCTTTCTAATCCCACCCCATAGAAAAATGTATTGAACCAACCATATTGATACATTTGATGTTCATATTTAAGTTGATCTAATTTAGATTGATTTTTTAACAAAAAGAGTTTCATAACTCAGAGAACTCTATACAAAGTTAGTACCTTACTAACCACCCATCGACACAAGATCTTTAGGCTTACCATAATTAGCTAAACAATGAAACAATACAGTAAAATACCATCTTTATGGATGTTCTGAGAAAGGCCAGCCTTATATTAGGAGTAGTCTAAAACAACATTGTGATCTAATTACAATATTACAACATTTGTAACACTTCACACTGGATTTGTAAAAGCTAAACAAACACTAGTATGGGGTTAACTTGCAAGCTATAAAAACAAACATCAAACAATGGAATGAAAAATTGAAGCTCTTTCTAGGTGACAACACATGGAGGAAGATGGAAGCAAAATGCTAGAATGTTCCCCACACCTGATAACCAGTGAGGTCATCTGATGAAGCACTGGCCACACAGTAGGATTTCATGTGTACGTATCTAGATATATAAATGTTAACAACTTAATGAATATGCTTCTGCAGTCTAAAATAAGTGTAATACATAAATGAATGGAAATCTCATGCAAAAATGATGTAGAAATTAGGATAGAAAACTAACTAGCGGCTATCTCTGCTCTTGATCCATTCTGGAATAGGCCCACTGATCAAGTTGCCCGTCAGATATCTATCCAGTTATCAACAAAAATCACATTGCCGTTAGAAATGTTCAGATTGTTACTATTTGAAACGTTCATACAGAAAAAAATATTTAAATTCTAAGCTTCCATGAGCTGATTCCATATGTATGAAGCCTTCAGACATGACTTGTTATCATAGTAGTCCATTCCAAGTGGATCGACGAGGGTTAAAACTTTTGCCTCCTCTCTTTGTTAAGCTACAATCCTAAAGGTGATGATTGTGTGAATATGTGCTACTTGCATTCTAGTGATTCTGGTTTCAAATTATTTAGTATCTAAACTTGCTGCTGCACTAAATTTTCTTATAGAAAACTTATATTGAATTGCAGTCCTTGCATGGCAAAATAAGTTAAAAGAATTGTGTACCAAAAGCTTAAGCTATTAGCTAGGGTCATCTATGCAAAAACTGAAAAACAAAAGAGGACAAAAAACCTTTGAATTGTTTTTGGGAGTAAATCAATGTCAAGCTTAACACAAACTAACGAGGCCCCTAGGCATCAGGCTGTAAGTTAGCCTTCCTCAAGAATTTAGATTTCTTACATGGTGTCCAATTTTGTTAGAACTTCGAAATCTGGAATTTTTCCTTCCAATCTGTTGAAGCTGAGATCTCTGCAAAAGAAAGAAAAACAGAGGTCTAAGAACAAAAAATTATAAATAAGTTTTCGACTGAACATGGTAGAGACAAGAGATATGTGTGTTTCCCAGATGAGAGTGTTTTGTGGGGAAATTTATGTTAAATCATCAATTGTCCCAAAATGTTTAAGATAATAGAAAGAAGTAAATTTAATTAGTTAATCAATACTTTAACACTCCTGGTGTAAATTTATTTTATTTTCTACTAATAATCCAATGAGTACCTAGTGTGTATCTGATGAATACATAGCTGCACAGAATAACCCAACTGAGAATCACACAAATGGTATTTCTAGATATGGTGGCTGAAGAAATGGGCTTAAGCAGCTAGAATTTGTCTCATGAAACACACTCTGAAACAAATATCTATGTGTAAGATATACCTAAATGACTAGTCTCAACCTTGATTCTTTTTGAATGACCTTGATTCATCTCATTATCATGGTATTATGAATATTAGACATCCAAATATTGACTTATTTCTCATATGACCTCTCCCATTGTTAAGTTACTTGCCTTTCCTAAATAAAATTCTAGATCTACTTGTCACTTTTATGTATTGTGTGGTTTATGTACTAAAACTCTCAGTTATCAAGCAAACTTTTGAAAATGCAACAGGCTTTCATGTCATACCAAACTAATGAGATGTGCAGGAGTTCCAAACCAATGCAATTTCATTATCTTACTAATCTATATGTATACTTGGCTAACATTCTGTCTTGGCATTGAAAGTCACATTCATTATAAAGCAGATACCATCCTATCTCTTGAATTGCTAACACCTAATACTACATTCTATTCTGTCAAGCTAACATTAAAAGGTCTCCAACTTCTATGAATGCCAAATATTAGCAAATTGCAAGAAGCTCCAATGGAAGGATAAGTCCATACATTTCAATGTAAATATTATTATACAAGTCATAATCTCCATGTACTGCACTGAAAAGTAGAGAAATAATAGACAGAAGAATTACAATCTACTTAGCTTTGCCATTTCTGAGATATATGGAGGGATTGGTCCAGAGATATTACAACTCCTCAACATCCTGAACCATAAACAAACTTCATGTAAGTGTTGCTACAAGAGGTGCATTATTCCAATTGCAGAGCATTTTACAACATAAAAATGCCTTACACTCTTTCCAGGCTTCTCATGTTTTGTAATGGCGGAAAAGATGAACCCTCTCCTAGTAAGCCACTAATCCTTCTGCATAGAATTGCATCATCAATCAAGAACTGTTATCGCCTTCAGCAACACATTTTATTAGTTTAAAAATCACATGAATGTATCATAGAGATTATGCACTCGAAAATGTTAAATTAGAAAGCAAAACTCACAGCTCGGTCAAATTACTCAAGACAGAAATGCTAGTAGGAATAGGCCCCTCAAAACCACTAGCTTGGATCTCTCTGTTAAGAACACAATTCCAATGGATTCAAATTACACCTGAAAATTTCAGGTAGAAGAGATTTACATAGCATTGAAGTAAAAATCACATACAATTCCTGAAGTTGTTTCCAGCTTCGAAAGAAGTCAGGCATTCTTCCACTGAAGTTGTTACTGCTAATCCTGCTGCATATGGGCCAAATGGAAACAACATTGAGTGAAATAAAAAGATGAAAATTTTTCAAGAAAAAATCTAAAGTTATTGCTAATAAAGCAAAGGAAAAGGTTATGACCACTTACAGCTCTTGTAATTTGGTTAGATTAGTGAGAGTGGCAGGCAACTCTCCCGTGAGATTGTTAGCATTCAGAATGCTGCAGTCACCAGATGAAAACTTAAGGCCGGTTCGACTAATTCTAATGTTAAATTATTACTAAAATCATTGAGAATTTAGAAATGTTATTTGGAAGAAAGAAACACCAACAGTCTCTCCAAGTCCACCAAGTTCCCAAGCTCAGGGGGAACAGGTCCAGAAAACAGGTTGCTCTCTATGGTCCTGAAATACAGTCCTTCAAGATTACAAAAGGGCTAAACCAAATGAAACTTTGTGATCATTTTAATATAGAGATCTAAAGCATACAGAGATTTAAGAGTGGTAATCTTTCCCAAGTAGTCAATAGGCCCTGATAAGCTGTTTGCACTGATGGACCTGCACTTGATACATTCCATTAGGTCAGTAGTTAGATTTTACAGGTTAACCTTGGACACAAAAGTTTAGTGAATCATTTACAGATTTTCCAACTTTGTAGAAGCCCATTCCTGTGGTATTGTACCACTAAGGTAGTTCCTATTGACATCACTATCAGCAAGAGAAAAATTTGATGTTAGTATAGAAGCTTATAACCTAAACTTTTGGTAATAAGATGAAAGATAAATAATTGGAAGCTCTTCTTACATTGTCTTGAGGTAGGTTAGTTTCACCAATGATGGTGGAAGCACACCATCAAGATTCTGCCCTTTGAGAAATCTGCATGTCAAAAAAAAAAAAAAGATGATAGATTACAAATTTTGTAGATAAAAGGTAGTACCCTACTCAGGAAATATGGAAAATATTAATAATAAATGTTTGTAATAAAATTTTAAATGATAAAATTTGAGATAATTAGGGGAGTTAAGGGGATTTGCCTAATTTAATTAGAAATAAACTAAGGGGGAAAGAAGAAAAATTAATGATTTTTGAGGTAGTTATGTAAATTATGAAAATTTAAGGGTTTTCACCCCCTCCCCCAGCGACCCTTCTTCTTCTTCTTCAATCAACAAAAGCCCCCTCCCCTTTAAAGCATTCATGTCTGGCTCACTAAATATTTAGCTAAATAACACTTTATTTTATTTTAACTATCAATTTTTTAAAAATACTTACATCTAGCTCAACATTTTAGTTAGCCACTTTCGTTATTCTATTTAAAATATCATTTCTTTATCTATTTTTACTATTTCCAAGGAGGAGAGAAAATCATATTATTTTTTAATTAATTTAACTTATGAATTGTTGAGCTACATTGTTTACCAAATTTGTTGAGCACAGGTGTAGGCCTGGGGCTCAAGATATAGTGATGGGACAGATGTAAGTCTGTCTGCTTGGGTCGCTATTGGTCTTGACTTTTCTTGGCTATTGCTGGTGTGACAAGGTGACGAGCTAGAAATTTGGTAGGCAAGGGGGGTTGGTGGCAACCTTCTCATAGTTCGAGGGGCGACTCGAGACACTTCTGGCGACTCAAGACCCTCCTCCTATGCGAGTTGGGTGGCGACCATTCATGAGTGGCTCACGGGTGGGTCAAAGGTGACCAGTGAGATACTTCATGGGCCCTTGGGCTTTGTTTTGTGTAAATAAGGACCTTTTCATCATGCCGACCCGAGGGGCCGGTGGTTCGGTAATGGGCCTTTGGAGGGATTTCTCTTGTCCCAACAAGTTGGAAAGACAGATGTGATTATGTGACTATAAACAATGTATTGTGGTTTGTGTTCCGGTGACTTATTTCCGCCACAATATTGTAAGGTAATAGTAGTAGCACCGTGTGGATAATGCAAATTATTGTATTTATATTGGCGGGGTGTGTACATAAAAAGTTCAAATCAATGCTCTAGATTAAATAGGATCCCTTAACCACAATAAAGTTAGAGGTGTAGTCCATTACACAGCTAAGAGCTATGAATAACAGAAGAGAGACCCAAGAGCTATGGAGCCAACTATTTTTCATTAGGAGCAATTGGTAAAGTACTCATAAACTAATTGCTTCTTGCCATTAACCATCATAAATAAGAAACTTCAATAAGAATAAAGTTGGCATTATGTGAGTGGAGGGAGCTTACATGTTAACCACGTGGCATACACCATCAGGGGAGGAGCAATTGCAGTTGACAGTACTGTTGTACAATGGCCTCTCATCATCTGAATGTGGTGTTATCCAGCTTGAGTCATTGCATGGATTTACACTGAAATTCCAGTCTTTCCTCCCCAGTTGTGCAGCAATTTCTCGAAGGGCTTCCACTGCACATATCAAACACATCAAACAGTTATTTGCTTTGTTCCAAGACCCAGATATTAGCTGTAGCTGATGGTAGTTTTCTGTCTGCTTTGTTGCTGCTGTAAACTTCCATAAGTAGAAATTTCAATCTAGAGATGATGAGCAACATAAAAAAAGAAAAACCCATATGCAATATTACAGAAAAGGAAGCACCTTCATCATCCGGAAGAAGCCCTGCTTGTGCTTTGACTACTCTGCTTTCTCCCATGCACATGGTGAGCACTAAAACCATGACAAAACTAAAGGTGGTCTTTGGAATACAAGGCTGGCTTGCCATCTTCTAGCTCCTCCACCGATCAACAAGTTAATTGGTTTGCTTCCAAACTTGCATGGAGATGATGCAGATAAGAATTCTCCTTTGAGAGCCTTTGGTTGGTATGTAGCAGCATCCGTTGACTATTATATGTTGGACTATTTTGATATGAAGGCTCGTTAATCGAAAATTGACAGCCAGAATTGTGAAATGAACACCCGTCACGTATGGAAAGAACCATCTTTCAACATTGGTCAGAAACGTGATTCATTAAATGTCATCTCATCAACAGATAACCTTTTAGTTCAAGTGTTCAACGATGGGGATTGGCCTTTGGATTTGTATTCCCGCCTCTTTGACTTGAGATAAGTCTTTGATTCACGCCATTGCAGTTAGGTAGTGTTTGGCAAATCCTTTCAACTTTTTGTTATTGTTCACCATTCTTTTTTTTCAAAAAAATAAATATCAAAATATTCTCATTTTTTCACTTTTTATATGACATCATTCATTCTTTATGTCAACTTATTTATTTTTTTTATTGCTATTTAAATAAAAAAATAATTACAAAATAAAACTTTTTTACTTTTTAATAAAAAAATTTCAAAAACTTTATACCATCACACAAAACCTTAGGACTGTGTTTGGCAATGGAATGGAAAATGTGAGTGGAATGGTACTGTAGCAGATTTGATTGATATGAGAGAAAAAAATAAGAATGTTTTGTATAAAAAAGTAAAAAAATTTGTTTTGTAGTTATTTTTTTTATTTGGATAGTAATAAAAGGTGATTAATGTGTTGTAAAAAGTAAAAATATTAAAGTTAATTTTGAAAAAAGATTTTTTTTTTATTTTTGGGTCCGATCTGGCCCACCTTTGCCAAACACAGCCTAGTTTTATAGCAACTTCAAATTTTGGAAAAACAGAGTCTGGTCAGATTTCCATGCAAGCCAAGCAAAATAGTTTCCCATATTGACATCAAGTCATGTGAGCCAGTGAGCCGCCATTCCATGTCGCTTTTCTGTGTAGTTTTTGAAAAAAAAAAAAAAAAAAAAAAAGGAAAAAAGAAAAAGAAAAGGACTTTAAAAGAATTTATGGGTGATAAGAGCATGTTTGGGTTACGTTTGAAAAATGGAGTTTTAAGTTAAAAAAATGCTTTTTGCTTTTGAAGTATTTGCCAAATGTATATTTTGATCATTTTTAGACTTTTTAGACCCTTACAAGTGCTTTTAATTTTTTTTACCAAATAAATTTTTTTTTTAACAGATATTTTGAGTGTTAAACGTACTTTTAAACTGCTCAAACGCACACCAAACAAACCCTAAGTCACACATTAATTATTTACTAAGAGATATTATACTTTAAGAAAAAATTTATAGAGTTCTAATTACAACTTAATTAATACTTTTAGAAAGATAAGTAGATGTGACGGGTGTCTTGGTGGGACTCTGCACTTTGTGTGACCGCCGTCTTGAACAACTTTGTACTTTGTGTGACATGACATCTAGAGGTAAAGCATTTTCTTGTCTTTGTTTTGCTTTCTTAGACCTTTTAGCTGTGTTTGGCAAAGGATCGGATTAAACTCAAAAATTTTAAAATTTTTTTTTTTAAATTAATCTAAATATTTTTATTTTTACATTATATCAATCACTTTTTATTATTATTCAAATAAAAAAATTATTACAAAATAAATTTTATTATCTTTTTATACAAAAATATTTTTATATTTTTATTTTATATTAATTAAATCTGTTACAATATTGTTCAACCTTTTATTCATTCCATTGTCAAACACTATAGAAGGAGTCGCTAGAAAGTTAATTAATGCTTTTAAAAAGATAAGTAGATGTGACCGACGCCTTGGGGAGTAAAGTTGAACAATTTTGTACTTTGTGTGACATGACATCTCGATTTCATTGACGAAGATAATGCAGGGTCGATTTCATTGACAGATGTAAAGCACTTTCCTCTATGATATTTTTCCGAGTGTCGGCCTCCAGGAGACAATAGAAAGTAAAGTACACAAACAAACAGCTCATTTGCGTCCAACAATTGCCAACTAAAAGAGGGATACGTGCGTGGACCAATTATCTACTGGGCACAACCTTTATCTCTCATATATTTTTGTTCTTTGAATGACAAAAAAGTGAAAATCAAACTAAGAAGAAAAAAAAAAAAAGTGTCTATAATTGTCTAACGGATAGGACAAAAAGTCTCTACAACTTTTAGAATAGGTTAAAATCCTATTGGGAGGCAACTTATGTTCTTCTTTTTATGATACTTCTATTATGAATATATTAAAGTTTAAGCACAAAGATATACTTGGTTAGGTCATAGATTAAGCTCTAAGACTGTATTAAACTTTTATTTCTTTGAGTAATATTTACAATATAACATGATTCTATTTATAGGAGAATTATGTTGAATGCAAATAGACTTCTACTTTAGTTAGGTTAGTTTGGTGATAATCTTTAACTATTCACCAGTAAATACAGTGATAGTCTTCAAGTATGAGTTTTTGGTAGCCTCCATTAAATACCTAACCAACATCTATTCTTATAAAAGGGGCATAAATCCGGCTAGAAAAACAAAAAGAGACACTACCGAAGAGAGTGTCACACCAATTAAGATCTCCAATAATTACTTCAATTCGGGTAGGCAATCGTGAGAGAGTACTTATAGGGGCTAGTAGGTGCTTGATCGAGTTATGTTTAGGTAGGTGGGCCCTCTCACAATTGCCTATCCAGAATACTAGCAATTTGGAGCAGATAATTGCTAAGAATCTCAATCCGTGCAATCCGGCTACACGACATAGAGAGACAAAATTTTGAGCCACCTAATACACAAAAAAAATGAGAAATTTGTGAGCAACCACACCAAGAGAGCAAGAGAAAGTTTCTTCTTTTGTGAAGAGTGCAAGGCTCTGAATGTATTGGGTTTGAGTGATTTTTTTATGACTATTATTTTGTACTTTATGTTTTAATAGTGAAATTTATTTTGTTAAGATGAACCACATAAATTTTGATGTTTTGTATGATTAACTTATTTTATTTTGTTATTTTCTACTGCTTGATTCAGAATGTTGCGTCACCAGTTACATACAATTTTGTCTATTAAAATAACCATAGTAACTTAATAGATTTTATACAACATTTTATTTATTGTGTATTTTCAAATGTTACTCAAATGACCTCCTAAATATAAATGGGGATTATAGAAATAGTAGATACAGTTACCTATTTTAATGTATACATCTAATCTGATTAAATTAATGTAATGCATCATAGAATTGAATTCATAATTCTTGGAATTCTCATGTTATTTTTTCTTCTTCTAAATAGAAAATGTGAAAACCAAACTAAGAAAAAAAGTGTCCATTGTCTAATGGATGAGACAATGAAAGACATCATACGAATCCAAACTATGTTGTAGATTTACTTGTAGCTGGAACTAGTCAAGCTCTGTTTCACTCTACCATTATCCTTTATGTTCTACTTTAATGGTAGTTCTAGGCATATAAATAAATTGTCAAGAAGAAGAGAATGAAAGACATCATACCAAATACAAATGATATTGGAGACATCATATTACTGAGAATCAAGATTAACTTGATAGAGATCTTGGGCAGATGTAGAAGAAGATCCGACCCAAATCATATCTGATGAATTCATAAGGCTTTCTGCTGCACTTGTGATCGTTGGTTTTGAATGGAGCTGTTCAAACTGGTCTCTCAAGGCACTAAACCCCAATTCATCGCCATATATACTCGGATCCAAGGTGACTTCATCAACAATGGTTTGGTCTTCGAGCATGCTTACCACTGAAGACATGGTGGGTCTA